>NC_133617.1:260305453-260905453 GCF_048593235.1 Sminthopsis crassicaudata | reverse complement strand
TGGCCCACAGCAGCCACACAGCATGGACCCTCATGGTGTCTCAGGCTGCAACAGAATAAAAGAAAGTGATAATGATGAAGATCAACATACCAAAATTTATAGGAGATTGCTACAGCTGTCCTGAGGGGCACATGAATCATATTTGTACAAACATGCATTAAAATATATATATATATATATATATATATATATATATATATATATATATATATATATATATATATATATATATATATATATATAAAACTCACTCACCAGTAGCACAAGTAGATTTGGTTCAGAAGAGTAAGCAGAACCAAGTAAGCTCAGAAAATTTATGAGGCTCTTTGACAAGAATTTAAAATTTGGAGTTGATCACTCAAGGTTTCCAAGATAGAAGAAAAAACTTTTTCCTATCAATATGGAATCACTAAGGTATCCCAGTGAGACAAGCTATGTAATTGGTTTCAAATGTAAAAACAATTAGAAAATGATAATTTATGAGCTATATGCAGATATATTTGTTTTAATTTTTAAAGTGTTTTTATTTTCAAAACATGTGCACAGATAATTTGACAACATTGACACTTGCATAATCTTGTGTTTCAAATGTTATCCTCCTTCCTCCTACCCTCTCCCCTAAATGGCAAGCAATCAATATGTCAAACATGTTAAAATATATGTTAAATCCAATATGTATAAACATATTTATATAATTCACTTGCTACACAAGAAAAATCAGATCAAAAAAAGAAAGTTAATGAATAAGAAAACAAAATACAAACAAACAACAACAAAAAGAGTGAGAATGTTATGTTGTGATCATCATTCAGTTCCCACAGTTCTCTCTCTGGGTGTAGATAGCTCTCTTATCACAAGATCATTGGTACTAGCATCAATCATTTCATTGTTGGAAAGAATCACGTTCATCAGAATTGATTATCATATAATATTGTTGTTGCCACGTACAATGATCACCTGGTTCTGCTCATTTCACTTAGCATTAGTTCATGTAAGTCTCTCCAGGCCTCTCTGAAATCATTCTGCTGGTTGTTCTAACAGAACAATAATATTCTATAACATTCATATACCATAATTTATTCAACCATTCTCCAACTAATGGGCATCCATTCAGTTTCCACTTTCTTGCCACTATGAAAAGAGCTACCACAAACATTTTTGCACATGTGGGTCTGGATCTGTTCACAATCCACCAACAATGTATCAGTATCCCAGTTTTCCCACATCCCCTCCAACATTTTTCATTATCTTTTCCTGTCATCTTAGCCAATCTGAGAGGTGTGTAGTAGTATTTCAGAGTTGTCTTAAATTTGCATATCTCTGATCAATAATGATTTAGAACACCTTCCCTTATGATTTGAAATACTTTTAATTTCTTCATCTGAAAATTGCCTGTTCATATCCTTTAACAATTTATTGATTGGAGAATGGCTTGAATTCTTATTTAAGTCAATTATCTATATATTTTAGAAATTTAGGCCTTTTTCAGAACTCTTAAATATAAAAATGATTTCCTAATTTATTCCTTCTCTCCTAATCTTGTCTGTATTAGTTTTGCTTTGTACAAAAATACTTTTTAACATAATATAATCAAAAGTATCTATCTGGATAGAGTTATGAGTTCCAGTTCTTCTTTGGATACAAATTCCTTCCTTCTCCACAGATGTGAGAGGTAAACTATCCTATGTTCTTCTAATTTGCTTATAATATCACTCTTTATGTCTAAATCATAAACCCATTTAGATCTTATCTTGGTATGTGGTGTTAGATGTGGGTCAAGTTCTAATTTGTTCCATACTAGTTTCCAATTTTCCCAGCAGTTTTTGTCTAATAGTGAGTTCTTTTCTCAAAAGCTGGGGTCTTTGGGTGTCAAACACTAGATTGCTATAGTTATTGACTATTTTATCCTGGGATCCTAATTTATTCCACTAATTGACTACTCTGTTTCTTAGCCAATACCAGATGGTTTTGATGATTGCTGGTTTATAATATAATTTTGGGTCTGGCATAGCTAAGCCACCTTCATTAGCATTTTTTTTTTCATTAATTCCCTTGAAATTCTTGACGTTCTTCCAGATGAATGTTGTTATTATTTTTTTCTAGACCTGTATAATAATTTCTTGGGAGTTCAATTGGTATAGTATATAAACAAGTAGATTAATTTAGGTAATATTGTCATTTTGATTCTATTCACTTGGCCTATCCATGAGCACTTGATATTTTTCCAACTAATTAGGTCTGACTTTATTTATGTGGAAAGTGTTTTGTACTTGTGTTCACATAGTTCCTGACTTTCCCTTGGTAGATAGATTCCCAAATATTTTATACTATCAACAGTTATTTTGAATGGAATTTTTTTTTTTGTATCTCTTGCTGCTGGATTTGATAATATATAAAATTCTGATGATTTATGTGAATTTATTTTGTATTCTGTAACTTTGCTAAAGTTTTGAATTGTTTCTACTAGTTTTTTAGTTGATTCTCTAGGGTTCTTTAAGTATACCATCATAACATCTGCAAAGAGTGATAATTTGGTTTCCTCATTATGTATTCTAATTCCTTTCATCTCTTTTTCTTCTCTTATTGACAAAGCTAACCTTTCTAATACAATATTGAATAGTAATGGTGATAATGGGCAGCCTTGTTTCACTCCTGATCTTACTGGGAATGGTTCTAGTTTGTCCCCATTGCTAATGCTTACTGATGGTTTTAAATAGATGCTATTGATCATTTTAATGGAAAGTCCATTTATTTCCATATTCTCTAGTGTTTTTAATAAGAATGGGTATTGGATTTTATCAAATGCTTTTTCTGTATCTATTGAGATTATCCTAAGATTTTTGCTAGTTTGGTTATTGATATAGTTGAATATGCTAATATTTTCCTAATATTAAACCAGGCCTGCATTCCTGTTATAAATCCTACTTGGTCACAGTGTATTGTCCTGAGATGATTTTCTGTAATCTCATTGCTAATATGTTATTTAAGATTTTTACATCAATATTCATTAGGGAAATTGGTCTATAATTTTCTTTCTCTGTTTTCACCCTAACTAGTTTAGCTATCAACACCATATTTGTGTCATAAGAGGAATTTGGTTGGACTCCTTCTTTCTCTATTTTTTCAAATAGATATATAGTAATATAATTAATTGTTCTTTGAATGTTTGCTAGAATTCACATGTAAATCCATTTGGCTCTGGAGATTTTTTTCTTAGGGAGTTGATTAATAGCTAGTTCTATTTCCTTTTCTAAAATGGGACTATTTAAATAATTTATTTCCTCTTCTGTTAACTTGGGCAGTCTATATTTTTGTATTTATCAAATTATCAATAAATTATCAAATTTATTGGCATATAGTTGGGCAAAATACCTTCTAATTGTTGTACTAATTTCCTCTTCATTGGTGGAAAGTTCTCCCTTTTCATTTTTGAGATTAATTTGATTTTCTTCTTTCCTTTTTCTAATAAAATTAACAAAAGGTTTCTCTATTTTGATGGTTTTTCATAAAACCAACTCTTAGTTTTGGTTGTTAATTTAATAGTTTTTTTTTTAATTTTCAATTTTATTAATCTTCCCTTTTATTTTCCAAATTTCAAATTTGATACTTAATTGACAATTTTTAATTTGTTTTTTCCCTAGATTTTTTAATTGTAAGCCCAATTCATTGATCTTATCTTTCTCTACTTTATGCAAATAAGTATCTAGATTTATAAAATTTCCCATTTCCCCTTAATGAGGGAAAGGAAAGGGGGAACCCCATTTCTCAGTGCAAAGATCCCATGAGGGACAGTGTCCCCTGTAAATGAATTTACAGGCCTGAAAACCTAGATTGATAAATAAAAGGTTTATTGCAGAAGTTTGGAAGTAAAGCTCAGTTAGAAAGATGCCAGGGCCAGAGGTGGCTTACATGGCTGGAAGGATACCATGTGTTGGCTGGGAGGGCTCCTGCAAAGAGGGCTCTGGCTTGGTCCTTTTTATATCTAAAAGATGATGGATGGTACCCCTAAGTTCTCGGTGTACTTTTCAATTAGCTCAGATCAGGTGAGGGCTGGGGGAAGCTGAGCTGATAGTGGGGCTGGGCCTGGATATTCAAAGGGTGCCTTTGACCAGGATTTGTGAATCAAGGTCAGCCATGGGTTAGGCAATTAGAAAGGAATCTTAAAAGGACCTCAACCCCCATCACCCTTATAACCACTTTGGCTATATCCCACAAATTTTGGTATGTTGTCTCATTATTGTCATTCTCTTGGGTGAAATTGTTGATTGTGTTTTGCTGTTTCATTCATTCATTCATTCTTTTGGATCAAATTATTTAATTTCCAATTAACTTTTGGCCTTTTTTTTCCTGGCCTTATGTTGCATGTGATTTTTATTGCATCATGATCTGAAAAAAAAATGCATTTACTATTTCTGCCTTTCTGCATTTGATTTTGAGGTTTTTATGCCCTAATACATGGTCAATTTTTGTATAGATTCCATGAACCACTGAGAAAAAAAGTAAACTCCTTTCTATCTCCATTCAATTTTCTCCAAAGATTTATCATACCTAATTTTTCTAACATTTGTTTATTTCCTTAACTTCTTTCTGATTTCATTTGTAGTTCAATTTATCTAGTTCTGAGAGAGCAAGGTTAAGAGTCCCCACTAGTATACTTTTGCTATCTATTTCTTCTTGCATCTCTCTTAATTTCTCCTCTAGGATTTTAGGTGCTGTACCACTTGGTGCATATATGTTTAGTATTGATATTGTTTCATTATCTATGGTAACTTTGAGTAAAATATAGTCTCCTCCTTAGCTCTTTTAATTAGATCTATCTTTACTTTTATTTGATCTGAGATCAGGCTGGCTACCCTTGTTTTTGTTTTTTTTTTTTTTTTTGTTTTGTTTTGTTTTGTTTTTTAACCCTACATGAAGCATAATAGATTCTGCCCCAGCCTTTTACCTTCACACCTTCACTTTGTATGTATCACTCTAGTTTAAATGTGTTTCTTGTAAACATGTTGTAGGATTCAGTCTGCTATCTGCTTCCATTTTATTGGAGAGTTCATCCCATTCACATTCACAGTTCAAATAACTATTCTGTAATTCCTGCCATCTTATTTACCCTAAGTTATGCTTTTCTTTCCCTTCCCCCTTTCCTCCTCAGTATTTTGCTTTTGATGACCACTTCCCTCAAACAGCCCTCTCTCTTTACACCCCCTCCCCCCTTTATAATCTTTTCCCTAATACTTCTGTTTTCCCTTCTATTAGTTTTTTCCTTTTTTTCTTCTTTTCCCTCCACGACTCTATAAGGTGAGACAAGTTTATCTGTGAAATATGTCTGATACTCTCTCTTTAAGCCAAATCTGATGAGAGTAAGATTCACACAATCCTCATCCCTCTCCCTTCTTTCTTTCAATTATAATTAATCTTCTTTGTCTCTTCATGAGATATAATTTTCCTTATTTTACCTCCTTTTTCCTCTTTGTCCAGTATAATCCTCTTTCCACATCTAGTATCTTTTTCATATTATCATAATAAAATCAAATCACACCTGTACTCTCTAAATATGCCCATAACAAAAATAATGTTTTCAAGAATTCTTCCCTTTTTATGTTTTATGTTTCTTTTGAGTTCTGTACTGGAGATCAATTTTTTTTTTTGTTCACTTCTGGTGTTTTTATTAGAAATAAGTGAAATTCACCTATATCATTTAATGTATATCTTCTTCCCTGAAAAATCATGCACATTTTAGCTGGATAGTTTATTCTTGTCTGTAATCCAAGTTTCTTTGCCTTTTAGAATATCAGATTCCAGGACCTTTTGATCCTTTAAGGTAGAAAGTGAACAAAAACTGTTGGTTTGAGAGAAGGTCAAAGGAGATCACAGAAAATCGTGTCTGCTCTCTGCCATCTTGGCTCCACCCCTTTATATGAAAATAAAATCTATGCCTCTTATAATAGATATCATACTCTTACTGGAAACAATTACATAAATTAGGAGCATTTCTTAAAAGCAGAGGGCAAAACAAACTGGTCTGATATGAGGAAAAACAATAGAAAACTATACTATAACATCTTAAAAACCTTCAAATTTTCTTTAATGGATTCTGAAATGCAAAGAATTCAATTGAGTACCAAAGGGAAAAATGTCTCTTTAGTGGTTTCCTAAAAAATATACAGTCCACTGTTCATCCCATATATAGAGCATAGACATTCTGGGCTCAGCACCAAAATCCAACTTGCCCTGGCATGTTGGGTCCCCAGAACTTAGACATTTTTCTCTTCAGAGTTCTAGATGTATCTGAGGAATTATGTATGGTCTGGCTTTTATAATACTATTGATGTCAAGCTGTCATCTGATGAGTTCCTCCCAATGTCAATTACTAGTGATTGTTTTCTAAGTTTTATTTTCATTAGTTAATGATTACTCAATTTAATTTAATTTATTAATATCAATTAGCCTTTTAAAATGATATTTACTTGGAGAATGTAGAGCAAAGTTATGAATCTGGGAGTCCATGCTCTTTTAGCTAGAAAAAGTGAAACAAAATTTAACGAGGTTCATAGTAATCTTCCCCATCCAGGCTCACTTTTGAATATGACATACCTAATGAATGAATCATTTCCTTTCTGGAAAGACTTGTGACTTGGCTTCCAGATTGATTCAATATTGGACTAGGTTGAGCAGTTTGATCCTCAGGACTGGATTTTTACCATATTCAGTTTCTATGACTGCCAGTAATTCCCCTGTGGACTCCAAATGCTATATCTTTATTGGCCTCTCCAAATTTCAAAGCTCACAATGTCAAAAAATTTTTTGTGATGTCACAAAATTAATCAATAGGAAGTAGTCATAAAATACCTGCATGGTCTGCAGCAAGGAAGAGCATCAAATACTATCAGGTATTTTTAGAACCAGATACCTTCCCAAAGTAGAGCATCCTACATATACTGTAAGGTCTGGACTGTGCTGTTCATTCTTCTGATGGGTATGTGTGTGTGTGTGTGTGTGTGTGTGTGTGTGTGTGTGTGTGTGTGTGTGTGTAGAATATACAGCAAGTATGTGATGCTAAGTACAATAAGAGTTCAGAGGAAAAAACACCATCACCAAGAAAAGTTAGAATTTATATAGTGATTTAAGTGTTGAAAAGTGCTTTATAAATATCTAATTTTATCCTCAAACAACCTTAGGAGGTAAATTCTTTTATTATTTTCATTTTGGAGATGAAAAAAATAAAGTAGATAAAGGTAAATGACTTACTTGGGATC
The DNA here is from genome assembly GCF_048593235.1 of Sminthopsis crassicaudata. Classification (NCBI taxonomy): domain Eukaryota; kingdom Metazoa; phylum Chordata; class Mammalia; order Dasyuromorphia; family Dasyuridae; genus Sminthopsis; species Sminthopsis crassicaudata. The sequence goes on along the minus strand of NC_133617.1, from coordinate 260,898,200 downwards.
ACATTGCTAGAAAGTATCTGATGGAGTGAAACAAGGTTGCCCACTATCACCATTACTATTCAATATAGTACTAGAAATGCTAGCCTTGGCAATAAGAGCTGAGAAAGAGATTCAAGGAATTAGAGTAGGAAATGAGGAAATCAAATTGTCACTTTTTGCAGATGACATGATGGTATACTTAGAGAACCCCAAAGACTCTGCTAAAAAGCTATTAGAAATAATTCAGAATTTTAGCAAAGTTGCAGGATACAAAATAAATACACATAAATCCTCAGCATTTTTATATCTCACCAACAAAATGCAACAGCAAGAGATACAAAGAGAAATTCCATTCCAAACAAATGTTGAGAGTATAAAATATTTGGGAATCCATCTACCAAAGAATAGTCAGGAATTATATGAACAAAATTACAAAACACTTGCCACAAAAATAAAGTCAGATTTAAATAATTGGAAAGACATTCAGTGCTCTTGGATAGGCCGAGTGAATATAATAAAGATGACAATACTCCCCAAACTAATCTATTTATTTAGTGCTATACCAATCAGACTCCCAAGAAACTATTTAAATGACCTAGAAAAAATAACAACAAAATTCATATGGAAGAATAAAAGGTCGAGAATTGCAAGGGAACTAATGAAAAAAAAGTCAGAGGAAGGTGGTCTAAGTGTACCTGATCTAAAGCTATATTATACTAGCAGCAGTCACCAAAACCATTTGGTATTGGCTAAGAAATAGACCAGTCGATCAGTGGAACAGATTAGATACAAAGGACAAAAAAAGGTACATCTATAGCAATCTAGTCTTTGACAAACCCCAAAGATACCAACATTAGGGATAAAAATTCATTATTTGGGAAAAAAAAAAACTGTTAGAAAGTATCTGATGCCATAGTTGAATTTAGTCCTTCTGAGTTCAGGGCCAGAGTTCTATCTATTGTGCCAACCAACTAACACACACACACACACATACAGAAAGAGAGAGACACAGGGAGAGAGAGAGAGAGAGAGAGAGAGAGAGAGAGAGAGAGAGAGAGAGAGAGAGAGAGAGAGAGAGAGAGAAACAGAGAGAGACAGAGACAGAGACAGAGACAGAGACAGAGAGACACAGAAAAGCACACATTGAGAAATCTGGCACTATATAATCCCATTTTATCTCACAATAAGCTAATGAGGTAAATGTTATTACCCCATTTTACAGATGAGGAAATGGAGGCTAAGAGAAGATAAATGACTTGTGGGAAATTAATTATTTACCAAATGTCTGAGGCAGGATTTGAATTCAGGTTTTCTTGACTCTAAGTCTAACATGCCGTGCCACCTACCTGCCATAGAGAAGATCAATGGAGGTAGAAAAAATAGGAGCTGGAGTTTGAGGAATCGGTAGGATGTGAATAGTAAGAATGAACTGGGAAGTAAGAACAAATTGCCCCAATATAAAGATATCAGAATAAGCAAGGAACTTTTTTAAAAAGTTGAATGTGAATATGTATTATTTGCTCATTCAATCAAGAGTTATGTATTGAATGTCTACTATGTATGAGAAACTCCTCTAGGCATTGTGAGGACATACATAAATGTATAAAAATAACTTGTGATATTGCCCTCAAATAGTTTATGATCTAATGGAGGGGGGAATAACATGAATATGAACAATTCTTGTAATAAAAAGAGCTGGTGCTATTTGGTTAGATTTGTCCTCTCCCCCTCAGAGTGAAAAGGGGGACAAGTAGACAGAATTAGAATGACTGATGAGGGTTTTAAGTATAGCTCTTGACACCAAAGATATCTTGCCAACCTCTGCACTTATCCTTATCTGACCTACTTATGATTGTCATTTTAAAAGGTGATTAAGATCTGCTTACTCTGGATTGGTCTTCAAGTCCAAAATATTCATTTTTTAGATTAGAAAACTGAGCCTTGAAAGATGGTGAGGCTAAGTCCAAAAATACACAATTGTTGAACTATGATTCATGGTCTAGCATCCTGAACCTTCCCTCTCCTGATGTTTCCTCTGAGGAAAGGCAGCTGGGGAAAGCTCAGAGCCCGGTATATTAGTACCTTGAACTTTTCCATCTTGCTGGGTTCAGAATCTTCCTTTAGGAAGTTTTCTAAGGGCCAAGCCAAAATTCTGCTATCAACCTAAAGCAATCGTTTCCATCTATAATAGTACAAGCAATTTACCAACTCCTTTTAAAAGCCCAATTTTCCAACTGAGAAAATTACGTGATTATTATTCTTCTATCTGGTCATACCCTTCACATCTCAAAGACTTTGAAATCCTTCAATTAACCATCCAAACTCCATTCTTTGCCACCTATCACTTGATTGCTCATCCTCCTCCCCTTCAATCCTTTCAGCCCAAAGTTTCATTTTAACTTAGGCACCTTCCACTGTGAACTCTGGAATGCTTGTTCCATAGCAAAGCCATAAGCTTCCCATCATCTTAAAACGTATCCTGTCTCTCCTTCCATCTATGAGCTTTTTTACTAAAATCTGAGCCTCCCTTATTTCTCCTTGTTCCTCATTGAACTTCTAGATTCTTCCCTTTCCCTATCACTCAGTAATCTCATTTTCTGTGAGGTTCTTGCCATCCGTTTACTACCCAATCAAAATCCTGGTAGCTGTTGTCTACAAACTAGTTCACAATTTTTGTCTCCTACCCAACTTCTGATATTACATTAAGGGACTTCAACATACACACTGATTTCTCCTCAATTGCCCTAACCACTCAATCTATATACCTTTCATGAAATACTTCTCACTTCCATTCCACCTTGGCAATCCACAAAGATAGTCATAACTTTGATCTTTCCATCACCCACAAATCACCCATGATCTCTTGTTTCAAAAATTCTGAAATTCTCTTATCCAACTGCATATCCAAACTGGCCATTAATACAGTCTCTTGATGCTTCAATTCTCTCCCAGGGCATTTCCCCTGAACTAGTTATCCTCTTTTCCCTGTCTTGACACACAAAGAAGAAAAATAAGTGAAGTTAAAAAATGCTTCAATTTATTCTCAGATTTTTTTGAAGATAGATGGGGGTCCTTTGGAATTGGAATTGTCTTGATCGTTGTATTGTTCAGAGCAAAGTCTTTCATAGATGCTTATCGTGACAATTATCCTGGTTCTGCTCACTTCACTGTGCATGAGTTCATATAAGTATTCTCAGGATTTTCTAAAATGATACCTTTAATCATTTGTATTAACATTCCCCAACAACCCAAAATCACATCTTGTTCAGTCATTAATTCCTTGAGGAGCATCCCATTCACTTCCAGTTCTTTGTCACCACTTAAGAACTGTTATATATAGGGACTTCTGGCCAAGATGGCGGCGTGGAGGCAGACAGCTGCTTGAGCTCCTCGTTTTCTCTCAGAACTTACTTCATGACAAGCCTCTGATTTAATGCTTGACCCAGAAAGAAATCCACAAATAATCACCAAGAGAAGACATCCTTGAAAGTCGCCAGAAAAGGTCTGTGTTTGCTCGGGGGAGGGTCAATCTGACTGGGCACAGACTGAGGGCAGGCAGCCAGAGCAAGACAGGCAGCTCACACAGCTCAGACCGGAGGGGGAGGGGTGTGATCTCTGCCGTTTCTGTGAAAGGGCTTTTGCCCCAGTGTGGATGCTTTGTCTTGCCAGCAAGCCAGGAGCAGCGGAGAGGGTGTAAACACCGGAGGTGAAGATTAAAACCCCAGAAAGCCAGCGTCTCTCAGAGCCCGGCCACCCCCAACCCCCACCTGGACTGACTCGGTGCAATCTCGGAGCCTCAGAGCACAGACTCAGTACAGTCATTGCTGTTCTGTTAGTGGCTCTCTGCTGCCCTACCCCTAGTCTGTAGAGGAAGCCCATTAATACTATCCAGCCCCATCCCCCCCAAAACAGACCAATTGTTTCTCTTGTCAGTTTGTTTTCTTTGATTCCTGCTCTGACAAAATGAACAAAAAATTCAAAAGGGCTCTAACCATTGACAGCTTCTGTGTGGAGAGGGAGCAGACTTCAAATGCTGAGGAGACTAGGAACAGACTGTCCCCACATGTATCCCCTGGGAGGGATATAAGCTGCTCCTCAATACAAAAGAACCTCATAGAGGAAATCAAAAAGGCTCTCACAAGAGAGCTGGAAGAGAAATGGGAAAAGGAAAGGGAAGCTTGGCAAGAGAGCCTGGAGAAGTCATCCCATGCATTCAAAGACAGAGTGGATAAAGAAATCAAATCATTGAGAAACAAGATTAGTGAGCTGGAAAAGGTAAACAACTCCAAGGAAAACAGGATTAGTGAGCTGGAAAAGGTAAACAACTCCAAGGAAAACAGGATTAGTGAGCTGGAAAAAGAAATCAGCTCTCTAAAAAATAAAATGGATAAAATGGAAAAAAATTCCATAGAAGATAAAAACTCAATTGGACAATCACAAAGAGATATAAAAAAAGTGAGTGAAGAAAATACATCATTGAAAATTAGACTGGAACAAGTAGAAATGAATGACTCAAGGAGAAACCAAGAGGTAGTCAAGCAAAACCAGAGAAATGAAACAATTGAAAAGAATGTCAAGTACCTTACCAGAAAGACAACAGACCTGGAAAACAGATCCAGGAGAGACAATTTGAGAATAATCGGACTCCCTGAAAAATGGGAGGAAAAAAAGAGCTTGGACACCATTTTCGAGGAAATTATCAAAGAAAACTGCCCAAACATTCTGGAAACAGAGGGTAAAATAGACATTGAAAAAATTCATCGATCACCTACTGAAAGGGACCCTAAAATCAAAACGCCAAGAAATATAGTGGCCAAGTTCAAGAACCATCAGACAAAGGAAAAGATATTGGAAGCTGCTAGAAAAAAGCAATTCAGATATGGAGGATCCACAATAAGGATAACCCAGGATGTAGCAGCGTCCACATTAAAAGAACGCAAGGCCTGGAACATGATATTCCGAAAGGCTAAGGAACTTGGTATGCAGCCAAGAATAACTTACCCAGCAAGAATGAGCATCGTTTTCCAGGGAAGAAGATGGACATTTAATGAAATAAATGAATTCCATCTATTTTTGATGAAAAAACCAGACCTACATAAAAGGTTTGATCTTCAAATACAGAACTCAAGAGATTTCTAAAAAGGTAAAAAGAAATCTTGAGAACTATACTGCTGTCAAAAAAATATGTAAAGAACATATGTACAATTTGTCTTAGAAAATAGAGGTGGAAAGGAGTTTATATCATAAAAAAGTGTAAAGTGGTGGTACTACATCTCATGAAGAGGCAAAGGTAACCTATTATATCTGAGAGAAAAAAAGGAGGGAGATGAACATAGCGTGTATCAATAGACATATTCGATTTTTGGTGAAACTTCTTCCACTTCATTGAAAAGTGAAAGGGAAGGAGTAAGCTAAGGGGAAGGGAATACAGTAATTTCGAGGAAAAGGGGTAAAATAAGGGGAAGATCTTTAAGGTGGGGGAGGGATCCTAAAAAGGGAGGGCTATGAAAAGCAAGTGGTGTTCACCAGTTTAATACTGGATAGGAGGGTAAAAGGGAAGGAAAGGGGAACAGCATAAGTAGGGGTTAATAGGATGGCAAGCAATATAGAATTAGTCCTTCTAACCATAAATGTGAATGGGGCAAACTGCCTCATAAAGAGGAAGCAGTTAGCAGACTGGATTAAAAGTCAGAATCCTACTATATGTTGTTTACAGGAAACACACCTGAAACAGGGTGAGACATTCAAACTAAAAGTAAAAGGGTGGAGCAGAATCTATTATGCTTCAGGCAAAACCAAAAAAGCAGGAGTAGCCATCCTCATCTCAGATCAAGCAAAAACAAAAATTGATCTAATTAAAAGAGATAAGGAAGGGCATTATATCCTGCTAAAGGGGAGCATCAATAATGAAGCAGTATCAATATTAAACATATATGCACCAAGTGGTGCAGCATCTAAATTCTTAAAAGAGAAATTAAGAGAGCTGCAAGAGGAAATAGCAAAACTATAATAGCAGGAGATCTCAACCTTGCACTCTCAGAATTAGATAAATCAAACCACAAAATAAATAAGAAAGAAGTCAAAGAGGTAAATAGAATACTAGAAAAGTTTGATATGATAGATCTTTGGCGAAAGCTAAATGGAGACAGAAAGGAATATACTTTCTTCTCAGCAGTTCATGGAACCTATACAAAAATTGATCATATACTAGGGCATAAAAACCTCAAAATCAAATGCAGTAAGGCAGAAATAGTAAATGCATCCTTTTCAGACCATAATGCAATCAAAATAACATTTAATAAAAAGCCAGGGGAAAATAGACCAAAAAATAATTGGAAACTAAATAATCTTATACTAAAGAATGATTGGGTAAAACAGCAAATCATAGACATAATTAATAACTTCACCCAAGAAAATGACAATAATGAGACATCATACCAAAATGTGTGGGATACAGCCAAAGCAGTAATAAGGGGAAGTTTTATATCTCTACAGGGATACTTGCATAAAATAGAGAAAGAGAGGGCCAACGAATTGGGCTTACAACTAAAATTGCTAGAAAAGGAACAAATTAAAAACCCCCAGAAAACACAAAACTTGAAACTCAAAAAATAAAAGGTGAGATTAATAAAATTGAAAGTAAAAAAACTATTGAATTAATTAATAAAACTAAGAGTTGGTTTTATGAAAAAACCAACAAAATAGACAAACCCTTAGTAAACCTGATTAAAAAAAGGAAAGAGAAAAAGCAAATTGATAGTCTTGAAAATGAAAAGGGTGAACTCATCACTAATGAAGAGGAAATTAGAACAATAGTTAGGAGCTACTTTGCTCAACTTTATGCCGATAAATTCGATAACTTAAATGAAATGGAAGAATACCTTCAAAAATATAGCTTGCCCAGATTAACAGAGGAAGAAGTAAGTAGTCTAAATAGTCCCATCTCAGAAAAAGAAATAGACCAAGCTATTAACCAACTTCCTAAGAAAAAGTCCCCAGGACCAGATGGATTTACAGGTGAATTCTACCAAACATTTAAAGAACAACTAACTCCAATGCTATGTAAACTATTTGAAAAAATAGGGATTGAAGGAGTCCTACCAAATTCCTTCTATGACACAGACATGGTACTGATACTTAAACCAGGTAGATCGAAAACTGAGAAAGAAAACTATAGACCAATTTCCTTAATGAATATTGATGCTAAAATCTTAAATAAGATATTAGCAAATAGACTTCAGAAAATCATCCCCAGGATAATACACTATGACCAAGTGGGATTTATACCAGGAATGCAGGGCTGGTTTAATATTAGGAAAACTATTAGTATAATTGACCATATTAATAATCAAATTAATAAAAACCATATGATCATCTCAATAGATGCAGAAAAAGCATTTGATAAAATCCAACATCCATTCCTACTAAAAACGCTTGAGAGTATAGGAATAAATGGACTATTCCTTAAAATAATAAGGAGCATATATTTAAAACCTTCAGTAAACATCATATGTAATGGTGATAAACTAGAACCTTTCCCTGTAAGATCAGGAGTGAAACAAGGTTGCCCACTATCACCATTACTATTCAATATAGTACTAGAAACTCTAGCCTCGGCAATAAGAGCTGAGAAAGAGATTCAAGGAATTAGAGTAGGAAATGAAGAAATCAAATTGTCACTTTTTGCAGATGACATGATGGTATACTTAGAGAACCCCAAAGACTCTACTAAAAAGCTATTAGAAATAATTCAGAATTTTAGCAAAGTCGCAGGATACAAAATAAATCCACATAAATCCTCAGGATTTTTATACATTACCAACACAATCCAACAGCAAGCGATACAAAGAGAAATTCCATTCCAAACAAATGTTGAGAGTATAAAATATTTGGGAATATATCTACCAAAGGAGAGTCAGGAATTATATGAGCAAAATTACAAAACACTTGCCACAAAAATAAAGTCAGATTTAAATAATTGGAAAGACATTCAGTGCTCTTGGATAGGCCGAGTGAATATAATAAAGATGACAATACTCCCCAAACTAATCTATTTATTTAGTGCTATACCAATCAGACTCCCAAGAAACTATTTTAATGACCTAGAAAAAATAACAACAAAATTCATATGGAAGAATAAAAGGTTGAGAATTGCAAGGGAACTAATGAAAAAAAAGTCAGAGGAAGGTGGTCTAAGTGTACCTGATTTAAAGCTGTATTATAAAGCAACAGTCACCAAAACCATTTGGTATTGGCTAAGAAATAGACTAGTTGATCAGTGGCATAGGTTAGGTTCACAGGGCAAGATAGTGAATAAAAATAGCAATCTAATCTTTGACAAACCCAAAGATCCCAAATTTTGGGATAAGAATTCATTATTTGACAAAAACTGCTGGGAAAACTGGAAATTAGTATGGCAGAAACTAGGCATGGACCCACATTTAACACCACATACTAAGATTAGATCAAAATGGGTCCAAGATTTAGGCATAAAGAACGAAATCATAAATAAATTGGAGGAACATGGGATGGTTTACCTCTCAGACTTGTGGAGGAGGAAGGAGTTTGTGTCCAAGGGAAAACTAGAGACCATTATTGATCACAAAATAGAACATTTTGATTACACCAAATTAAAAAGTTTCTGCACAAACAAAACTAATGCAAACAAGATTAGAAGGGAAGTAACAAATTGGGAAAAAAATTTTACAGTTAAAGGTTCTGATAAAGGCCTCATCTCCAAAATATACAGAGAATTGACTTTAATTTATAAGAAATCAAGCCATTCTCCAATTGATAAATGGTCAAAGGATGTGAACAGACAATTTTCAGATGATGAAATTAAAACTATTTCCACTCATATGAAAGAGTGTTCCAAATCACTATTGATCAGAGAAATTCAAATTAAGACAACTCTGAGGTATCATTACACACCTGTCAGATTGGCTAAGATGACAGGAACAAATAACGATGAATGTTGGAGGGGCTGTGGGAAAACTGGGACACTGATGCATTGTTGGTGGAGTTGTGAAAGAATCCAACCATTCTGGAGAGCAATCTGGAATTATGCCCAAAAAGTTATCAAAATGTGCATACCCTTTGACCCAGCCATACTACTACTGGGCTTATACCCCAAGGAACTACTAAAGAAGGGAAAGGGACCAGTATGTGCCAAAATGTTTGTGGCAGCCCTTTTCATAGTGGCTAGAAGCTGGAAGATGAATGGATGTCCATCAATTGGAGAATAGTTGGGTAAACTATGGTATATGAATGTTATGGAATATTATTGTTCTATAAGAAATGACCAACAGGAGAAATACAGAGAGGCTTGGAGAGACTTACATCAACTGATGCTGAGTGAAACGAGCAGAACCAGATCATTATACACTTCAACAATGATACTGTACAAGGATGTATGCTGATGGAAGTGGTTATCTTCAACATAGAGAAGAGCTAATCCAATTCCAATTGATTAATGATGGACAGAATCAGCTACATCCAGAAAAGGAACACTGGGAAATGAATGTAAACTGTTATTTTTACCTTCTGAATCCAATTCTTCCTGTGCAACAAAAAATTCGGTTCTACACACATACATTGTATCTAGAATATACTGTAATATATTTAACATATATATAAGACTGCTTGCCATCTGGGGGAGGGGGTTGGGGGAGGAAGGGAAAAATCTGAATAGAAGTAAGTGCAAGGGATAATGTTGTAAAAAATTACCCAAGCATATGTACTGTCAAAAAATGTTATAATTATAAAACAAAATAAAAAATTTAAAAAATGCTGTAAAAAAAAAAAGAACTGTTATAAATATTTTTGCACAAATAGATTCTTTTCTTTTTTTGATATTTTTGGGAGATACTAATTTAATAGTGCTGCTGCTAGGTTAAAGGATAGGCAGTTTTATAACCCATTGGGAATAGTTCCAAATTCATATTGAGTGCAGCACTTTTAACAGCATTATCTTTTAGGATTTTAAATAGCATGATTGTAATTCTATCACCTTCACTAGCTTTACTGTTAACAATGTTTTCTAAGGCCCATTTGACTTTATTCTACAAGATGATTACTGACTCTAGATCAGTAGACATCACCTGATGTGGTTATTTGTGATGTTATGATCATTCTTGTATGTCTTCTGTATATTCTTTCCACCTTTTATTAATCTCTTCTACTTATATTAAATTCCTACCAATCTTGCATTTTATCATGCCCTTTACTTCCATTTAAGACTTTAATTTGATCTGTTTTTCTCATTCTATTTTTTTTGTCTATTTCTTTGCATTAATCATTTAAGAAAATCTTCTCTCTCCTTGCTATTCTCTAGAATTTTGAATTCAGTTGGCTGTATCTTTCCTCTTTTTCTTTATCTCTAACTTTCCTTCTTTCCTCCACTATTTGTATACCTTATAAAATGGTCATTTTGATTTCTTGCTCTTTTTTTTTTTCTTTGAATTTTTGTTGTTGTTATTGTTGTTGTTGCCTCTTGCACAATATTTTGAACCGCTGTCCATTGTTCTTCAGGCACTTCATCTACCAGATCTAAACTCTTAAATCTACTAATCAATTCCATTTCATGCTCATAAGGAGTATTTTTTAGATATAGCTAATGGTCTGATGTTTTTCCTACATTCAATTTATGTCTGAATTTTTCAATAAGATGATCATGATCTAAACTACTATCAGCTCTCTTATTTTAATTTTCTATGTTTTTTTCCATGTTTGACTGAAATTATATAATCATTTTAATTTTGATAATGGGCTATTTTAAAAAATAGTATTTGCTGTGACCACTGATTTATCTTCACAAAACCCCATTAGACTCAGCCCTGCTTTATTTTATACTCCAAAGCCAATGTTGCTTATTATTCCAATTATCTTTTGATTTCCTGCTCTAGCATTTTGATCCCCTATGATAAAAGTGACATCTTTTAAGGGGTATTTTTAAATGGTATTATTTCTAGAAAATGCTTTCAAAGAATTGATAAACTTTGGCATCAGTGGTGAAGCAGAGACTTGTATTACTGTGATGTTGAGCAATTTGTCTTGGATTCAAACAGATATGATTTTGGGAGATTATATTCAGTTCACACTTTTATTGATTATGATAGCTACTAAAAAGCTTCTAAGAGATTCTTGCCTACAGTAGTATATGTAATAATCATCTGAATTAAATTCATCCACTCCCATACATTTAAGTTCAGTGACTTATCTAAGATGTCAAAGTTTAAACTTTCTATCTCCTGTTTGACCACATTAAGTTTTTCATGTTTAAAGAACTTACATTCCAGGTTCGTGTGCAGTATTCATCTTTGTAGCATCAGATTTTCCTTTTGACACATCCATACTTGAGCTTCCTTTTGGATTTGGCTGAGCTGATTCATTCTTTCTGGTGCTACTTGCATTTTTTCTATTGACTAGGTATACTGGATACCTTCTAATTTGAGTGTCTTGATTTCTAGTGTCATATCTTTTACTAATGAAATACAATAGGGTTTTCTTGACAAAGATACCAAAGTGATTTGTCATTTCCTTTCCAGTGGATCATCTTTCATTAGAACTTTCCACTGTGACTTGCCTATCTTGAATAATGCTATATGGTATAGTTCATAGTTTCATTGAACTAATTAGTGCTTTGTCATGGTAGAGAGGCTTATGTAGCTGGTATCCTGAGCTACTGCAAATTTAAGTTTTGAAAAATAATATTGGACAAGTAGAATAGGGAAGAATATAGATGATCTCAAAACAGTTTATATATGATGAAACAGTATATCAAACCAGTGGGCTTCTTTTCATACACCATTACTATTAATACCCAACTTATAGCTATCTTATCTACAATAGTATTTATAAATCAGATATTTGGTACTTAGAACTCATTTTCTAAATGACAAATAAAGTCTTCTTCATTCGTGGTGTTTAGATTCTTAGGTCAACAAACAAAAAGCTAACAAACCTAATGAAGTTGAATTATTCCTTTGTTTAGTTAAAAGGTTTTTTTTTTTTTTAATTTTCAAAATATATACATGGATAATTTTCAACATTTACCATACAAAACCTTGTGTTCTATTTTTTTTTCCTTCTCTTCCTTTTACCCCTTCCCCTAGATGGCAAGTTATCCAATATATGTTAAACATGCAATTCTTCTATACATATTTCCACAAATATAATGTTGCACCAAAAAAATCAGATCAAAAAGAAAAAAAAATGAGAAAGAAAACAAAATGAAAGCAAACAACAACAAAAAAAGTAAAAATACCATGTTGTGGTCTACATTCAGTTCCCATTGTCCTCACTCTGGGTGTAGATGGCTTTTTTTCATCACAAAATCATTGGAAGTGGACTGAATCATCTCAATGTCGAAAAGAGCCATGTCCACCAGAACTGACTAATGTATAATCTTGCTGTTGCTGTGTACAATGATCTCCTGGTCCTGCTCATTTCCCTTAGCATCAGTTCATATAAATCTCTTCAGGCCTCTCTGAAATCATCCTATTGATCATTGCTTAAAAAACAATATTTCATAAATTAATATACCATAACTTATTCAGCCATTCTCCAACTGATGGGAATCCATTCAGTTTTCAGTCTCTTGCTGCTACAAAAGGGCTGCCAGAAACATTTTTGCATATGTGGTCCCTTCCCCATCTTTATGATTTCTTTAGGATACAAGCCCAGTAGAAACATTGCTGGATCAAAGGGTATGTATGCACAGTTTATTAGCCCTTTGGGCATAGTAGAAGTAGGCCATTTGATCCTTTAAGATGGAAGCTGCTAGAACCTGGGTAATCCTGGTTGTGGCTCCTCAATATTTGAATTGTTTCTTTCTGGCTGCTTACAATATTTTATCCTTGAATTGATAATTCTGAAATTTAGTTACAATATTCCTTGGAGTTTTCATTTTGGGGCCTTTTCCAGAAAGTGATCAGTGACTTTTTCAATCCCTATTTTACTTCTGCTTCTAGGACATCAGGGCAGTTTTCTTTGATGATTTCCTGAAAGATGATGTCTAGACTCTTTTTTTCAGCATGGTTTTCAGGAAGTCCAATAATCCTTAGATTATCTCTCATAGATCTATCTTCCAGTTGTTTTTCCAATGAGGTATTTTACTTTTTCTTCTATTTTTTCTTTTCCTTTTGGTTTGGTTTGACTGATTCTTGGTGTCTCATTGAGTCATTCATTTCCATATTCTAATTTTTAGTGAATTATTCTTTAGTTACCTTTTTAAAAATTCCTTTTGTATTTGGCCAATTGATTTTTTAAATGAGTTGTTTTTATTCAATGGATTTTTTTGTGTGCTTTTCTCAAATTCTGTTTTTCAAGGAGTTGTCAAATCTATTTGTAAGGAGTTATATGCTTCTTCCATTTCACTAAATCTCTTTTGTAAGGAGTTTTCTTCACATAGTTTCCGTGTTTCCTTTTCCACATTCTCCTGTAATGTTCTAATTTCCTTTCCCCATTTTTCTTCAAATTCTCTTTTAAGATGTTATTTGAATTCTTCCAAGAGAATTCCTTGAAGAGGAAAACCAATCCATATCACCCTTCAGGGCTTCATCAGGAGATGATCTGCTTTAAGTGTGCCTCAGGATTTGAGGTTTGTTCTTTTCTCCATGAAAAGTATCTATGGTCTGAGTTCTTTTTGCTTTTTTCCTCATTTTTTTTTAAAAAGTTGAGGTCTGCTTTTAGGGTAAAGGGAAAATTGTCCAAGCTTCCTCTACAGGTGACAGTGGCTGTACTGGGTCAGTGCTGACTAACTTCCAGTGCTAGGTGGGCATGGCCAAGTCCTGTGTTGTTCTTGGGTTCAGGGACTCACTATTTGCTTTTTGTATTTGTGATGGATGGCTCACAACTAATCTGCTGATCTATATGCTTGCAACCAGGACAGAGTAGCCAACTCTGCTGTAGATTCTTCTCCCTAGATTACCCAGAGCACAGACCCTACACAGTCCTGGATCTTTATGCTGCACCTGTGCTTGTTAGGTTCTTACTAAGTGCTAATGAAATAACGAGATGTTAGGTTTTTACTAAGTCATAAGTTGCTATTTAACAATTCTCTAGTTCCACACCTTTGGTTCTGGCCTTTAAGGGGGGTTTACCCCTTTGAACTTCTGAGGAGTATCCTGTAATGTTCTGTTGTCTCCAGAAACTGCCGATCGCCCAGTGGGAGGAGATCTGCTGTCTCAACTTCTTCTTGTAGAGAGTCATCCCAACTCTGACCTAGAGTAGACTCCTTCTCCCCGCCCAATGTTGTCTCTTTTATCCTCCCAGAAAATGGGTGTGGAATGACTCAGGGGCTTGTGGGAAAAATACTCCTCAGAAAGATACTCCTCAGAAGTTCAAAGGGGCAAACTCCCCTTAAAGGCCGGAACCAAAGGTGTGGAACTAGAGATCTGTTAAGTACCGACTTAGCACTTAGTAAGAACCTAACATGTGCTAACCTGCCTCCCTCCATGTCTGATTAAAACAGATCTTTTCTGAAGTTCTTACAAAATATCTTCTGCTGGAAACTTATGACATTCCAATTATTTGTAGGTTCTGTCACTCCAAAACCAGTTCAAAGGCTTGATTTGGTGTTGATCTAAGGGATATAATGGAGAGCTCAGATAAAAATGGTTTCTTTTTCACCATCTTGGCTCCACTCCCTAAGATGAATTATTTCAAGGACTAATGAATATTTATTCAGTATCATAGATTGCACATAATGCTAGTCTATACAATGGCTGAGATATATTTACATAAAATATCTCTACTTTCAAGAATTTCACAGTTTAGTAGTAGTACACATGCATAATGAAAAAGAAAAGCAAAAATAAAGAAAATTATTATTCAAAATTAAGAAAACAACATTAAATAAATGAAGTTTTTATTTTGAGTTTGTGCTTAAAGAAATGCATTATAGTAGGATGGCTAAAAATTATAGTAACTATTCTGAAAATGATTTTCAAGTGATTGATAACTGTAATGTTTGGTTCATCTTCAAAATTTCTATCTTTCTTTTTTTTATTTAGTGCAGATACATAACTCACTGCTCTTATCCTTATCAGCAGCACTTAAGGGTTTCTTGTGGCTCACAAATGGAAAAAAAAAAGTAAGGGGAAGAGAATTTTCCTGAGGTAACTGAATAAAAGTTCCAAGATAGAAGGGGAAAAAGAAAAGTACTACAGAGAATATGTGTACATTCTAAAAGAAAGAGATTAAATGAGATAAATTGAGTTGAAGGAGTTCTATAATAATGAAGATGATAATTTGGCTTCACTTTGTATTGTTCAGACTGCATTTTAGAATACTGTGTTTATTGTTTCATCTTAATAATAATTGGGGGGGGGGGCAGCTAGGTGGTACAGTGGATAGAGTACCAGCCCTGAATTCAGGAGGACCCGAGTTCAAATCTGGTCTCAGACACTTAACACTTCCTAGCTGTGTGATCCTGGGCAAGTCACTTAACCCCAGCCTCAGAAAAGAAAAAAGAAAAAATTGGGAATAATTGTCTTGAATAAAAGAACACTTATGAGAATTCATTATCAAAATCATCACCACTACCATCATCTTCAATGATTTAGAGCTACATGGGATTTCAGGTATCAACCAATGCAACCCTATGATCATAAAGGAAGTAGGGCTGAGAAAGGTTCCATTACTTGTCAAAGGTAGCTCAGGCCTTCAAATATTTATAAAATTATTATTGTGACAGAGATTGAAATTGTTTTGCCTGACCCCAGAGGGTAGAGCTAGGAACAGTGGGTGGAAGGTGCAAAAAGGAAGGTTTTATCCAATACCAGAATGGAGTGCCATCGAAGTTAGGTAGTGATTTCCATCTTTCAGGAGATTTTCAAGGAAATTGAATAATTTCACAAGTTAGCAGGATCCAGGAAGGATTTTTCTTCCTACCTGACTACAGGATAGGTTATTATGCCCCTTTCATTCCTTCCAACTCTGAACTTAAATTTGAAGTTTAAGTCAGAGTAAAAGAATGAAACAAAAAATTTATAGTTTCCCTAAAGAAGAAGAAAAAGGAGGAGACAATCAAGGAGCATCAAGTTAGATAAGGTCTCTGTTTTTTTGTCAACTTTTGTCAATGGTCAGATTGCTCTTTTAGCCTTTGCTAAACAAGGTAAAGTGAAGATAAGTGTTTAAATGCTTTTTCTGGTGTTTACAGTCAATTTAATAATAAATCACTTTAGAAATCACAAAAAATGTTGGAAGAGGCAGAATCATGGGACAGACTTTAGGGTAAAGGGGTTTTTTGAGGGAATGTGCAGGTGGTTTTGTTTGTTTTTTTGTTTGTTTGTTTTTTAACTTGGATCATGTCTATAGAGTAAATGCTTCAAATTTACTGAGAAGTCCTGAGAAGGATTTTGTAATTCTTGCTGCTTGTGTAACTTCCTTAGCTCATTGCAAGTTCAGAATTACTGCTAGAGCTCAGTTATTGAATGTGGAGCAACCAAGTGGGAGAGATGGTTTCATGTACAACATAACCCTTCACTGAGAAAATGACTGAAAAGTAACAACAAAAGGGAAGTGCAAGATTTATATATGTTGTTGAAGAATCCTTTGCTGCTGGGTAGAGGAAGTAGGCCAAGAAAGGTACTAAATAGATGGAGGAGGACGTATCTCTAGATGAAGACTCCATTTTTATGTGGTGGATGTGCTGGACAAGAGCTGTTTTGGGGAAAGTTGTTTTGGGGAAAGGTGGGATGTCCTGATATGGTCCTATTAATGCCACCTAAATTATCTTTTTTTATGAATCAAAGTCTCAGTCAGTCTACCCTAGCTACAATTCAAATTGTTTCTTCTTTTTTTGTTGATAAGACTGAAACTGACATTCTAGTTTAATAATTTTTCATACTAAATGACAGGAGTGCAGTTGTTTCATTAAGATATGTTTGACCAAATTTATTTCCCAGGTTGAGAGAGGAAAGAATCAAATGGAAGTTTAAAAAAAGATAGCAGAGGAGACAATATTAGAAAACATATACATATGACAGAAACATTCATTCATCTCTAACTAGCAAGTGGAATGAATACAATCTGTAGGACTACTGATTGAATCCTAGTAGATAAAAATTCAGGAAGGTAAGCAAACTGTAAGCACACTTTTATTTTATTTGTTTCAATATCCAATCTTTTCAATACTTCCTACCCCTTACCCTTTAGGCCTCTTGGTTAAAAAAATAACTTTCTAGCTTATCTAATTTCATGTGAATGAGATAATTTTTGTTTTGATTTATAACTTCCCTAACTTCCTTATAAATACTTCCTTAATACAAGTTTCTTAACATTAGAAAATCATGTAAGTTATATATTTTGTTGACCCAATTAATGAACAATTTGAGTTATTCCTAATAAGACATTAATAAATCCATGAGAATCTGTTTTTTCTTATCTGCTTTTTCTCTCTACTCTTTCCTTGTTTTATTTTCTCTTTGTTTCTTTAAATATACCCAATAAAATTCATGTTTGTATAGCTAAAAAGAAAAAACTGACCAATTGTTTTATATCTTTCTCTCTTCATTACCCTAAACTCCAAGTTAATAAATGACATGGTTAAGCTTAATTCATTGTTCATCACAGTTATTGTGACCAAATGTTAAGAATTGTAAAATTAATGTTATTTTCGTTGAAATAAAAAAAGAAGGAAAAAAACATCCTTATCTAGAAAAATGTACATAATAAGTAAAATAAGAGATAACAATTTCCATGATGGATAATTTTTAAGTCATCCACCAGATTCAAATCAGATTTTGGAACTAAGCATGATGTGGATCGATGGAATACAAATCCACTTTTACCAATGCCCCTGAAGTTTTCTTTCATCTCTTATAGATTCATTTTGGGTCTGAAACTGCAATAAAAAAATCATTTAATATCTACCAATCAGCCACTCAAATTAAACATTGCCTTAGATTCTATGCTCCTAGGTATTAGAGATAATGCAAAATTATTTTATTTCAGTAACTGACATTTCTGGATATAGGTATTTTACAGTGTAAACCATAAATTGACCATAGGACAGCAAAGATGGACAGAAATTTCAGTAGATAGTGTTTCTAAGCAATTCATATTTGTTAAACATCATGATTATATACTATTTCTATTCAGGTATTTTGAAAATAGGGAAGGAATATACCAACTGTTTTTTCTACATGCCCTTCCTCCAATATTTTAAAACATATATGTAACCCAAAGGGAAAATAACATATAAGGTATTTGATCTAGACACCCTTTAATACTTGTAGATATTGCTTCAGAAGGCTGAGCTTCCATTATTCAAAAACAGCAGAGAAAAGATATCCTGGAGTGCCCAGGGGACCTCACCACCTCCCATCTCTTCCTCCTTATCTCTTTAGTGACTTGAACTCTCTTTGAAGTCTGAACAAGAACTGGGACATATTCCAGAGCCCGATGAACTGCTTTTTTCCTAATTAAGTTTCTGAGTTCTTTGGGAAAGAGCATTAAAGGGAGCTAAGGTGATTCATGTGTTCTTCAGAATATATGAAGGTGTAAGCACTACAAAAGAAAAAGTCATTCACTCAAGAATGCAAGTACTTGAAAAACATGATGACTACATTTTTTTTAGCATTCTATACAAATGACACATAATTTGAAATTAATTTAATAAAAACATAGTGATAAAATGCAAATTCATATCTGCTTCACATATAGTCAGAGATGTCTGGGAAAGTGAGACATCAAGTGACTTGCCATTATCCATCAAGCAGTATTTGTATCCAGAGCTTTCTGGCTCAGGAGTTATTAACTCAATCTAATCTTTTTTTTTTTTTTTTTTTTTTTTTTTTTTACCTAGTATACCATATAATTTTCCTAATTTGCAGGTTCTTATATCAATGAAATTATAGATCTAGTCTATGAAAAAGTAATGCAAATTTAAAAGTCAGTAACACACCACAAAATTACAAATGTTTTTCCCCATTACTTCCTATTAAACTTTAGACTGCATTTATCAAAGCAAGTCTAAATGACAGCAGGTATTTACATGTTTCTACTGCTTGCAAAATGCTTTAGCAAGTTACAGATAAGTGCTAAAAATATATTAAGCTATTTGTCTGGAAGAATAAATGTACAAGAGCATTTAATTTTAAAAATCTCTGGAGAACAATATAGTACAGAGAAAGAGAGCTGAATCATAAGAAGGGGTTCACATCTTACCTTTGAAACTTATTAGTTGCAGAAATACTAGTGTTAAACACATCATTTAACCCCTGTCTTTTCACCTATAAAATATAGTTTAATGGATTTCTTCTGAGGATCCTTCCAGACCTTAGACCACATGGCCAACAAGATGGAAGAGCAAATGTTTTCTCTGCTTCTCACAACTTCTTACCTCTCTCCAAAATAGGAATTACACACTAGAGAAATCAAGTTCCATTGTCTCAAAAGTCTAAGACACCAATAATTCAAATGAAATAAGAATTCAATGAACTAGAATAGATTGATCTCTAATTTGCTAAATCAGCATCTCCCTCACCATCATGCTCTGTCCTCAGTGCTATACAAACTATCTCATCATTTACTTGCAACAGAATTTAACTCTATGTCCACTAATCTCTATCCCTACATTGTCACTCCTCTCAATACCACAAAAAGACAAAAAGCAAAAGCTTTCTTATGCTAGGAAAGTAACAGAGCATGGCTCTGTGCCCCAACAGAGAACTGAGAGAAATAACTAGAGCAGGACAGTTGTGTGTAATCGTCCTGTAATTCATTAAGCCTGATGAAGAGAGCACAGGACTTAGTTGTGGTCTGATTTATTAACCAGAAGTCATTTGGAGAAGGGACTGAGACTACTGTAAAATGATTTGTCTGGTATGGAAGGAAGCAGAGATAGCTTCGAGATCCAACCTCCAAAGAAATCACTTTCATAGGGAAAGTGTTCAGAAAATGGGAAATAGGGACATATAAAGGGAGTAGGGCAAAAATTCCCAAAGATATCAGGAGGAAGAAAACAACCTTGAGTATAAACAGACAAATAAATAGGAAAGAGAATATCCCATGGGATTATGGCCTCCAGATCAGCTAAGGAAGTCCAGAAATCAATGAATAAATACCATAATAAAAAGCAAAGTGAATCAAAACCTTATGTGGTACAAAAACTTGTGGATTCTCAAATGAGCACAGAACAGCTTATTGTTCCTGAATAATTTAAAAGAGAATTAAGAATAATAAATTCAGAATTTATGACCAGCACATCAGAAATAAATAGAATAGAAAATTTTGAATCTCATGGAGGTAAGTCTAATAAAAGAAACTAACAAGATAATAACTGAATGGAAAAGCAATGCATGGAAGTGAAGAGAAATTTGGAAGAAGAGAAACAAAAAGCAACAACAATTCCACTGACAAATAGGAAGTCCAGCAAGTGATCATGAAAAAGATCTTCAAATATAAAGGAAAGGAAATTTTAATAATGTAAAACTATTTTGAAGACAGCAGAAACTGCAAGATAAAATGGAATGATATGTTCCTAAGGGAAAAGGAGCTGAAGATGCACCAAATTATCCAAATTAGTAATAAAAGAAACATTCCAAACATCTCTCAAAATAAAACCAGACTTGAAGATTTTGTTTGTTTGTTTTTTCAAGAAATTTAGGCAACAAAAATACAAAAAAATGCAAACAAATATGGGACAACTAAGCTAAAATAACTGATGACATATAGTGATCTGTTTACAAAAGTAGGTAAAAATCATCATTTAAAAACTTTTGGAGATAAAGGAAGAAAAATAGAAACAATGCAAATTTAAATGTAAATAAATTAAACAAACTGATTAAAAAAAAAAAAAGAGCCATAGATTAAATAAGAAAAGAAATCCCACATTCTGAAATTTTTCTCTTTGTTTCTTTAAATATACTCAATACACTGAATTAAGAAGGATTGGGTAAAAATTGCTATACATCAGATAAATTTAGAAAAAAAAATCAAAAGTTTCAAACATTCTATCACCACAAAACAAATCAAAACACCAAAAAGGAACAAATGAGGAAAGATTTTGCTAAATGTAACTAGAGAAAAAGAGAACAATATCAATATTAAACTAATTTCCAAAGCCTTAGTATCTAAATTCATAGAGGAAAACAGTTGAAGAAAACAAAAAATTGGCACTACAATAGTGGCAAGATATTTCGATGTTTTCTCAGTCTAAAATAAAAACAACAAAAGGAAAAATAACCTAACAAATTGTTGGAGAAACTAGATCTAATACACTAGTGGTGTCTCCTAACAGTATTAATAAAGATAATATGTTTTTCAACATCACATGAAACTTTACAAAATTGATCACATATTAATGCATAGAGATATGGCAACCAAATTTAAAGAAAGTAGAAATAGTAAATGCATCTTTTGTAAACTATGATATTATAAAATCAATTCAGGAAATACACACACAAAGGAAAAAAAAAAAAAAAAAAACATAGATACCAATGGAAACAACAATGAAATTTTTTCCCCCCCCAGGGGAGAGCTTGAACGCAGTCCCCCACTACCACAAATTATGTAGTCGACTTTCCCACATTTGGGGAAATCGCAGGGGTCAGCTCATCCGGAGTGCAATGGATAAGCCTCGCCCTGGGGAAACCAGCTTCGTGATCATGGAATCACCCCTGCCAGGTAAGTATAACAATGAAATTCTAAATAATAAGTGGGCCAAAAAACAAATCATAGAAACAAGCCCTAAATGTGGAAAAGAAAATAACAGTGAAGCAAGACAAAATTTTTTTTTTGAAATGTAGCTAAAGCATTAATTGGAGGATATTATTTCCTTACAAACTTATTTAATAAAATAGAAAAAGGGGATTAGTAAAAACTAAACATGCATTTCAAAATAAGAAAGTTAAATTTAAAAATTAACACAGAAAAGTTAATATTAAAATTAGAGGATAAATTGATAAACTAAAAAAAACAACAACAACAAAAAAAAAAAAATGTGTAAATGATAAATAAGCCTAAAAGCTGGTTTTTTGAAAAGATTTAGTCAATCTAATTATAAAAGAACAAAACAAAAGATCAAAAATCCAAATAAACCACACAAAAAAATAAACTTAGTTATCAGAATCTATTTTGCCCAGTTATGCTAATAAAACTGAGAGCAAAAAAATTGAGGAATGCCTAAGTTTACCTTCAATTTTAATTGTATGCTCCTTTGAATTTAATTTTGCCAAATAGCTATATAACACAAGGTGACATACTACGTACTACTACTACTACTACTAATAGGTGACACTGATCAGAATTTGTAGATACTGTTTTGGTCACTGGAGACTTACTACAAAATGATATGACCATTCAAAATCTGGAGAGTTACAGGATAAATTAATTTCCAAAGTGAACACTAGAGATATCAAACACACAGCCCAAAAGCCTCCCTAATGAGAGCCAAATCAGATTAAAATATGATGGGGAAATGTTTAATAACACAAATAAAAATCCAATAAAACATAATGTTAATTTATGGTTTTCTAAGTTCATATGTGGCTTGCAAATATGTTTGAATTTATTTTAGTTTCATAACACTAAATACAAAACTCAGACTACTATATATTTTGGAAAATTTCAAGGGCATGCTCTCATTGATTATTTCCCAAGAGAACAGAAGCAAAACTATAAAGGGCTAGAACTGAGCAAATGCACTTGGATAATGGAGCATGTGAGACTAATTGCCAATTGGACGGTTCTCTATTAACGTGTTTGAAGGTTGACCCTCCCCAGCTGTTCTGTGCTGACTTGATTGGTGGGACAAAGCAGGGGAAGTGACACGTGAGGGGAGAGTAGGAGGAGGAAATTGAGGCACTTCTCTCTCATGGAGAGAAGAGGGTGGTGTGGAGATTACTAGATCTAATCCCCTGACCAAGAATAAAGACTTTTGATTATCCTGACTCTGACTGATTTCTGGGAAGACAGAGTTCCAGCACAAAACAGATCCATTGAATTGTTTTGTTTTTGTTTTTTATAAAATAGTTCTCTGAAGGAAGATTTGTGATTGGAAATTTAGTTCATGTTGGAAACATATAAGAGAAGCGATCTGAATTACTTCTGTACCGACACACAAATATTTACACTTTAGTTTCCATTTTATGGAATATATACTAATATAAATTCACATTTATATAAATACTTTGCCGTTAGCAAAACACTTTACATACTTTATCTAATTTGATATTAACAACAATTTGTAAGATTGATGCTATTAATATCCCCATTTTTAAAGAATATGAAGCTGAAGAAAAAGGTGAAGAGATAATTTTTTTTCCAGATCATACAGCTAGTAGATATCCAAAGGTTTCAGTCCTTGTCTTTTCAACTTGAATTGCAAAACTGTCCATTATACCATACCACCTGTCAATGAATCCAATTTATTCTTCATTATTAATTGAACTCTTTTTAACTTTTTCATAAGCTATCTCCACCATCTTCCTTATACCTTGTCTTCTTATCTTACTTAGCTTAGTTTTAGTTTAGCAGTCAAAATTGAGTTTCATTTATTTTTATTTATTTGCTATAACTTTCTGGGGACACATGGCTATGGCATTGATGGAAATAATTCAAGTAAGTTAATAAATGAAATGAGTTATTATTTTGTGAATCTACAAATTAAAAAAAATCTATATATAAACAGATTAGTATATATGAAGTAGAATATATTAAAACCTAATTGAAGTGGATGATACCATAGACTTAATTCCTGGCATGCTAGGACAATTAATAAATACATGAATTACTCTAATTAGTTTTAAAACTTAGATCAGTTACAATAGCACTATCACTAGAAAATGTACATTTAGTGTTGCATTGATGAAAAATACCTTTCTGAAAAAAATTTCACTTTAGTTGTCAGCTGTTTGACACCTTAATATTGTAAATAATAATGGCAACAACATTTCATTAATGAGGACCAAAAAAAGTGAATAGAAATGTAGTACAATGAGCTTCTATAAATTATTATGCCAGAGAAACTGAGGCAAGATAGAGATTAGAGAGTTTTTAATATTTATTTAGATGTCTGAGAGGGAGAGATTGTATTGGGGGCATGTTGCCCCCAGGGCAGATGTCCAAAGCATCCAGCAGTGAATGTGAGTTCTTAATGACATATATAAAAGCTCTAAGCCCAGGTACACAAAGGCAGTGGGTAGAGTCCAAACTCTGGTGAGTGGGAATCTCCAGGTAGGGACCATCAATCCGGTTCTGATAGGTTGGGGGTTAGGACCATAAATTCTTACTAGTTTAGGAGGAGTTAGGAACAGGACATCTGAACTCCCCCTTATCTTGAGTTTACCTATTTATAATTTATAACCTTAGAGAAACTAACCCTAAGTTATATCAGTTCTAATGATCAGGAGGGGAGGGTTGTAAACCAGAGGGATTAAGGCAGAACAATTCAGGGAAACTAAGGCAGAACAATTAGGGAAACTGAGGTAAAACAATAAAAGGAAACTGTGTCACAGCAAAATATTTTAAGTTTACAAAAATGCATTTCTCTTATTATTTTTCACTTTTGATAAATTAGTCTCTTTATCTATTTTTTTTTTTTTTTGCTGAGGCAATTGGGGTTAAGTGACTTGCCCAGGGTCATACAACTAGGAAGTATTAAGAGTTTGAGGTCAAATTTGAACTCAGGTCCTCCTGACTTCAGGAATTATGCTCTATCCATTATATCAACTAGCTGCCCCCATTTATAATTTTTTTACTCTAAGTTAAATTACTCAATTTTCTCTTTCTTTTTCATGTATTTTTGTGTCTGCATTTCTGCCTCTGTCTCTATTTTTAAAAACTCTGAATATCATGTTTAAGAAGGTACAAACTATTGTGTCTTAATGAATGCCTGTTTTGAAGCAATTTTAGGGTTTGGGGAGGGTATTTCCTTTTTTGTTGAATTTTAAATGAACCCATTAGATACATACAAACATTTTTTATCATTCAGTAATTTTAGTCATGACTGATTCTTTGTGGCTCCATTTGGGATTTCCTTGACAAAGATAATGGTTTGACATTTCCTTCCCTTGTTTTACAGATGAAGAAACAAAGACCAATATGCTTAAGAAAGTTGCTCAGGGTCATTTGGCTGGTAAGTGTCTAAAACAAGATTTGAACTCACAAAGATGAGTCCACCTGACTACAGATCTGGTATTCTATCCACTATGCCATCTTGTTGCCCCATAAAATAGGTGTTAAAAGGGCAATTTTTTTTTTCAAAAATGAAAAAAGACAGCTACTAAAGGAAAATATTTATTAGTAGTATTATAAAATAAATTATACTGGTTTTATTGATACATGGTAATTCCACATGATAGCAAAAAACTTTAATATTACAAATCATTAATGAAAGACCTAATAATGAAACAAAACCCACAATTTTGGTCACAATAAAGCATATTATTATAATGAATACTGATGCAGTCTAAGCAGGCCATAGTCTCTAGGAATAGACTTTAAAAACTATTCTAAGCTATACTTCTCCAATTTAAAAAGAAATTCTATTTTCCTAGGAACTAATATTGCATCATTATTTTCTTTATTCTGCTCATGGAGAGAATCCCAGGCCTGAAGTAAAAAGCTCATTTTATGAATTTAAAAATAGCCTCAAACAAGTAGCAGTTGTGTGACCATGGGCAAGTCATGTAACTCTTGTTGACTTCACTTTCCTCAACTGTAAAATAAGCTGAAAAGGATAATGACAATTCACTCCAGTATCTTTGCAAAGAAAACCTCAATGAAGTGATGAAGAGTCAAGCACAGATTGTATGAACAATAATATTGGCATAACTGTTGCTTCACTCTAAGACAATGTTAGTGCTTTGAGGGCAGGTACTATTGTCATTTTTGTCTTTCTATCTTTGGTGCCTAACATAAAGACTTCTTGGCACTTAGATGGTATTTAATGAATATTTGCTGAATTTCCTCAGAGCAGAAATTGAATCTTAGGGAGTTTTTTCCTGAAGAGGTGACATTATTTCCTAAGTGGGAAAAATAGGTTTTAAACTCAGATATAATTCTGTGTCTTTTATTATTCCCCACCACAATCACCATACACACATCATTTTACCATGTAATACCTGGAGTAGCTGACACACAAGCCTAAGATAGTAAGAGTGAAAGTTTCTTAGGTTCTCTTTCTCAGATATTTGGCCATTCTCTCTTCTGTTTTTTTAAATTTTAATGATTTTGTAATTAATTTTAAAATTTTGAGTTGTCTCTCTCTCTTTCCTGTTTCTCTCCCATTCATTGAGAAGGAAAGCAATATGATGTTTGTTAGACATGTGAAATCATGCCAAATATATTAGCTGTGGTGCAAGAAAAAAGGGGGAAAAAAGAAAGAGAAAGAAAGAAACAAAAAAGAAAGAGAAAACAAGAAAAAAAGGAAGGAGGCAGGGAAGGAGGAAATGAAAGGAAGAAAGAAAGAAGGGAAGGAAGGAAGGAAGAAATAAGGAAAGAAGGAAGGAAGGAAAGAAGGAAGGAAGGAAAGAAGGAAGGAAGGAAGGAAGGAAGGAAGGAAGGAAGGAAGGAAGGAAGGAAGGAAGGAAGGAAGGAAGGAAGGAAGGAAGGAAGGAAGGAAGGAAGGAAGGAAGGAAGGAAGGAAGGAAGGAAGGAAGGAAGGAAGGAAGGAAGGAAGGAAGGAAGGAAAGAAGGAGGGAAGGAAGGAAAGAAGGAAGGAAAGAAAGACAGAAAAAAAAGAATGAAAAAGGAAAGTGAAAAATTATGCTTCTATTCATATTCAGATTCATCAGTTCTCTGCAGATTTTGTTTTATAATGAACATTTTCTTTTTTTTTTCTTATCAACAAAACAACAACAAAAATTACTTTTTATTATATGCCAAAAGCTATTCTAAGTATGAAGGGGCATAAAGTATATATATTATATATAATATATATAAACTCATTATAGAGAGTTCATGCTTTTTAGAAGCTTTAATTCTTTTTTTTTCTTTTTTAGCTTTTTATTTTAAAAGTCTATGCTTAGATAATTTTCAGCATTCACCCTTGAAAACCTTTGTGTTGCAATTTTTTTTGCCCTCTTTTCCTTCCAACCCCTCCCTTAGATAGCAAGTAATCCAAAATATATTAGATTTGTGTAATTTAATGAACATTTTTGTTTGAATTTGTCTTGGATCCAATTATATTGATGATAGTAGCTAAATTTTTCACAGTTGATCATTGCTACAACATTGCTGTTATTATGTAAAATGTTATCCTGGTTCTGCTCTCTTTACTTTGCATCAATTCAAGTGTCTTAGCAGGCTATTGTTATTTTTAAAATCCATGTCCATCATCATTTCTTCTAATACAACAATATTCCATCACAAGCATATTCTACAACTTATTCAATTATTTCCCAATTGATAGCCATTCTCTTCATTTCCAATTCTTTTCCACACACACACAAAAAAAATAGATATGGATATATATCTTATTTTTTAATCTCGCTAGAATTTAGTTCTAGTATCAGCATTGTTAAGTCAAAAGGTATGCACAATTAAATAGCCCTTTCAATATAGTTCCAAATTGGTCTCTAGAATGGTTGAAGTAGTTCACTTAACTAACAATTCATTATAATCCTTCTTTTTCTACATTCACTCCAGCATTTATAATTTTCCTTTTTTATCATGTTAGTCAATGTGGTGTGAGGTGCGATAGCTCAAAGTTGTTTTGAATCATTTATCTAATTATAAGTGATTTGGAGCATTTTTTCATGACTATTCATAATTTTAATTTCTTATTCTGAAAACTAATTGTTCACGTCCTTTAGCTATTTATCAATTGGGGAAAGATTTTTTTTAATATATTTATAAATTTGGCTCAATTTTCTAGATATCTGAGCAATGAGACTTCTATAAGAGAAACTTTTTTTTTTTTTTTTTTTTTTTTTTTTTTTGGTTTGGCTCCATCTGGTTTTTTTTTTCTTTTTAAAAAATTAAATTGAACATTGGTCGAGTTGTGAAAGAATCCAACCATTCTGGAGAGTAATTTGGGACTATGCCCAAAAAGTTATCAAATTGTGCATACCCTTTGATCCAGCATTGCTGCTATTGGGCTTATATCCCAAAGAAATACTAAAGAGGGGAAAGTGACCTGTATGTGCCAAAATGTTTGTGGCAGCTCTTTTCCTAGTGGCTAGAAACTGGAAGATGAATGGATGTCCATCAATTGGAGAATGGTTGGGTAAATTATGGTATATGAAGGTTATGGAATATTATTACTCTGTAAGAAAGGACCAGCAGGACGAATACAGAGAGGTTTGGAAAGACTTACATCAACTGATGCTGAATGAAATGAATAGAACCAGAAGATGGCTGTACACTTCAATGTTGTATGAAGATGTATTCTGATGGAAGTGGATATCTTCAACATAAAGAAGATCCAACTTACTTCCAGTTGATCAATGATGGACAGAAACAACTACACCCAGAGAAGGAACACTGGGAAGTGAATGTAAATTGTTAACACTACTGTCTTTCTACCCAGGTTACTTATACCTTCGGGATCTAATACTTAATGTGCAACAAGAAAATTGGATTTACACACATATATTGTATCTAGGTTATACTGTAACACATGTAAAATATATGGGATTGCCTGTCATCTAGAGGAGGGAGTAGAGGGAGGGAGGGGATACTTTGGAAAAATGAATACAAGGGATAATGTTATTAAAAAAAATTCTCATGCATATATACTGTCAAAATTTTTTTATAATTATAAAATAAAAAAATAAAATAAAATAAATTTAAAAATAAAAAATTAAATTGATTTTTTGATACACATTTTAAGTTTTAAACTATTTCACTCATTTAAAAATTGTTTTAAATTTAAGAAGGCATGTAATTTGCTATATAATACATGTGCAATCATGTAAAATTTATTTCCATATTAGTCATATGATGAAAGAAACCAGATTACCCTCCTTTCCCCCCCCCAAAAAAAAAACCCAAAAAAACAAGAAAAATATAGTTTAAAAATATGGTTTGATCTGCATTCAGACTCCATAAATTCTTTCTCTGGTGGCAAATAACATTTTCATCATATGCCCTTCAGAATTGTCTTTCCAAGCATTTATAATCTAATAGGGGAGGAAGGGAATCACATGTTCACAAAACAATATACAAAAAATCTAAAAGAAAATTTTAAAAGAATCACAGAAGCCAGATTAAGAGATCCTACTTTAAAAAAAAGATTGAGACTAGATTGTTAATAGATCTGAAGGACATGACAAACATTATATATTCTAGTTAGCAAGCAGTCATGAGTGAGGGATCAGTAACATATAAAAAAGGTATACTCATCCTGAAGGATGGATTGAAAAAGGAAGAGACTGAAATTCAAGCAGACCGGGAAATTATTTTCGTATCATCACAGTTTCAATCGATGTCCTGAACTAAGATAGGTATGAAAACAGGCAAGATACATTAGAGATATTGTCAAGGTGAAATTGGACTTGTCTATTGATTATACATGGCAGTTAACAGAAAATAGTTTGTGGAAAAATAAATAGAGCACTGGCATGGAGTCAGAAATGCCTGAGCTTAACTCCAGCCTGAGATACTTACTAGCTGAATGATCAAGTCACTTAACTTGTTTAGCTCAGTTTCCTCAATTGTAAAATGGGGATAATAATAACAACTTTTCCACTGGGTTGCTCTAAGGATCAAATAAGATAATTTTTTTTAAGCATCTAGCATAGGGCCTGGCACATACCAAGTAACATATTAATGATTATTTCCCCTTAATAAGAATGATTATATTATTTACCAGAAAATCTAGGAAGTTGGTGAAAGAAAAATATTATAATCAGAGAATTAGAGAAAAATAATATATTGTTGTTCTTAGTAATAATCATTTATATTAGGAAGCAACATGATACAATCAGAAAAATACTGGATTAGGAATCAGAAAATCTCCGGTGCAGAGAACCTCATTTATTTACTCTATCATAGGAAAATACTTTAATTTCTGTGGGCATCAATTTCCATACCTATAACAATTACTGAAGATTAGTTGACCTCCAGTGGTATCTTCCAGCCCTAAAGAGTCATACCTCTCAGCAATACTTTAGAGCACTTACCATGAAGGAGAGTAGCCTGGAGCAGATAAGACACTAGGGAACTAATCAAATCATAACTTCAATGCATTTACAATCTGGAATTTAATGCATTTTTCCTATATATTGGTAAGAGTAGAAAAAGTATTGCACCTGGAGTTGGGATGAACTGAGTTTAAATTTAACCTCAGAAATTTAATAGCTATGTGAACCTAAAAAGGTCACAACCTAAGTTTTTCATTTGCAAAATGGAGATAATAATAGCACTTAATTCTCAGGTTGTTTTGAGGATAAAATGAGATAGCATATGGAAGGTACTTTGCCAAATTTACAGAATATTATGTTTAGTAGCTGTTATTATTATCTTTATTTTTCAATGAATGGATTAAAATAAACTCTTTAGAAAGAAAGCTATATCACACATATATAGTAAGAATATGTTTGTTTCCCCACTTTATTTTGCTAAGGACTATGAGGACAGTTGATACTTATTGAGGAAAAAAAACCAAATCTTGGAGGGGAAATGAATTGACTGATCTGCTTAAGTGTATTTGTCATGCATGGATAGAGTCACTACTGTATTTTAAGTCTGTTTATTTACAGATTATTCCAGTCCAACTATTTAATGTTTCCTGTAAAAGAACTATATATCCAACAAGCCTTAAATGCTGCTGGTAATATTAAATGCTAGCTGTTATTATTTTGACATTCATCTATAATAATTATAAAGCCTTTATAATTTTACACAAAGAAATGTGAGCATTCAAATCAAAAAGAATTTGAAAAAAAGAAATGCATTGAATGCAGAAAAAACAAATTTATGGGTGTAGTTTTAGAATAGTGAGGCCATCATGCTCATCTTCAGTAAGCCACCTGGATTTGGAGAAAAAGAAAAGAAAAACAAGATTAGTACTGAAATGCTTTGAAAGCTCAATTGCCATTTTATCTATAACCCTTAATAAACTAAAATTGCCAATAGAAGAATTTTAATTGTTGTTATAACTCACTCTCTGGTGAGTACATTGTACTCTGGCACATTGTAGTAGTAGCAGCAGCAGCAGCAATAGCAGCAGTATTTTTTTTTTTTAAATAACAAATAATTGTTATTTTTTAGTAAGTAGTTAGGAAGACAAGGGAAGAATTTTTGCATTTTGTGAAGTGACATGTTTATGTTGATAAACCTAATCTTTTTGTCTATGTATTTGCTTCAAATTCTACAGAAGAAATAAGGTTTGGGCTCCTGTAATAGTCAAATTGCTTCACTACCTCCTCCCATTGTACCCTAGGTAAAATCAACACAGCTCGGACAAAGTGTTAACTCCCATTTAAAAAAAAAAAATTAGAATTAGCAGACAAACTTCAGAGAAAAGACATCAAGGCTTAGAGCATATGGCAGGAAAGAACTAAGGAAAAATTGGAGAGATACTTAGGGACATATAGTTCCCAGAGTGAGTAGAAGAAAAGTGTTAATGAGACATTTAACACCTGTACTTTAGCATCTGTGAATAAGGCTAAACCAAGGGGGTCAGCCAGAAGCAGTAAAAATGACCCTGGGGCCACTTGTTAGTTGAGAAAGTTAATAAACCATGTTGAGAAGAGGAGATGTTCTGATTTAAGTTGGTAACAAGATTTAAGCAGTCATGAGTTTTTTCAGCTTCACATATCCCTCCTATTCAGCTTAATCAGCCCATGCATCTGCTTAATGAAGCACCCATAATTCATTTCTCACCCTCTTTATCTGCTCATTAAATAGTTTCTGTAGTTGGTACCTGCACCAGAATCTACTGCAGTATCTACATCAAAATGACTGATGCAACCCTCCATTTTCTGGATGACACTATCTCAGGAATGCAGTGTAATAGAAGTGGTTCAAAAGAACCCAAGAGTTTCTTATTCATTACTTTCTCAGAATCATTGAATCTCATTGTTGGAAGAGATTTCAGAAGTCAACTAGAACAATTATCTATCTGAATGTCTTTGAATCACACAGCAACTAGTCTTTCAGCTTTCTCTTGAAGAGCTTCAGTAAGGGAAATGTGGTTAATCCAAAGCAGCCTTTCCCAGTTTGGGATAGTCATGCTTTATAGGAAGTTTTTGTCTGACATCTACACTCTGGGACTTGTATCCGTATCTTTTAATTCTCTTCCCTGAGGCTAAGAGAAACAAGCATGATAGCCTTCCACCTAATAATCCTACAAATGCTTGAAAGCAGATATCCCCTTGCCTAATTAAATTCCCCCCACCCACCCCAAGGTCAAATAAACTGTTGTCCTTCAATGAGTATTAATGAAGCATGGTGGCCACTTTCTCTTAGATCTGTTCTAGTTCTTCTGTGTCTATTCTGCAAGGTGGCACTTGTGAAATGTGATTAATCAGGATCCATACTCTATTCCAATCATCATTAAAATTTTTGATATTTTACAAAGTGAAATTAAATTAGATAGGCTCTTACACTAGGCCTTTCTAGTAGGTCTTAAATAATAAAGTAATGTTCTCTATTTCACTTTACTGAAATGTTCACTACTAGTTATGAAGCTCACTTCAGAACCACAAGATTGTTGGCAAAAATATCATCATGCTGTTTTATTCAAATTTCATGTCTAAGCCCAGGATGGATGGGAGACCTTTGATTCTTTGGAAAGTCTCCCACTTTCCTCTCTTGCCTAACATGAGCAAGTAAGAATCTTATGACCACTTGACCACTAGAAATGATTCTTTCCTTGCCCATCCTAATTTTTGGCCCTCAAGAACAAAGTCTACTAATCAGTGACTATTTTACCATGCCCTCTTTTACATATTTGGGTGTCAGTGCATATCTAAAAAAACAAAACTAAGCAAAACAAAATAAAAACAAAGTCCTGGAGACCAGAGACATCTCAGAAGAAGACATGAGGTCTATTCCATTAAAGGATGCCATCATGGACATTTAATAAAGTGTTGTTGGCTTACAACTCTACCTCAGTTGTTCTTTCTTGGAGACCGGACAGTGTTGGACCAACACACTTATACTCTAGCCTCAAATGATATGACATATTTAACTGTCAAAGAGTATAAAGAAAAATTGATTTATTTGTACATTTTTGCATAAACAAGCTATTGTTAAGCTTGTCAGTATTTCAATTTTGATACCTAAAATCTAACAGGTGTGAAAACCCTAATGAAGCATCACTAATGACTGTGACATTTACCAGAAAAAAAAGGTAGAATACCTTGATGTATTAAAATTTTTTCTAGAACTTGTTCTAAAAACTTCATCAATACTTTCTAAACAATGCAAACTTTCTAGGCCTTATTATTAATAAGAAATCTGCTCTATTTTGTTCCTGCAAAATTTGTTTAAATAGGTTGAGCTAGAGAAATATTATTAGAGATAATATCTTCTCTTTTTTCTCAGTTAGAGTTTTACTAAATAAATGATATGAAAATATGTAGATAGCTTGTTCTGACAATCACCCTTGTTGTATCTAAAAAGGCAAATTCTGATCTAAGACTTAATTTTTAATCCTTTAATGATGCTTATCTGTTTTACCAGGCATGTCTTCTGACTCTTGTTAAAAAATAATGACAATGATGTATTATGAAGATTATCGATAATCTGAAAATTTTTGGTCTTTTTCATTTCTTAATTTCACGCTTATATTGTTCAAGATGATCTTTGCACTGAAATGAAGTTATTTTAAGGTACATAGAATTACAGACTTTGAACCTGAAAATGTCTTAGAGTTCATTTAGCTTAACAGCCTCTTGTTACAGATGAGGAAACTAACCCTTAAGGAAGTAAAACAACAACAACAACAACAAAACCCAAAACAAACAAAAACAAACAAACAAACAAAAAAAGTGCCCAAGGTCATATAGGTAGTACATCAAAAAACTCAAAAAGTTATCTTTTTATTAATTTCATGCATACTTGTAAATTATATATTGTCTTTCTTGATAAAATTTAAATTCCTTGAAGATAGAGGCAACTTTTGTCTTTCCCATTGCATAGCACAGCATATAACACATAAGTGGTTAATAAATTCTTACCAACTGATACAGATACAGTTCTTTAAGCTTGTTGATCACTGTATAAAATTCACATTTAAAACACAGACCCTCAACCTCCTTAGTGTTTGAATTTATTGACTATTATCTTCTCCTGAATACTTCTTTCCTTTAGGTTTTTATGGCACCTTTCTGAGTTCTCTTACTTGCCTATCTCAACTTAGTGCTAAATCAATGAACTTCTCCATTTACAAACACATTCTTGGTGATCTCATTAGCTTCTTTGGATTTAATTATATTCTCTATAGCTTGCCCTAAGCTATTTCCTAAATCTCCAGTATTTCATCTTTAACTGAATATTATAAATTTTACATTAGTTGTGCTGTATCTGAAAAATAATATACCCAAAGTAGAAATTTAAAAAAATAAATCATCTAAAGTCAACTTTATTTACTTTCCAGGTCCTTTACATTGCATTATAGTTGTTCCTGTCACAAATTATCCTGTACTTCTCATTCTCACTCATCTTCTGTTTTCTAACTACTGCTTCTTCTTTTTTTTTTTTTTAACATCCACATTTCTTACTTCAGTTCCTTACTTTCTACTCACATACCTGCTACTCTATTTTTTGCTTTAAACTATTGAAATACATTTGTAATTTGTCTCAAGTCTTACATCCTCTCATCTTTTAAATAGCTGCTAAAGATATTTTGTTAAAGCTCAACTTTGTCCATAATATTCTTCTAATCAATAAACTCTTCTGACTCTCTATTGCCTTGTGTATCAATATAAATTCCTTTGCAAAGTTTTAAAATCCTTCATACCTAACCTTTTAACCTTGCTATATAATATTCTCTTTCCCATATTATGCAATCCCACCAGATAACCTTTTCTCAACATTCCTTTTCCCATCTCTGTGGAAAAAGTTTGCACTAGTTGTCTCCTAAATCTGTAGTACTCTTCATTCTGATCTATGCTTCAAGCCCCATTTTTCCTTCAAAACACAAATGTCACATTACTCTTCCTATAACGTTCTTCCTCCCTCCTTTATAACTTTGTATTTGTTGACATGTATTTTGTATAGATATCTATATATTTCCTTCTCCACCTCCACCCCCCCAAATTAAAAAGAATCTTATATTTTTGCCCTTGCATAAATCTTGGCATGTAACAGACATTTAACACATGCTTGTTGACTGTTAAAGACTTTTTAATATGATTTTTAAAACTAAGATTATGCTTCTACCACTAAAGGATAGTAAATATACATATAGGATTGGTCTATTTGCTACTTTTTCTTCTTTTTCATAACTCACTAAAGCTAAGGAATTTTTTACCTGGCTACTGGTGATAAATTTTTCTATGCTTAATTAATTTGTCCTCAGAAAATGGTTTATTTTTTTTGGGGGGGGGGAAGGGAAAGCAGAGGAGGACAAGTATTTATTATTTCATTGGTAGAGGGAATTCTCAATAAAGAAACCCCTTCTATCAAAGTAGATCAGAACTTCTGCAACTTATGGAATTAGGAAATTGCCTGTCCAATTCAGGAATTAAATTATTTGCTCTAGGTCATGCAGTCTATATGTTTCAGTAGGGGATTTGAAGTAAATCTTTATTCTAAAGATTACTCTCAATCCATTGGCCATATTGCCTCTTTATCAGTGAATTTGAAAAAGCATCTAAATTAAGCTTCCTAGCTCTTTGAGGTCTAGGGAAGAAGTACTTTAACAAATTATTAAAATTTGTTCAAACTGACAGTATATAAAATAAAATAAAAACTTTTTTTACAGGGCTTTTGGAGAAATTGAGTGATTGTAAACCCTTTGAATGCAGCTCTTTGATGGATCCTTTTTATCTTTATATCCTATGATATAGCATGCTACCTGCTTATTGGAGGTGAGGGAAGTGAACTCTGTATGACTTGAGTGAACTCTGTAAAATTATGTAAAATCACAAAAACTATGTCCCCCTTTGATCTATAGATTCCAAATGGTCTCACATCCTTTTAGAGTGTGATACCCTATACCATTTAAGAGCAAATCAAATTCCTATCGCTCTTTTGGGAAGTCACAATCCCAGGAAAGATTTCACATTCAATTGAGAATTATCAAACTTCCCCTATATTTACTCATAAATAGGTCTTCTGGAAACTGATTCCTTGCAAATTTCTCCCCACTGAGAAAATATGCCCACCAAGAGAATTCCTCTTGGTGCTTTTCAATAAAGCTTCCTATTTTTGTCATAGCCTCTGGGGTTAGCAAATTCTTTCACTTCTGAACCTCTAGGTCTCTATGGGCAGAAGGAACTTCACTCATTCATTAACATACCTCACCAGAGGTACTCAATATATGTTTGTTGAGTTGAATTAAACTTAACTGTGCAAGAGGCTATTTTGTATAGTATTGCTTGATATATGTGTGCACATAATATATATACATATATAATTTTGTGTATAATTTATATTATATATATATATGCAACTGCAATATAATATCATCCCAAATATTCATAGAGTGTCCAACTTATGGCAGAGCATTCTGAGTTCATATTGGTCTGAACCTAATAGTGTATCAGATTTTACTCTAACACAGTGGTGTTATTTTGGTCCTCTATGAGAATGAAGGTTAATAATCAGTAATGTAATAGATAATATACATATATATGTATGTATATATATATATATATATACACACACATATATATATATATATATATATATATAATTTTTAAAATATAATGAAACTAAGTAAAATAAAATGTAGTTCTTCATATTTTTAAGGGTCTGAATTTCCACTAATTTTCTCACCTCCTTAACTATATCCCACTCACATTTCTCCTTTGTTTTCCTTCTTTTCTTTTTACTCATTTTCTAGAAAATTGGTTATTACTTATTAGCACTTATTGCCACTTTAGGCAAGGCAATCCTTAGCAAAGACATTAAAATCTTGATGGGGTCTCAAGACTACCTCAGGTCACTTACTTATTAATTATTATGCTCCATAATTATTAAGCAAGAACTCCGTATGAGTTTTCCTGTCCATTAATGAACAGGGAGAGAAGCACTTCTCAAAAGCACTACCTTCCTTAGTTTGTGGAGCAGAGGGCATGACAAAAATCCTCAGTCAAAACTCCTTCCTCATTCAATGGCACAATACTTTCTTTCTGATAGTCATTGATTCTAGGTATTGGTGGTAAGAAGAACTGAGTGGAAGAGATAGAAAAAACATTATCTGAGGGGTACCAAAAATGAGAATAAAGGTGGAAAAAAGTGAATAGGTTTCTTAGGGACCCAGGAAACTTTGGACTGTTGCCTTTTGCCAGTTAAAATGACATAGATATGCTCATTTGACTATTCATGCCCTGAAATAAAAAGCTCAAATAGCCTAGACTATGGAAAGGGCTAGAAAAGCTCAGGTTAGAGAGAGAGCATTGTGGTGAGCACAAACCAAACATGCTCATCCACAGGCACATGTACGTACATATGTAAATATATATGTGCAGATATGTAGCTATATCATATCTGTTCATGTCTGTATCATCAACATCCATGTAGGTGTATATCTATGTATACATATATATGTATATATATATACATATATATGTATATATATGTGTGTGTGTGTGTGTGTGTGTGTGTGTGTGTGTATGAAAAAGCAGGAGAGGAAGGAAGGGAGGAAGAAAGGGAGGGGGCTGCTTATAGAGAGTCAGTTCTTTAGGACTATAAGCAATGTGTTCCCCAAGCTCCATGGCCAAAATGGAAATGTAGGAAGTGCAAGATGTAGAGAGCCTTCTCTTCTCTGATTCAAAACATGTTCAGGTCTCTTGACTTTCTCCTCTGAGTTCACTAAGTAGTGAGAAAAGTCTGTTTAACTGGTTTCTGAGCCAGAACTGAATCTATATAAAAAAGCTTAAAAAGAAAAGCTCTCTTTCTTTCCGGACTGCTATCAAATAAGGAAGAAGAAGAAATGCTTTAAGTGTCTAGGTGGGAACAGAGTGGTAGTACTGACTGCAATTGTGGTGAGCTTCCTACTCTCTTTATTCAATCGTCCCAAAGCCATGAGTGCAGGGAGCTGCCCCTCTTGTAACCTCTCTTTTGCTACTTTTTCCTGATCCTAGATAAATAAGTATGCAAAACAGAAACAGAACAGATTGTACAACTTGTGGGCTTTGAAAGGCTGGAATACACCATAATTCCAGCCACTAGAGTCCAAATAAGAATCTTCCAATTACTTCTACAGTGAAGCCAAGTGAAGACCTAGCCCTGAGGAGAGAAATACTTGATCTTAACCAGCAGTAAACTGACCTAAGCCAATATAACAGCCCTGCTAGAAAGGGAGCAACTACTATATACTGATCAGACCCAGCAGTCAACTTAATGGGCAATTGGTTAGTAATCATTCCATGCAGTGTAAGTTCATTTTCTCCAGAGACTAGGATAGTGGGGTATAGTGGGCTCCTATAGAGGGCTCCTATTTGTGTTTTCTCAGCAAATATTACTTTTTAAAGACTAGTTGATATGAAATAGTTATTAATGGTATTAGAAAGATAGGAAATGTTGATTGAATTTAGTAAACAATAGTACTAGAGAAACCTTAAACCCTCAAAATTCCAGGAACGGTAGTTAGTCTTATTCTAGAGCTACTTGCCAGTGCAAGTGAAAGGATTGTTTTCTATATACCTAAGCAGAAAAACACACATATAACATAGACATGATACAAATACATGTATAATGAGAACTGGTATTCCTAAACACATATACAAAAATAGACCTACATACCGATTGCACTGGAAGCAGTATTTTTCTTTTGTAGACACATCTATGACTTCTACTTTTTCTAGAAACCAACCATTTGCTATGGGGAAAAAATATCCCAAATGAGCAAGTATATTAATATATTACATGTCATATATATATATGTATATATATATGTACATATATATGTACATATATATATATTCTCTTTTTAGCTATTGTTTGCTATTATTTTCTTTGACAGTAGAGAGTATAGTTCATGATCTATTATAGTCAATATTTTCAATAAAAAACACAGTAACTCTGAAGAAAAGAGTCTTAAATCCTTTTCAAAACTATTTTTTCTTATCGTGGGACCAATTCTAAAAACTAATATAAAAAGGTGAGTTTTGATTCAATTTTAAATCATTTTAAATATACTCTATAGAATGAGTTATATCAAATGTAAAATATGAAGCAATACAGGACAAATCCTGAAAATTTGATATTGTTTCTTTTTTACCATGGTGAAATTTTATCTAAAATCTAGTTTGCTGCTAATTTATGTTGATCTTTATTCTCTGCCAAAGCAAAAAAGCTACAGGAATTCACAATGAAGACTTTTCTCAAAGCAACAGAAAGTTCCAAGTAGAACACTAAATGAACAGATAAGATTCTTAAAACTATGTATTATATTTATTTATCTTTTTTATTAGGAGTTTCTATAAACCCAGGATATTTCTCAGAACCCATGAGAATTTATATATTTTTAAATAAAAAAAAGAAGACATTTGCTTCAAATTCATATTTTGGACATTTACATTTTATTGAATTACTGACTTGAGAATTTTATTTCAGACTTAGGTAATATACAGAAAGATTCTATAGCTTTGGGTCTCAACATTTGTAAAGAACCTTACATAAAAATCTAATTTCTCTAATCCTCAGTTTCTTCATTTGTAAAGTAGGGAATTGGAATAGTAAAATTTTAAAAGTCCTTTCCAAGCATTAGCATTTAATGATAGGAAATTCTTAAAACTTTTCTAAAAGATGAAATTCTCTTATTTACATACAATCAACTTCAATCACATTTCTGTATTTCAATAAATATGCATTTTCCCCTTTGGATTATTTGATAAACAAGTAAAAATGAGAGTCTATTTGATAAAAGAGAGATTCTATTTGTATTAATGAATAAAAATTCATGAAGTATAAGGGAAAACAGCTTTTCATCATCACTCAAAGATATATAAACATGTAATTTTTATTTATTTAATTCTGTCCCAGATTAAAGTTAAATCCAAAAGTGTAAGTGTATATTTAGTGAACTCTCACAAATATTGTTAGCTAATTTTCTTCATGTTTACATCATACTTAGTTTCATTTCTATTGTTATTATTATTAGGAGTATTTCAATTCTTACAACTGATTTTTATCATTGTTGTTTCTTTTTCCCAAGTATCTAGCACAGTTCCTACACATAGGAGGTACTTAATAATTGTTTATTGATTGATTATCTTGTTCTTTTCATCCTTTTCAATGGGGATTTAGTAGATAAAGTCTTGGAAAGTTTTTAAAGAAAAAACATAAGCTTCAATATCCACATCAACAAGACTCTAAATTAATAATAATTAGGGAAATGAAAATTAAAGTGACTTTAAGGTTCTGCCTTGGGCCTAACAGATTGGCAAAGATGAAAAAATGTTGGAGAGACTGCAAGAAAACAGACATAACTTTGCATGCACTGTTGGTGAAACTGTGAACTCATCCATCAATTCCAGAAAGTAATTTTGAAACTATGCCTAAAAGTTATTTTATATACCCTTTGACTCAGTTATACTACTACAATAATGATAGTGATGAAAATAACTATTACTAGATTAAACTCTAAAAAGATTTTTTAAGATATAAGTAGCTATATATGCAAAAATGTTTATAACAGCTAATTTCACGTATCCAAAAACTGGAAATTTAGGGTATAGCCTTCTATTGAGGTGTGACCAAAGAAATTATGGTTTATGAATGTAATTGAAGTACTTTTCCAAAATAAGTAATGAAAGTGACAATGTTTCAAGAAAATTATGAAGACCTTTATGAACTAATGTAGAATGAAGTGAGAACGAGAAGAATGATATATATAGCAATTTTGTAGAAAAAAACAATTTTGAAAGACTTCAGCTCTCAAATCACAGAATGGTAAACCATAATTCCAGAGGACTAAAGAGCTGAAATAGGCCACTCATCTCTTGTCAAAAGATGAAGAAGTTAAAATGAATATATACATTAGGATATAGCCAATGTAAGAATTTGGAGGGTTTTGAATTATATATGTTATAGTTAGGGCATTGTTTTCTGTCACTATTCAATGAGTGAGAGGGCAATGGGGAATAAGTTGTATATACATTAAAATAAATATATTTTCAATTTAAAAGATTAAAAATGTCATGAGAGTAGTTGATATTCTATTACTCTTGCTGTTTGTTGTTCTAAGGGCTACTGCACAGTTCAAAATAACTACTTTTTTATAGTTCTGAAAATAATAGGATGTAACCATCCTTTTTAGGCTCACTGTAAATTAATTGATTATTTTCAGAATTTCAAAGGCTTCAACTTTTTCTACTTTGCATTATGCTTAATATCTCAATTTCTTCTCATTTCTTTTAATGTTCTCAGGTAGGAAATTATTTTTATGGGTTCACTGAATTGGTTGATAACATATTGTATGACTTGAAGCTGACAGCATCTTACTAGTTTATCTAAAATTAGAAGATCTCTGTGTTATATAGTTCTAATTTTGTTATAAAAATATTGGACAAAAATTATATATTACTCTGTAATACAGTGCCATTGGCATTCTTTTTATTCCACACACAAAATACTCCATCTCTTGAACCAGGCATTTTCACTGGCTATCCTCCATGTCTGTAACATTTTCTCTCCTCATCTTTTTTTTGTTGCTGCCTTACTTCAAGTCCCAGAAAAAAAACTTGACCATTTCAAGGAAGTCTTTCCTTATCCTTCTTAATGCTCATGTCTCCACACCTCTGTTAACTATTTCCTATTTATCAAGTTTGTCAGCTTGTTTGTCCATAATTGTTTACTTTTGTTTCTCTCCTTGCTCATTAAACTTGG
Source organism: Sminthopsis crassicaudata (assembly GCF_048593235.1). Lineage (NCBI taxonomy): Eukaryota > Metazoa > Chordata > Mammalia > Dasyuromorphia > Dasyuridae > Sminthopsis > Sminthopsis crassicaudata. The sequence continues at coordinate 260,856,320 of NC_133617.1, read as the reverse complement.
AGCCCTTTGAGACCAGGGACTAACTTTGACTTTTTTTTTTTTCTTTTTCCTCTTCTCCCTCTCCTTCCCTCCCCCCCCATTCCCAGCATCTGTACAGCTTCTGCCACACAAAAGATAATTAATGTTTATTGGGTGTTTGACTTGGGATGATAACCCAGGCAGTGACAATACCACCACCAAAAATAACAATATCACTATTATTATCATCATATCATCACTATTGTTATATAGCTCTTAAGGTTTTTGATGGAGTCCTGATAGAAACAGTTCAAAGACAAAATATTATCCAGCTATATTAGGTTAGATTAGATCAGATAAGTATATTATATTTATGTTTCTCAGAGTATTTCAGAGGTGTATAATAATTTTAAAAAATAATTCAGTAAATTTTTAAGCTGTAATTTAATTTTCTGTAGCTTCGCTGAAAATATTCTTGGTAAATTCCAGTAGCAGAAAGGACAACAGGAATGACATGCACTTCACTCCTATTCCTAAATGATCCTGATCTCTTCTACTAGGTCTTTATATTTTAAAAAGCATATTCCCTGTGTAGTTTAGAGTTTATTTAGTAAAGTGACATATTTAGTAAAATGATATCTAACAAAACATTATTCTTAAGTCCTCATGGATCAGAGTTACGTCTGGGTGGTTGCAAACACTGTAGTCTTTTATAATGATCTTGTTCCAGTATATTTTGGTGGTTGAATTCTGTAGATTATTCTGAGGTATGTTTTTAGAATATGAAGATTTGTGATCTATTCATGAAAAAATAATATTGTTTAATATTTCATTATAGCTATCAACATTTTTGTTATTAGATGGTGTTATTATAGTCATTGTCATCATTGTTATTGTGGTTATTATGCTAGATCTTTTTTGGTTCATTGTGTTCCTGCTTATTTTCTTCATCTCTCTTCATAGTACACTGCCCTGTCTGTCCCTGATATTTTTAATCACTGGAAAAACTTTCTAAATAATTTCCAAGACCTTTTCTTTGACTTATGAACTTCAGGAAAAACTGTATGGTTTTATAGCATCTTTTCTCTAAAGAACTTAAAAAAATGAGAAGACACCCATAATCTACAAACAATATTTTCATTAATAAATCTGAATTTCCTAACATCAGTGGACACTGAAACAGGTGCATACTGGGAACAATAGTGACATTCAGAGAAAGGGAAAAATAAAGAAACAAAAAAAAAAAAAGGAAGATGGATGGAATGGGAGATGTGGGAAAATGAATAACCATATTTGCCAAATATTCAGAAGAAGAACAGAGAAGTCTGGGATACTCATATTATAAGGCAGATAATGGCATTACATGGAGGAAAGGTCAATCATAATGGGACTTTTCCCTAAACTAATTATGCATTTTAAGCTTATATAATGGTTTACAAATAGTAATTACCCTCATAACTGTTGGTTAAAGGATTCTGTTTCACTCATTATTTCTGTAATTTTTTTCTTCATTGTTTTTATCTAGCTTCATGGGTTATGGCAAAACAAAAATCAAAGTATCACCTTTTGACCATTATTAATGAGTGGCAGTGAAGAACTGCTATTGTTTCAGATTTCAGTGGGTAGTTGGGGTTGATTCTCTATGAAGTATATATGGGGAAATATGGAAAAACATAGTATGTGATAAGAAGATATATGGGTTTTTAATTTGTATTGATAAAGACAATATCCTTTCCAGAAAAATTATGCTTCTTCTCTACTGTACAAGTATTTCCTTAATGTATCAGCAGTATATACACACATCTAAGAGCAGGTTGGGGTGTTTCTGGTATCCTAACCTGTAGAGGGTCACAGTCAGTGGGGAAACTCTGGATAAGGTATAAGACCCTTCAGCCCAGAGAGAATATGCTGACAATGCCTGGTTCAGCTCCCCATCTCCCCTAAGGGCTCTCTGCATTCCTGAGAAATCAAGGGACTGTGACAACCTGTGTTGAGATTGAACTAGAGTAATATCATGTGGAAGAGTGATACCAGGTGGCAAACTACATATAACAGCAAGTTGTTTATGTGGTCCCATGTCAACAGTGTTGTTTTTGTTATATTATAAAAAGAGGAAAGTCTTTGAAATAAACGGACTCTATTTTTCAACCATCAGTGGGAGTCCTGCCTCATCACTTCTCCACTAGGAAGGTATATCTCAATCATTGCTCTAGAAAGCAATGGTACGTTTTGTCACCCCAACTTGGGGCTTTAGAAAACAGGACACAACATTAACCAATCCACATAAAGCCAAATACATTTACTGGCATAGATTTTAAAAAGTTCTGATATCTGTAAGATGGCTAGTTAACGAACAGATTGTAAGGCACAAAGCTTCCATCAAGATAATGATCTCTTCCCTTTAGTTGGCTGCAGGGAGATGAAAGTGTTGGTTATCAAAAGGGGGACCTGGACTTCATCTTTCAAGAAATTGACAAGAAAAACTGTCTTGATATCCTGGAACCAGAGGACAAAATAACACTGAAAGAATCCTCTGATCACCTTAGGAAAGGGATCCCAAAATAAAAACTCTAAGGAATGTTATAGCCAAATTTTAAAACAATTAGGTCAAGGAAAAAATACTACAGAGTGGTAGGAAAGAAACAATTTAAATATTTGGGAGACTTCACATCTCTCAGACTGACTAAGATTACAGGAAAAAATAAAGATAAATGTTGGATGGGATATGGGAAAATTGGGACACTAATGTCCCAGTTGTGAAATAGAGTTGTGAAATAATACTAGTTTTCTAGAGAGCAATTTGGAGCTATGCCTAAAGGTCTATAAAACTGTGCATACCCTTTGAACCAGCAGTTTCTTTACTAGTTCTGTATCTCAAAAAGATCATAAAAGAAAGGAAGAAGTGAGCAGAATCAGGAGAATATTGTACACAGTAACAATAAGAATATGTGATAATAATTGTGATGGACTTGGATCTTTTCAACAATGCAGTGATTCAAGGCAATTCCAATAGACTTAGGATAGAAAGTGCCATCTGTATCCAGAAAGAAAACTATGCAAACCAAATGTGGATTGATGAATAGTATTTTCACACTTTTAATTTATTTGTTTGTTTTCTTTCACATGACTTTTCTGCTTTTGGAATGACAAACCAAGGAACCATATGAACACAATTAAAAAATATTTTTCACACAAATAAAGTTAGATCTAAACAACTAGGAAAATATAAATTGCTCCTAGATAGGCCAAACCAATGTAATAAAAAGACAATTCTATCCAAATTAGTTTACTTATTCAGTGTCATAACAAACTATCAAAAATTATTTTTTCAAGCTAGAAAAAATAATGAAATTCTTTTGAAAGAATAAAAGATATAGGATATTTAGGGAATTAATAAAAAATACAATTGAAGGTATTCTTGAAATAGCAGATCTCAAACTATATTATAAAACAGCAATCATCAAAACTGTCTGGTGCAGACTAAGTAATAGAGTGGTGAATCAGCAGAATAGATTATGTACTTAAGACAGTAATAAATGACCATAGTAACTCAGTATTTGATAAACCCAATGACTTCAGTCTTTGGGAAAAGAACTCACTATTTGACAAAAGTTTCTGGGAAAATTATCAAACAAGTTGGCACAAATGAGTTATAGACCAACAACTGATACCATATCCTGAGATAATGTCAAAATGGGTATATATTTTAATAATAAAGAACACCATAAGCAAATTAGAAGAGCAGGGAATGATCTACTTATCAGATTTAAGGAGAAAAGAAGAATTTATGACCAAACAAGAGTAAGAGAACATTATGAAATGTAAAAGATAATTCTGATTATGTTAAATTAAAAGCTTTTTCACAAACAAAACAAATTAAACCAAGATTAGAAGGAAAACATAAAACTGGGAAACAAATTTTACAGCAACTGTAAAGACCTTATTTCTCAAATATATAGATAATTGAGTCAAATTTATAAGAATGTAAGTCACTTTGCAAATGATAAATGGTCAAATGATATGAATATGAAGTTTTCAGATAAAGAAATCAAAGCTATCTATAGGTATATAAAGAAGTACTCTGAATCACTTTTGATTACAGAAATACAAATTAAAAGTACTCTAAGATACCATCTTACATCTATCAGAGTGATCAAAAAAGAAAATGATAAATGTTGGAGAGGATATGCTGCAATCATTCTGAGGAGAAATTTAGAATCATGTTCAAAGGGCAACCAAATTGTAAATATATTTTGATCCAAAAATACCACTACTAGATCTATATTCTAAAGATATCACAAAAAGGTGAAAAAGATTTATATATACAAAATAAATATGTAAAAAAATTATAGCAACTCTTTTTGTGGTGACAAAATATTAGAACAAGAAGGGATGAATGCTCATCAATTAGTGAATGTCTGAACACGCTGTGGTATATGAATGTAAAAGAATACTACTGTGCAATAAGAAATGATGAACAGACAGATTTCAGAAAAACCTGGAAAGATTTGTATGAATTGATGCAAAATGAAATGAGCAGAACCAGGAATGTGGTATCAACAACATTATGTGATGACAAGGTATAAATGACTGCTTTTTTTTTTTTAACAACACAATGATCCAACACAATTACAAAGAAGTTAAAAAGGAAAATGCTATACATAGAAAAAGAACTCATGGACTCTGAAAGCAAATCAAAGAATATTTTCTTTACTTTATTCTTTTTTTGTGTTGTTTTTCTTTTTTGTTTCTTTCTTTTTACAAATGTTACCTGAGTTCAAATCTGGTCTCAGACACTTAACACTTCCTAGCAAGTCACTTAACCCCAATTGCCTCAGGCTAAAAATAACACTAAAAATTGTCTTGACATTTATTTGGAAAAATTAAAATACTATAAATTAAGGGAAAAAACCAAAATAAATAGTAGAAGCTTGTATTGAAAGCTGATGCTAGGAAATGCAGATTATATGTGGAATTAAGGGCAATAGAAAAACAGACAGACCAGCCTTATACCTAGCAGTTTTTGTGAAAGATCCAGAATCAAAAAATAGCAACAAGCTTGGCAAAGAGTATCTACAGCTGTTAACTGAAGGGCAGTCTTCACACACACTGAGGAAAATCCTGGGCTACAAATTGGTCTTTTCAACTATCTTCATGTGTTCAGAGAGCTTAGCAGTCAGTGGGAGCATCTTCAATATAAAGACCACCCACAGTTCCATAGGGCAGCAATTCCAAACTGGTTAAAATAATGAAGCACAGATACTTACTGAGCCCTTTTCCATCATGCATGATTTCAATTCGATCCAGGCATCCTAAGTTCTTTGTTTTAATTTCAAACGTATCAGCCTTTTAAAAAAAAAGGAAACAAGGTGAGATGATTAAAATTTAATACATCAAAGCATGAAGACAACAATGTTTGACTTGCTTAGTTTGATACTACAGCAAATACATTTAACAGAAAAATAAAGCAAATATGTTTACCAGGTAGATAATAGGAGGAATTATTGTTACTAATGAATTCCTTTAGTATATGTCCTAAGTTGATAATATTCATTCCTTTAAATAGAAAAAAATGTACTTTCTTATTCCTTATTTGATACTTCTTAACCTTGCATAAGGGATAGATTGTGGCTATATACAATGGAAAGTGTCAAGCATACAAAGAAATGCACTTTTTATTATTATTGTGATCTTTTATACACTGACTGACTGAAAAAAAGGATATGATAAATATAGAATTTCTTATTCTTTTGTCTTATGGCTTGAAACTTTTTTTCTATGTCTGGGGTCTAAAATATAGGAAATTCTTTTGAAATAGAAGACAAAGTACATTCCCTTAATATTTCTGCTGAACATCTGTAACAATGAAGAAAAACAAATACGAGGCTATGATTCAAACTCTAACCAGACTAATTGTCTTCTTGGTACTTTAGTGTTACCTAATGTTCTTAGCTTCATCCTCCTCCCCTCTCACTGTCTCACCATTTTTATAATGCACTATTAGTGACAATCTCTGAATGTACCTTTGCTTTTCTTAGAAGTGTTAGAGAAAGATTTTCATTATTTATGGACCTTTTTCTTCCTTAATTTGTTTTTCTAAAGTTCTCCAGGATTTGACTTGTCATTACAGTGGTAAGGCGTTTAAAGAACTAAGCAGATCAACTATAAACTTGGTGCCCTGGTGAAATGGATTGTTTGGGAGGGAGTTTAATTCAAGTTGTAGTTGATTAGGATTCGGTATTTAGTCAAGCATTCAAAATAACTAGGGTCACCTCTTACAGAGTAATAGATAACCTGCTGCAGGTTTGAGTCAGCTGAAAATTCTGGAGATAAATAGCATAACAGGATGACAAAGTGAGAGCTAGAAGGGACCTTTGATGCTCCTTTCCCACTCCAGTTACTACTCCTAATAGTTACTCTTAACATAAGCCTTTCAAGTTTTGCAAATTGGTGTGTATGTGTGTAAAAAATCATTTGATTGATACAACTCTTGGGGTAGCCTATTGTGCCTATTTTACAGATGAGGAAACTAATCTGAGAGAGATTACATGACTTGCCCAGGGTCACAGAGTTGAGGGTATTCAACCTCAGAGTGTCCTGACTTTAGGTTCTGAATTTTATGCATTCTACTAACTATATATCTAATCTCTTCATTTTATAAATGGGAACACACAATCTCATTCTAATACAGAAAATGAAATCAATGCTGTTTTGATGCTTCTTTAAGGGCTCTTTTCTAGGACTTCATTGTTTCTGTACCGGCTGCCTCTTTTCTTATTGGATGTGCTCTGCAATGATAATAGTTGACTTAAATAGAAAGGTGCACACCTTGTCAAGTTCAATTTTCATTTTCATAGAGGTTATTATGTAAAAAGTAACCAGCATTTTCATCTCACTGCCTTCTGAAAAAAAGAGGCATAGTTTATGCAACTTGCTTAAGGTCATCCCTGTAGAATTAAGTAGAGTCAAGATTTGAACTTATGTTCTTTGACTACTAATAAATGGCTCTTTCCTCTAGCCCAATCTACATATAGCATATATACCTACATTTATATTTAAAGAGTCTAGTCTAGATAGAGATCTAGTAAGAAGAACCAAAAGAACATTGTACACAGTAACAGCAATATTGTATGATGGATAGCTGAATGACTTCACTATTCTTGACAAATCAATGATCCAACAAATTCTGAAAGACTTAAGATGAAAAATGCTATCTACCTCCAGAGAAAGAAATGACAGAGTCTGAATGCAGACTGAAACATACTTTTAAAAAACTTTCTTTTCTTTTTGTTATTGTTTGCTGTGTTTTCTTTCACAACAAGATTAATATGGAAACATGTTTTGCATGATTGCCCATGTGCATAACCTAAAGCAAATTGCTTGCCATTTCAGAAAAGGGGGCAAGAGAAAGGGAGGGAGAATATTTAAATAAACAAATATACATACATAACATATATATATATATATACATTATACATGTATATACACATACATGTAGTTTTTACATGTAATTAGAAAAATGTTTAAAATATATAAACTCAAGTATTTTGGGTTAGACAAGACATGAAGAGGGATGCCCCCAACTGACAATATAGAGTGTAGAGCTAGGGGGAAACAGAGAGGAGCACTAATAGTATATACTGTACTTCAAGAGGGTTAGAGATAAAGAGAATATTGTGTAAAAATTAAAATATGTACCCAAAACAAACTTGATAATGATGATGATAGATACCACTTATAGAGCACCTATTATGTGCCAGGTACTGCAGTAAGCATTTTATGAACATTATGTCATTTGATCCTCATGATAACTCTGGGGTGTAGGTGCTATTGTTTTTCCAATTTTATATTTGGGAAAACTGAGGCAAACAGAAGTTAATTGACTTGCTTAGGGTCACACAGCTAGTAAGTGTATGAATCTGGATTTGAACTCACATCTTCCTACCTCCAAGTCACCATGATGATGACGATGATAGCTTTTATATGAATGCTTTACAATTTTCAAAGTACTTGATACACATCTTATTAGATATATACAATTCTGTGCTGGTTGTTATATATAAATTATGCCCTTCAAAAGTTTAGAATATGAAAGAAGAAAATTTCCAAAGGGCAAATAAACAAACTGCTAGACTAATGAGTTGATATAAATTCATACAATATCTAGGTGTTAGACTATATAAAGCCATTAGCCTTTTGAGTATCTATAATGCTGGGGATCCTTCCAAAGTAGGCTGTAGAGGCTTCTTGATTGACACATCTTTCAGACTCTTAGTAGACTTAGTAGACGGTTTTCAAGAAAAGTAGAATCACCACAGTAACATTATAAGGCCCTGGATCAGAATGTCAATGGGGGTGCATAAATGATCCTTTTTAGCAATAAGTCCCAAGTAAGAAAGGTGAAGAGTATTTATGTAGATATGCCATTGAGTTAGGAAAGAAAGAAGTCATTTCATAAGGATTAATTCTATATATTTAAAGATGACACTGAACAAATATAAGAATACAAGTCATTCCCCAATTGGTAAATGGTCAGTTTTCAGATGATGAAATTAAAGCCATTTTAGTCATATGAAAAAAATGTTCTAAATAACTGTTAATTAGAGAAATGAAAACTAAAATAACTTTAAGGTATCACCTTATATTGGCTAAGATGATAGGAAAAGATAATGACAAATGTGGGAAAACTGGGACACTAATGCATTGTTGGTGGAGTTGTGAAATGATCTAATCATTCTGGAAAGCAATCTGTAAATATGCCCAAAGGATTATGAAACTATGCATACCGTTTGACCTAGAAGTGTTACTACTGAATGTGGATCTCAAGAAAATCATAAAGGAAGGAAGAGAGCCTATATGTACAAAAATGTTTGTAGCAACTCTTTTCGTGGTAACAAAGAATTAGAAAATGAATAGATGCTCATCAATTGAAGAATGGCTGAATAAGATCTGGTATATGAAGAGAATGGAATATTATTGTTCTATAAAAATGATTAACAAGCTGATTTTAGAAAGGCCTGGAAATATTTATATACATGTTGAGCAAAATGAGCAGAACCAAGAATACATTGTACACAACAACAGAAAAAATATGTGATGATCATCTATGAAAGACTTGGTTCTTCTCAGTAGTTCAGTGATCCAAAGCAATCCCAATAGATTGAACAGAAAATGCCATCTATATCCAGAAAAAGAAATATGGAGATTAAATGTAAAACAGTATATGCTATGTTCACTTCTTTTTTTTATTTTTTTTCCTCTCCCATCATTTCCCTTTTGTTTTGATTTTTCTCTCCCAACTTGATTCATAAAGCAATGTATATTAAAATATATTAATTTTTAAAAATATGACAAAAACTATGCAATATTAAAATACATAAAATTACAAGGTCAGAATTTAGAAAATGCTTAGAATTAAATACAAAGCAATTCAATATATTTACAAAACTGTCTGATGCACTGTACTAGGTGATGAGGACACAAAGAAAAAATAAAATCTCTATCCATAGGAAGTTTATATTCTAAGAGGAAAAGTGAAAAAAAGAAGCAGGAGTAAATGTTTTTGAGGTCTTTTGCATTAAAAAATATACTTCAGAAATAAATGTGGCTGATTTATCTCATAAAACTTACTCTTCAAAACTCACCTTTCCCATTTCAAAAGGATTTGTATGCTCCAGTGACTCAGTGAGAAGAAATGATTTAGATGTGTTTTGATTTCCAAAGAGGGTGATATGGACTTTGCCATTTGTGCTCGCTCCATTAACATCACCTGTATATACTTTAATTTGATATACACTCATAGCAGCTTTGGAGTCTTTTTCTTCATGGGAATTATCAGTCATTTCACTGGTTGATTCAATTCTTCTTTTATCCATAATGTAAGAGACTGAGACTTTTTTTTGCATTTCAGGCTTATCAGCATCCATCATAAACTTTCTGCCAAATAAATTAAACACAAGATATATAGAGTATTTTAGCTGAGAATAATTGAAAACTCTGGATAAAACAGTAGATTAACAACAAAAATTAACAAAAGTCCATAACTTTGTTTTCTGAGGCTTACTTGACCCAATAGTGTTCAGAATTTGAGAAAGGAACTCACCTAAAAGGTGATTTAACATGACTTTCTATGAAGTTAGAGTCACCATCTCTTGCTCCAAGAGAGAACTAAGACATAAAATGTATTTAATTTTTATAACAAAGTAACATGGAAACCTCAAAAGATTTCTTACTAACTGGATCTACCCTGGGGGGGAAAAACCCTAAGAAAAGGCATAGTTTACCTTCTCTATTTACCACCTGCTGTTTCTATGCCCCCCCCCCCTTTTTCTGTCCCTGGAACATCACCCACTCTACCATTCTTTTGTGGTCATGGCTAAGGGAACTTGTAGGCCAACCAATCAAAACTTTTTTTTTTTTTTTTTAAATAAACAGTAATCCTTTCTACAATTTGCCCAAAGTGTAATGATACAATCTTTCTTTTCGTTAAGTATTCTCAACAAAAGGAGCCACAATGACTCCCCCATAATGAGAAACTCATTTCACTTTATAATTACTCTAATTATTAGGGAGTCTTTCCTTATCTTAAGCCTAAACCACAACTCTTTGTGACTTCTCACTGCTCTGAGTACTTCTCTGGGGCAGAATAACAAAAAAGTCTTCCTTCCTATTACTTCCTTCATTCCTTGCTACTAAATCATCTCCACACTAAAAATTCTGAATTTCTTCATTTAATCCACTTCTTAATCTTGAACGTATATATTTCATTACATCCAAACCCTTCCTTATTCTAACTATGGTTCCTTGGACATCCTAAAATATGGAAGTAAACTCAGCAAAATATTCCAGATTCATTCTGAATAACAGTATTATAATTTTATAAATTAGTGATACAATGGATGTAGCATTGATCCTGGAGTTAGGAGGACTAGAATTCCTGAGTTTAAATTCTTACTTACTTACTAACACTTAATAACTGTGTGACCCTAGTTAGTTACTTAACCCTTATCATCTCCAAACAAATGAATGAATAAGTGAGTGAATGAGTGAAGGAATGTATGAATGAACGAATTTGGCCCTTTACACTAAGCTTTGCAAGAAAATCTAAGATTGTATTAACTTTCTTAGTGGTCATATAATGTTGTTTTCATAGACTTTATGGCATACTAATCCCCAAACCTTTTAAAGATGATTTCCTGTGTAGCCAAGCCTCTCCTACCAGTCCTTTAAAATTTGATTTTTTTTAACATAACATTTTGATGAGGAAACCCCAAAACTCTTAAAATCTCCTTGGACTCTGACTCAGGGAAGGGACCCCGTTTCCTCCTTATCTAACAACCCATTGAATTCTATTCAAATTCTAACCCTGGCTTAGAATTAAATAGCATTATAATTATTTAATAACCTTGGCCAGAAGCCAGCCTGGGACTCCACCCATTGGCCCCTTCAGATGGTCCAAAGCCCCCCTATTATAAAAAGCGCTAAACTGGAGTCCACTCTTTGTAGAGATCCCAAACATGGCATCCTTATACTGGTCATGTCAAGGATTTCTGCCCACCAGAATCAACCCTGGCTCTGGTGTTTTCCTACCTTTTAACCTTACTTCCAAACCCCATAATAAACCTCTTTTATCAATCTAGGTTTTTCAGGTCCATAAATTCCTTTACAGAGAACTCTTGCACCACTACTAGACCTCATTTAACTCTGTATCTTTGCACCGAATCCAAAGGGGTTGCAGGGGAGCTCTATTTGTAGCTCTATCTGTACCCCACACCTGACACTAGACCTCAATTAAACCTAATTTCATTTAGTTTGCATCAATTTTACATGTATCTCAACAAAAGTTCAATTTATTGGATTTAATCTGACATTCTATCTTGTTGAGGCAGCTTCATAGCACAACAGATAGAAGACAAGTCTTAGAGTAAGGAGGACCTGAACTTAAATCCAAAAAAAACCCCTTAAATCCTGCCTGTGATACTAGCTATGTGACTCTGAGCTTATCATTTAGTTTTCATGTCCCTCAGTTTCCTAAAATATAAACAGAGAATATAACAACATTTACCTTGCATAGTTGTTATGAGAATCAAATGAGATAAAGAGCCTAATATAGCACTTAACCCACATTAGGTACTATACCAATGCCTATTTTTTCCCCTTGAGAAATTTTTAGACCTTGTCTCTCTTGTTAGTTCAACTCCATCATCATCTTCAGCATGTTCCACCCAGAATGAATAACACATCACCAGGAAAACTCATCATCAGGGATCTTCCTTCAATTTTATTTCTCACAACTCATTAATATCATTCATTTTTTTTCCAATTTTTATTTTTTATTAGAGGGCAGAATAACAACCAAAAAAAATCCTTCATTGCCCTCTTTTTGGCTCACTATCTCAATCAACTCTTCATTTACTATTAAATGGTGAAGCTGCTTGAATTTAACTCCAGCATTTTTTCCATTACAACTCTACCCTAAGTACCATCTAGCATTTTCCTTCACTTTTCCTTTTTTCCTTTTTAGTTGCCTTTTGTATATATTTTCTTATATACTTCCTTTATTATATGTCTTCTACCATTAAATTATGGATTCCATTAAGGTAGGGATTATCTTATTTGTATCCCCAGATTTTTAGCATAGTGCCAGCACATGTCAGGTAATTAATAAATATTTATTGTATTATTTATATTGCCTAGTTTTGTACCATCTTTGTATTTATCCAAGTCATCGATAAAAATGAGAAAAGATACAAGAACAGACAAGGATAAATTTTTAGGGTAGCCTACTACAGATCTTCTGAGTTGATATTTAATTATAGTGGCTATTCTTTGATTCTCATCTACCAGATAATTTTGAATCTTAGTTATCTTATAATCTAATCTATATTATTCCCAGTTTGCCTACCAGAACAGCATAGAGGATATTGTCAAATGTTTATACCAATATCTATCATATCTACATTTCTCGCATCTGTTTTTCTTGTAATTTTGTCAATAATTGAAATAAGGTTAGTTTTGGGTTATCTGTTTTTGATGAAAATATGCTGGCTCTTTTTGACCACTCCCTTTTCTCAATTTTCAATAACTATTCCTTGAATAGCATCCTAAAATTTTGCCAGGATTTGAAGTTAAATGAAGTTGTAACAGGTTATAGTTTTCTGACTCCATTCTTCATATTTGTATAAATTGTGACATTTGTGTTTCTTTTTCTTTAATCTTGTGTCATCTCTCCCATATTCAAAATATTTTCAGAAATCATTGACAGTGACTCAGCATAATACATACAAGTTTTTTTTTTCAATAACTTAATATCTATCTCTCTGTGACAAACTTTTTAAACAAGGCAAGTGACTTATCCTCGACAAATCGCTTAACCCTGTTTGCCTCAGTTTCCTCATCTACAAAATAAACTGAAGAAGGAAATAAAAAAATCATTCTAGTATCCTTGCCAAAAAAACCCCAAATGGGATCACGAAGAATTGAACATGATTGAAACAACTAGGCAACAACAATACTTCAAATTTATTTGGACTTGTAAGCTTATTGATATGGATCTTACAATGGTTCAGATTGTGACCTATTCATACATTCTTATCCTTACTTTTTTCCATATCCTCCAAGTAACCAATTGAAATCCTATAATTATATTTTTAAGTCTGTCTTACCAATGGAGAGCATTGTCTCTTCTGTAATATTCCTTCACTCTTGCTATATGACTGCCTTACTTCCTTTTTTGGTATATATTTCTTTGAAATTATCACTTGTTCCACTTCTCTACTAAAGTTTTTTTTTTTGTTGAAAATTTGATGCATTATACTCATGACTATGTTCATCTTTTCATTATCCTTTAGGTGACCTGAAATTTTAATTTTTTGGAGGCTGCTGTATTCTTTGTTTCATAGCTATACAGTATGAATGGAAGATGATTGGAGGTAAAAAAGAGTCTTTAGGGAGAAGCTTGGGGGCTCATAAAGCACTGTAAAATTTCCCAAATGTAATCTAGCCTACTCTCCTCATGTTTGTTCCTAGTCAATTATGAGCATAATTCATGGTCTATTTGTAATTTTATGTACATACATACATGTGTATATACATATATACATGTGCATATAGACACAATATATGCACATGTATGTTTGTTGACATATAATATATAAATATATACATATATTATGTAAATATAAATATATAAGCACCAGTTTGATTAGCCAGCCATCAAACATCATGTCATATTCTGAGCAATAAGCATTCTTTATCTACTTGTTATTCTTCCCTTCCTTAGAGTAGTTAGGTGAAATGAATTAATGATTATAAATCTCATTTATGAGGTCTTACAATAATTCCAAGGCTTGCTACAATCACCATAATGTCATCTTGAACAAGAATATCTGTAATACCATTTATTGGGAATCCCTTTTCCATTTGAATTCTAAGCTGGATACCTTAAGAAGAATAAATAATCTTGGTCTTATGACTAACATAATATTTATAATGTCATGACTGTGGGCCAGAATTACTTTTGTTGTTTCATCTTTCAAGGAATCTTATGTAGCTTTATTGTACATAGCAGGATTTGTTATAATAAAGTCGTTGAGTAATATTTTGTTCTATAAACAAAATACTTTTTAGAGTCAATAAGTAATAGATATAGTGGGATGTGTTATCCTCTGTATTTTTCAATCATTTCCATGACTTTAAAGATGCTATCTTTTGTAGAGCATTTTTTAAAATTGTTGTTTGATATGTATGTAAATTATTCTCATGAAGATGTTTGGAAAGTGGAAAGTAGGCACAAAGATTGGTGATTCTTAATATTAATACTTGACAACTTTTTGTTAAAAAAAACTATTTTGAATTTTTCATGCTTTTGTTGTCTTCCTTCCTTTCAATTTTAAGATTTGCTCCCTCAGTGCCCTCAGAATATTGTGAGCTCTACCATAGATCTTCTTTGTTTATCCTTGTTCTAGTCTGGCTGTTCTTGCCTTGTTTTCTTCAGCGCCACACAGGAAAAAGCCTATTCTGTTTATTTATATCTTTGCCAGTCTCCATGCACAAATGGCAGCTTTCTTAAGTATTCTATGACAGTTCCAATATATCTAATTGATTCTTTTAGTCATTTCCAAAGGGTCACAAAATCCCTCTTCTGCTGTTAGCTGATTAAGTAGCTATCCCAGGGAGCTGATACTCTCCTTGATGATGGAGTGGACAAAAATCCACCCTAAGGGAACTAACTTGAAAGGAAAAAAGGGTTTGGGGGCTTATATTACCAGAAGAGTAGAATGCTGGGAGAGGTGATATGTCAGAAGTTCCCACTCACATATAAAGACACAAAATAAACAATGAAGATATCTTCTATTACTTTGAGTTTTATTTTTCCTTACTTCATAGAAAGATGCTGATTACCAGTTAAAGGTAAAAATTGATTTTTTTCATCTAATGAGAATCCAGTATAGTCAGAATTCTACCTGGTTCACATGGAAATAGTCATAGGTTTATTCTTCAGTCTGTCAAATTCTTACCTGGATTTAGAAGAGGGTATGTAGTTAAGTCAACAAGCACTTCCTACTATGTACTAGGAACTGTGCTAAGTGCAGGGATTTCAAAGAAAAACAAAAAAAGAGTCCTTTCTCTTAGGAAGCTCACAGTCAGATGGAATAGGCAGAACTGAGAAAACAAAACAAAAAACCCCTTCCCTTCCTTTAAACTATATAGTAAATATATTTAGTTCCTCCTACTACAGATAATACTAGACAGTCTGCCTTTCCCTGATGCTGCAAAAATTATTTGTAGCTTCATTCATTCATTCAATCCATTTTTTCTTGCTATAGGTCCTTAACTCTTTTTGTAGTCAAGCCTTTGTGGTAAGGCCATATGTAGCATTCATCATTCAATCAACCAACAGCCACTTATTAAGCATGTACTATGTGCAGACACTATGCTAAGGATTAGGACCATAAAGACAAAAAAACAAAATGGACCCCAAATAATTCTGTCATGATCTGGGGGAGGAGGAGGATTTTGTTTTGTGTTCTACTTTTTAAAGCACCTGCATTTTTTATCTCTTGTGGCTCTAAGACAAAAACCGGAGTTCCTCTGAGAGTAATTAGCCATTTGCCTTATTGATTTCTATAGGAACTTGCATTTTTTGCCCTTTTGCAGGAGGCTGAGAGAAAGTAGTAGTATTCTATCCTTGCCCCAGCCCCCACAGAAACTCTTCCTCATGGCTTTGCATCCATAGCCTGGTTTATAGAGACAGCCTGACCTTGCTTAAATCAGCTTGCTTCCTTGGCATGTAGAGGAAAAAAATAAGAAGTTTACAAATTTGCTAAATGTCCTTCTTTCCAATACTCAAAACAACAGATGGCCTCTATATCATCACATTGCCACCTTTAATTTTAAGCATCAAACTTACTCATTCACTTCAAATACATAAATGGGCTCTCTTTTTAATGCCTCCGTCAGATGTAATGCCTTCACATCTAACTCACAACCTACAAAGAGAAAGAACAAAAAAAAAAAATATACTTCAACAGTACATTCTAGATACTTCTCTGAATTTTATCCTTAAGTTGTTGTCATGTAGTAGTCTTGGACAATCAAAATGCAACACAAGGATCTGGTTATCAAGAAATTTAACAACTTTATAACTCTCAACATTGTCTAGACTTTTTTTTTTTTCTGTAAACCTCAATGTCTAATTTTAATTGAAAATTATAATATCAGGGAAGTTAGTTGGCTCAGTGGATAGAGCACTAACCCTGAAGTCAAGAGGACCTGAGTTCAAATCTGGTCTCAGACACTAACATGTCCTGGCTATGTGACCCTGGGCAAGTCACTTAATCCCAATTGCCTCAGGAAAAAAAAAAAAGAAAGAAAAAAAGAAAGAAAAGAAAGAAAGAAAGAAAATTATAATACCATCATGATGACCACTTCTAGTTTTAATCTAGTTTTAGATTTAAGGACACACAACTTTGATTTCAACTTAGTTAATTCCATAGACTAACTAGAAATATCATTAAAATAAGAAGTATTTTTGTCACAAAATGGTTTTCATTTTCATTATTATCTTCTAGAGAAGGGGACAGGGTTATACTCCCTAAAGTGAGCCAATATTTGGCCTTCAAACTCCAAAGACAGACTCTTTATACTCAGAAAATTTAGTTAAGTACCCTTTGGTTGTGAAAAGAAAGTGGATGCTATTTATCCGACTTCTCTTCAAAATTCTTTTCTTTAAAAGATAACTTTCAAATGATAAAGAAGACTAATCAACAAGGCCTCTCTCTTCTTTTGAAACTACCAAATAACTAGATATAAAGCCACCTTAACTTTAATATACTTTTCTCCCTCATAGAAGTAGAGTCACTTGGAAGGAAAATAGCCTTCCTTGTTTGGGCTGATTCTACACCTATGGGGCTGGTAATCATAGGAATTACATGCTATAATCATTCCATGTATACTGGACAAATACCTCTTCTAAGTAAAAAGTCTCCCTTTACCCTGGAAAGTGGGTATAAATTGGATTTTCTTTCACTACTCATATCTCATTCAAAAATAGATCTGAATTTCTAGTCTCTTTTATGATCTTTGTGAGAAAGACAAAATCAAAACTTACTTGTTAAACAACTGATGGAGAGGTTAGCATGCTGTAGCTTTCCCAGATCAACAGCCTCCAGGGCAAAAGACTAGACACATACACAAAAATCATAAGTGATTAATTAATATAATAATAATATATAATTAATATAATTAAAATAATATAATATAAAAGTGGAAAACTGTTTTTCAAATAAGAAAACAAAAGAATCCTTCAAGAATATTTTTGTGATGATAAAATATAATCTACCTCTTGGTCATCTTTCTGCTGTTGTAAATCCTCAATAGGGATAAGAAGAGCCCGATCTCCCGTGTCTCCATTGTTTCCAAAGATGCAAATACTGACATGAACTAAATTCTTCAAGTGGAAAAAATTGCTTGAAAAAACTGTCACCTGGTATCTAACCACTGCCAAGTGACAAGAAGACAGTGTGGGTTATTGCTAAAAACATACCTTTTACAAAATTGCTGTTAAAATATGGCAGTTTTTTTGAGGCAAAGGACACCATAATGCATAAGTCAACACATCCAACTGTGACAATGAAATGAAGTCAGTTTATGCTCTCACTTTTTGCTGCAATTTTAATTCTTTGATGTCTATGAAATGCTTAGCAATGATACTAACACAATAGCAATAATTTACCAACAAAGCAAATATATTTTTTATTTTTAAGGCCTACAAGGAAACAATGTTCATACTTTCCAGACAGTGTTGAAGCATAACAGATTTTGCAATAAATATTATATAATTGTTTTGCATTAAATAAAACATGTTTTTATTTTGAGGCTTTGTGGAACCACTTTTTTTTTTCTATAAAAGGACTAAATTTAAGACTAACACACAAATCTTAATTTTGCAATAATTGTTATTATTCACAATAATCACAACTCAGAATTTTGTGGATTTTAACTCTGATCACAATATTCACTGAACTCTTAGGTTGTTCAGACTAGTACTTCACATTGTTTTATCTCATAATAATCTCGGCAGACCAATAGCTGAAAAAAAAGGAAGTACGTAAAAAAGATACTAGCAATCTCAAAATCTCAGTGCCTTAAATAATTTTGAGGAAAGAAGATGAAAGAAGAAGAAAAAAAATAAGTCTGAAAGACACAGAGATGACACAGTGGTTTAATAGAAAAAATATGTAGAAGATAGAAAAGAGATTTATTTTGAATAGAAAGATATGCTTCTAATGTTAAGGAGCTTCTAATATATCATGAATTGATGCCTCTTCCTCTTATAGGTCCTTGGAAGGGTGGATTAGGGAAGAATAATATTTTCTTTCCCTGTCCAATTTAGTTAAGCCAATAAAATAAGTCTTAGAAAAGAGAGAAAAAATGGCTCATGTGACTGAGCTGAGGGGACAGCTATGCATAGTATAAAAGTACACCTTTTTTAGCATAGGAAAGTACTCAAAATCCTGCAGTCACCATTACATTTGGAAAAAAAAAAAAGTTCAATACAGAAAGGTTAATTTTACCTCCAATCCTTAGAAAAGCTGAAGAGGAGGCTATAGAGAATTTAACAAGAAAAAATGGAATTAGATATTATTTGACTAAACCAGTATTGGAAAGAATAGAAGAAAGATGTCCATAAGAAATATTCTATCGTTTTCTTATTTCTCATACCTTTGGAAGTCAGAAGATATGAGATAAGATTTGCTCCTAATCCTTCCTGTCTCCTCCATGTCTTCTTGGTCTTATTGCCTCAGCTTCTTTTCAGGAGGCCTGACTTTCTTTTCTGGGCTGACTTTCTTTTCATTTTCAATACAAGAATTTTCATATTGCTATGTATCCCTGGAGTTTAAGCCTTAATTTATGCAAATTATTTTTTATGGATTTGCATGATTATGTAAAGCTAGAAACTTTCCTCCTGACCAATTCTACATGCTTATTAGTCCTCATTAGATATTTCTCTCCCTTTCTACTCCCTGTTACCTCAATGCCTCCTTTTGAAAGTGCATTTCCATGCTGTTGAATCTGTTTTTATCAGCCTAGGATTATATTAGCCACTTGCTTTAAAAAAGGGTCTTGAATCCTTTTGGCTACAAAAGGGGGACAGTCTTATTCTCAAGTCACTTCTTGGAACAATATTAAGATATTTTAGATAATATAGCATAACATTTTAAAGGACTAGAGGGCTATTAATAGAGAAGGAAAAAATTATGCAGAGAGAACTGGAGAGGAAAAGTCTTAGAGAAGAAAAAATAAAGGACCAAAGTCAGAGCTACTGAAATTCAGGAGATAACATTAAAAAAAATCACGGCAAAAAAAAATTGATAGAAAGAATGCTATTAATAATTACATGAAGAACTATATATAATGTCCCTTTCTCACATGTGAAAGTTAATCCATAATCATATATGGTTGGTAAATTAGAATAAAGCTAGATTATAAAGTACTCTGTTGAAGAAGCAACATTTAGAAGTAGGTTTATAGATGGAAAGGGTGTCAAAGTCAAGGAATCTACTTTCTAAATCAATACAATTATGAATCCTGAATACTTAATAGGTTTTCCTGGACACTGAAATTATTTTTACTCTGAAGGTGGGAAATAAAACTGGCTTAATTTCCATGTTCTCTGTGGAAATTGTAATAATTTGCCAACATATAATGAGCACCCTGTGCTGAGCACACTGTTCATAGTGATAGCTGTGCCTTTGAGCTCTATCCTCAATGCTTAGTCAATAGATGAAGGAATCACTCTGACAGTTCCATTGCTATTCCATGTCTCTTTTGCTGTACCAAACAGAGGATAAGAGAAAAGATGAATGAAATATTTTAGCCATTTGTTTGCTCTCTTGTTGAACTAATATGTATATATAATGGTGAAACTGAGTCATTCATTCAACAAACATGTATTTATGTGTATTTATCATATATATATATATATAGCCAGACATAGCCATAACTCACTCACTTTCTTGGTCTTTCTGTCTCTGTCTCTCTGTCTGTCTCTGTTTTTGTCTTTGTCTGTCTGTCTGTCTGTATCTCTATATATGTATATAGTGATATGTATAACACAAATATACAGAGGCAGCTGATGAAACAGGTAATAATGTGCTGGATCTAGGATCAGAAAGTGGGGTCAAATGTATCCTCAAACACTTAAAAGTTGTGTGATTCTAGGCAAGTCATTCAACCTCCGCTTGACTCAGTTTCATAAACTGTAAAATTGAAGTAATAAAGAAAAATTTCCCAGGATTATTATGAGGATCAGATGATATCAAATTTGTAAAAAGTGCTTAGTAGATACTTTGCAAATGCTTCTGTGTTTTCTCTTCTCCTGCTCAATACTGTTATAGATGGCCAGCAGTACTTAAGACCCATGGAGGACACATAATGAAGGAATTTTATTTTTTCTCTTACTCCAGAAAAGTAAAACTCTAAAAGGAACTTTATAGCACAGAATCTAATGCAGTAGATAAGTGGTAAAACCTAATAACACATATCAAGAGATGTATCTCAGCTGCCCACTTAAGTACACACTGAAGATCAGTCAATAATCTTAGCACCTGAATATCCTGCCAGAACACCTTCCTTTAATAATCAATAGACAAATGGATCTTAATGACCTAGCATATTATTAGCATAATGCAATAAAAGCTTGTGAAGCATCTTTGAACTATATTTGGAAATTTCAAGTAGGGTTTTTTGTGTTTTTTTTTTTTTTTTTTTTTTTCTTGAAGGACAGTGCTTTTTTGGCAGCCTTCCACAGACAACATGTTACTGGTGCTTTTTTTGTCAAGTGAAGAAAAACAGGAAGCACAAAATCAATTTGGATTGGGGGCCGGTAGGGGAATGGAAGAAGGAAGCAACACTGACAGAGAAACAGGACTCTTTCACACTTAAGCGTCTGCTCAACAGCACAGTGAAGGAGCTCACTTTGAACTCTGTCTATACCACTTGCTGTGAGAATTCTTCAACACACTGAAATTCTCACAGGCATTCAGGGTTTCAGGCTTTCTCTACTTTCTTAAAGATTGACGAGGAAACCCCAAAACTCTGAAAAATCCCTAAAAAAGAAAACCCCCTTGGACTCTGCCTCAGGGAGGGGATTCTACCCTAAGCACAAACAGTTTCATCTTTATCTGGCTCAGTCCTGAAACCCTTTGAATTCAATTCAAATTCTAACTTTGGCTGAAACCCAGCCTAGGACCAAACTGGGACTCCACCCACAAGCCCCCTCCAGCTTGTAACCAAAGCCCCCTATTATAAAAGAGCCAAGCTGGAGTCCTGCCTTTGCAGAGGTCCCAAACATGGCAACCCTATGCCTGCCATGTCAAAGGATTTCTGCCCACTGGAACTCTGGTTCTAGTAGAGGCGCAAGAGTCCGATATAAAGGAATTTACTGAAAACCTAGATTGATAAAACAGGTTTATTATGGGGTTTGAAAGTAAAGTCTATCTTCAACTTTACTAACTAGACTTTACTTTCAAACCCCATAATAAACCTCTAGACCTCATTTAACTCTGTATCCTTGTGCTGAATTCAAAGGGCTTGCAGGGGAGCTCTATTTGACTTCCTGTACTCCGAACTGAACCTGCCACTAGATCTCAATTAACCCTAAATTTAGGTACCCCAATTATAAACCTCATCAAGATTATTCACCAATATCTATAATACCTGATTACAAGAGATGTTATTCAAAGGGTGAGATCTTATTCCAAAGGCCATAAAAGTCACTTAAGTCAGAATGTAACAATTGTAGAATAAGGGATCATTGGAGGATTGAGAAAATAAAATTTGTATTCACAAAGAATCATAATCTACAGTACTAGTATGCTATAAATCCACTTGGAAATCTTAGTTTGATTTAAATTACTCTAAATAAAATGTTTTAACACTTCTAATATTTAATTTATATCTACATATTATACATATATATATATATATATATGTATATGTATATATATTCTGAAAAAAGGAAGAGGAAGAAATAAAGCAAAGCTAACTAAGCCATAAGCAAATCTGATTATTCAACCTTCCACACCCAAAGGCAATCTCAACCCTGCTTCTGAAAAAAAGGGAATTACATTTTCTTATCTCTTCTTTAGGGCCAAGTCTAGTTATAATTGCACAAGGTTTCATTAAGTCACTTTTTAAAAGATAGGAAGATGTACTACTTTAAGAAAAAAATGGAAAAACACATGATTGTAATATTAGGAGCCATTAGCCTTCAGGCTCATTCATCATCTTCAGAACAGATAGATATATACCTACCAGACAATGCTTCCTTTAATGGCCACTCGACAGGGAACTCAATGCATCTATCTCCATTAAAAGAAAGAGGAAGTGTTTTATTTATAGAACAACTAAAGGTATCCAAGGTTCCTTTATTTTGCATTTTAAAATGATGAACAGACAGCTGTGATGTGCTAGAATGCAAACTCTCCAAACCCAGCCTTACTTTATAAAGAGTTCCTAAATCAGAGGGCATGAATACCTAGGAGGCAATGGAACAAGATAACATTAAATAGGATTTCTTTGAAATGTATATTCAAAGATCTGAGAGACATGAAATTCACTCAAATGCTATCTAAACATTATGTAATAAACTATAATTAGTAGTGTTGGAACAAGTTCAGTCTTTGAATTAATTACATTTGCAAGAATCTCTTCTTAGTTTATCATGTAGACAAAAATATCATTCCTGACTTACTACATCCAGTAGCACAAAATAATAACATTTGCATGATTCCTACCTGGTTAAAATGATAATGTTTTATATTTAATATGCAACAGGTCAATCACTAAACTAAACAATCTAAAAATTAAAAAGAATTATGAAAGACAAAGTTTATTGTATTTTACCTCAAATGTTATTGTATTCTCAGCATGCTGATCTAGACTGTTTTCTAAAGTCATTGGACTTGATTTTCCATAAGTACCATACAGAATCATAACCAAATGAGGAATTTTTGGCCCAAGATGTTCATATTCTTGACCTGATTTTTCTTGAAGCTTCAGATTAATTTTCCATGTGCCTTCTGAGCAAATTAGATATGAAGAAAATAAGGGTAAATTTTATAATAGAAAGTGATTTTCATATAAAACTGATAACTCAAGCAAAATTCGTAAAAAAAAAATAACTAATTTTTTTTTTATTTTACTTCCTCACCCTTTATTCATTATAGGATAGTAGATCAAATTATTTAAACAATTTTCTCAAATTAACTAATATTCATTGAACCCACATTTCAGTTTCTAAATAATATTGGAGAGCAGCAATTCTCAAACTTTTTTTTTAATCTCAGAACCATTTATATACTTTAAAAATTGAGTACCCCTAAAACTTTTTAATTTATGTAGATTCAGGTAAATGCTAGAGTCAGCTTCATCTGGCTCATGAGAACCAATTATTATACTTTCAGCATGAATATGTGCGTCTTGGAAATTGGCCAACATTCCAAATGAATGTTTGATTTATTGTTTTGCTTAGTGTCCAAACTTATGGAAGTAAGGGAATAAATATTAATAATGCCAAATAAACTTAATTTGTTGCAAGTGTATTTTTTTTTCCCTGGGAAGCCAAATAAACACTTATCGCCACATTCCTGTATTTACTATTTTAAAGGTTAAAACAGAAATTTCTTTCAATTCTTTCAAATTTAGTTATTTGCAAACAACAAATATGTTAACATAAACATCACATTTTATGAGAAATAAATATACTTTTCAAAACAAAAGAATGAGTGCACTTCCCTTTCCTCAGACATAAAAACAAAGAGGAAAAGCCAGGGGATGTCCATCATTCTTTACTGTATGATGATCAACTAGCTGAAATCTAACTTCATACACATAGTACTAGCAAAAGAAATTAAACATTTGGTATGAAGTAGCTCCTATAGGGTTGTATTTAAATTGACTACAGTGGCATGAGGATTACCTGACTTCATTTGCTGGCTTCCTGGTGGCAAGGCATTCACATGCCCGATTTCCTCAATTTCTAATTGAAAAGGAGATTGAAATCCAAATTAATGTTTTCACAAAACAGTGTCTAAATGATAATGAGCATCTGTATTCATTTGTGGTTCAGCAAAGGAACATCATTTAGATTAAGATTAAATCATGAAATCTGCAATGTGTTTTCTCTACTTACACTTATCCTCCTAGATATTGTTCATATAATGAACTGGGTCTAGAACTCACACAATATTTTGAAAAGCTTTGAATCTAGATATTCAACTATTTTTCATTTTTAATTATTTATGCTTCATTTACATAATTACTGTGATCACTGGTTTGGATTGTCTGAATTAATCAGATATTTTTAATGCCAAGCTAATTACTTAAGTCATAACAAATATAATTGTATAAAATAAAATATAACTCTTTCTTCTGTGATTTCATGCTAAAGTGAATTAAAGCTCTTTGTGTTCCAGAAGTTCACAAAATGCACTTTTTTTTCCAGGACACATAGCAACTTTCATATCAGAATTATTTCTTAAGTTACTTTCAAAAGTAATTAAAAAAAACAAACAAACTAGTACAAAGATATAATTTAATTTCCTTGAAATAAATTATGTTATACTTTAATATATTTAACATATATTAGTCTACCTGCCATCTAGGAGAGAAGGTGGGGGGAAAGAGGGGAAAAGTTGGAACAGAAGGTTTTACAAGGGTCAATGATGAAAAATTACCCAAGTATATATCTTGTAAGTAAAAAGCTATAATAAAAAAAGAAAGAAATGATGTTGTTATTTTCTCGTTTAGAATATGCCAACAAAATTTAAAATATCCTAACAGAAATAAGGGAATAACAAAAATATTTTATAAGAAACAATAATATAATAAAAATTGCAATCCTTTCAGATCAAACCATCATTCTCAAGATATAGATAAGTAGAAGAAACACAGAGTTGGCAATGTGTACAGTAAGACGGTTGGATTTGGTCTGTAAGGTACCTTCTGACACTAACAATCTATAAAACTATCACTACAGTATTGAGAGAGAAACATTTAATGATCTTGTTCCTAGTTGGGTATACACTTAAATAAAGACTATGATACAATGAAATATACTCGTATATATATATATATATATATATATACACACACACACACACACACACACACACATACATATGTGTGTGTGTGTGTGTGTGTGTGTGTGTGTGTGTGTGTGTGAAAGAGAGAGAGAGAGAGAGAAAGATTTAATTGCATGGCAATGATGATTTGAGAAAAATATAAACTAAAGATATCTACTACATACCCAGATGTCTACATTTCTCACTGTAGCTGCTAAGTAAATATAATGAAAAGCAAGAATGTTCTGTACATGGTGGTAGTTTGTTTTTTCAAATATAAGTATCCTTGAAAAATTCAAAATTCTTTCCATATATCATCCATTTAAGCTCCATAATCCATCTCTTGAGGTTGGAATAAGGGCAGGTTTTATATAGATTTTCTTTTTTCTTTTCTTCTTCTTCTTTTTTTTTTTTTTTTCCCCCCCTGAGGCTGGGGTTAAGTGATTTGCCCAGGGTCACACAGCTAGGAAGTGTTAAGTTTCTGAGACCAAATTTGAACTCAGGTCCTACTGAATTCAAGGCTGGTGCTCTATCCACTAGCTGCCCCTTATATAGATTTTCTATTGCTCAGATAAGAAAGTTGACAGAAAGATTTTATTGTTTGGGGGGGGTTATTTAATTTCATGCTCATCTAGTAAATAAATTCCAGGACTAGAAACAAAAACCTTGCTGAATCCTTTCACATTCATTGTTCTGAGTCTAAATTAAATGCACTGCCATTTTCTTTAAAATGGAAACTATTCAGATGTTCTTTAACATAAACAAAAATATTTATCTATATCACTGCCCTTTCCAAGACAAATTCAACAAAATCATTAGTATTCAGTCACAAGTATTATTTTCTGTGGATGACAACATAGTATTTTCACCTTTTTTGTTGTTGTTTGCTAGCTTTCTGGTTTTTTCTCATTTTTTTCCCTTTTTGATCTGATTTTTCTTATGGAACACAATAAATGTAGAAATATATATAGAAGAATTGTACTGTTTAATATATTGGATTACTTGCTGTTTAGGGGAGGGGCTCAGGGAAAGAAGGGGGAAATTTGGAACACAAGGTTTTGCAAGGGTGAATGTTGAAAACTATTTTGCATATATTTTGATAATGTTATTCAAAAATCATTTTTTAAACAAGAATTATTTTCTGTAAAAAATTAGTTTTAAGTCACCTGTAATATTCAATGTAATTGATGGGTTTGTTCCACTTTTGAGCCACTTATGAGCTAGAAACACTATTTCTTTTCCTTCTACTGATGCCTCTCTCACGGTAATTTTCTCCAGTTGCCAGTCAGGACCTTTCCCTTTTTCCACATTCAAGGCTTGCAAAAGACCAATATTTACTGCTTCAATTCTAAATATATCCACCTGCAAAAGGTAACAAAATATATCAACAAGGATGAAATAAGGCATCCATCACAGACTGAAACAGGTAAGGCAAGTGCTTTAAGTTCAGCTAATATAATAAAATTTTTTCATGTGAGGCTGAATCAAAAAGAGAAAGTTCCTGGATGAAGCTACATGCAGCCCTCCACAGGTTTTTATTAGGCCATTATTTTCTTCAAGTGAAACTGGCCACTAAGAAGACAACAATATTCTTTCCCAAACCTAGTGGTACCTATTAGTTATTAATATGTTATAGAAGTTTTTACATAAAACCTTTTCTCAATTATCATCCTTCTTGACCTCTGTTTGATATTATGGTCAATCAGTATCCTCTTGTTATTCTTTTCTCTGCAGATTTTCCTGACATTGCTTTTTCCAGGTTTTCTTCCTGCCTGTTCTTCTATAGCTACTTAAGTCCTTGTATGGATTTTCATGCCTGGTAATCATGGTTATCCCCACTGTTTTTTCCTTATATCTCTTTTCTTCTTATTTATGCTATCTTGTTGGTGATCTTGTAAACTCCCATGAATTCAATTTCATCTCTACAGCATTACTTCTCAGATGTGTTTATCCAAATCTAGCTTCTTTTTAAAATTTTATTTTAATAGTATATTGTTTTTCTACTTACATATAATGATGGTTTTCAACATTCATTTTTAAAGATATTTTATTTTCCCCAATTACATATAAAACTATACATCCCTAGGAAATAACTAAGAATGGAATAGATTTTTCTAACTCCAGGCCCGTGCCCTATCCATCAACTTGTGTCTTCTACTTAATTTATCCACTTGCAACATAGTGGTATGTATTACAATTTACATGTGACTTGTTTAAGTGGATTTATGGATTATGCTAAACAAACCTTCATAAATAAACAAAGGACTAAAAATATTCTTATTAAGAAATCCTAGACTGAAGGTAATACTAAAAAATTGAATGAGCAAGAAAATGGCATAGTTGACATTTCTTTTCCTAGTAGAAATACTCTGCCAGACATACGAAAAGGGGAAATGACAATTGTTTCCTATATGACAAATAATTTTAAAAATTCAAAAATATCATTTTGATATTTATGATTATGATATTATGAAACTCATACTATGTTTACATTTTGCCTTGAGAAACCTTACAATCAGAATTCAAGTGCATTTGGAACCAGCTTATTAGAATATAAAAATGCAATACTTTATAGTGAGCTTGCAAGCATCAGTAAAGATGAAAATTCACTAGAAAAATTTCAAAAACCATGAACAAATATATATATATATATATATATATACACACACATATATATATATAAATGTATAAATATATAAAAACATATATACATAAGTGTATATGGATGAATGTGTGTAGTAGTTATACATAGCTTTACATACATATGCTAATTTAAAACATGCAAAATAGACATTAAAATTATTTGATGAAGAAATAAGCACTATTTTAATGATTGCTAAATGTCACTCAAATGATGCAAAAACCATTTGTTAGTAATATTCTAGTTAGAACAATGTTATTGAAAATGTTTCATTATTTTTAAAAATCTTATTTTAACATTTTTGTCATACAACAACTTGAAGGTCTGGCTGAAAATTCATTTTGTTTTGATACTTGGTTCTAAAGGCTGTCATGTCTTAAAATATATTTCACAAAGATGTATTGTAGTTGACTTTACTAAATTATAAAATTAAATTATTACTCTAATCCTTCCATTATAGTACTAGCAAACACAAGTAAGGAATCCCTATCTCCTTTCAGGAAAAGAGATACTTATTTCATCTATCGAGGAAAAGAGTCAATGTGATTCACAGGACTATACCTTTACTACTAAAAAAGACCTCAAAGATTACCTTGTTCAACTTCATCATTTTAAAATGAGACAAGGATCAGACATTTTAAATAACTTGTTCATGATCATAGAAATAGTAAATGGCCAAACTAGGATTTAGCCAGATTTTTCTGATTCCTAGTCTAACCCTTTAACTTTTATACTATGTAGCCATAGTATGACATGAGTTCTCTTTTGGGAGTTAGAAAAGCCTTGGTTCAAATTCCACTTTTATAATTACTAGATGTATGATCCAGAACACTTACAATAGATGAGCTTGATAGTAAACATCTATAGAGGGCCCCAGATAGTGGAGTAAGGTATGAGACCTTCAGCCCAGAGGGAACTTGCTGACAATGTCTGGTTTGGCTCCCCACCTCCCTTTGGTGGTCTCACCCTTCCTGGGAAATCTAGGAGGGTGTGATCACCTGTGTTCTACTTGAAGCAAGGGATATTTGCAGTAAAGGGATTCATTTACATATCAATAGAATACTTATAGTTAGTTCTTGCTCAGAGTGATGTGAGGATATAATGGTTCTCTAGTCTCATTTTTGACCATCGTGGTGGCTCTCAGGACTACTTCCCTCCTTCACTAAGACCAAGGCTGGTCCTGAGATCCTCCAAAGAGCTAGTCTGGATAGTATATTTTGGCACCCCAATTTGGGGGCTCTAGAAAGCACACAACATATGGCACCCAGATGTGGGACATAAGAAACACAAGAAACAAAGAAGCAGCAGTACTTGAGAGCTATTCATGAATAGGATCCTCACAGAATTCTTTTGGTAACCCATGGGGAAGCAAAAGGAGAAGAGACCCAGTAAGACTTTTTTTAGTCAAGGTAATTAAATGGGCCAGCAAATCGAAGGGCCAAGCCAAGAGAGTGATGACAGACTTAAATGCCTGTTCTAACTATAATCTTCTTCCCTGTTTGAAAGTTTGCCTCCATGACATCTCACAAGATTCAACACCTGCTATAATGCTGTTTACACTCTCTAGTATGCGGACTCAGATACCTTAGCATGTGGATTTAAATGACAGCTAATGCATAAACTTACTAACCATGCTGTGGGGGAAAATAATCACACTCTTATAAAACAAAAATGGGGACCATGCTTAGGTGAAGGGACAGGTCAAGAGCCTCCACAGCTGTGAATCATAAACTTGAAGGAATTTCAAAGCAGTCTTCAAAAATGTTCTTTGTGGATTGGGAATGAAATAAATTGGAGACAAGAGGGAAGAGGAGAGACTTCAAAGAATACAACTGCCTCTTAGTCTCCTTGTATCATCATCATCATCATCCTCTCACATGAAGAAATGCATTCTACAGGTCTGAGTCTCCAGCAGCAGGTGGTTCCCATATCACAGCAAACATCTTAAGTCTCTCACTTTGGCCAACATTAGCTTAGGAAGGATGTTCACCACAGAGTGCTATAATAGTTTCCTTATTTTGTGATAAGAAATGATTTATATATGGCCAGGATTCAATTATTTTATAACGATTAGCTTAATTTCAGCAAAAACAGGAAGAAACAACTTGGAGAAATCATGCCCACAGAGAGAATCATAAGTACTGGTAGATCTAAGCTTAGGCACAGATCTATTGGAACATTGCAGAGTATGAGTACCTAGAAGAAGAGAAGGGAAGCAGTAGAAAAAATGACCACCACAATCTTTGTTTATCTTGGATCAAAATAAAAGCTCAAGATATTTTTCTCTATCCATGATAAACTGCCCTAGACCTGCCCTTTACCTGTCTCTTGAAATCAGGTATGATTCTACTTGTCATGGAATCAAAGATCCATAGCAGGAAAAGACCTCAGAGATTATCCAATCTAACCATCTCATTTTATAGATGGACCCTGTTGAGACTAAATAACTTGCCTAAAATCAGGCAGGTAGTAAGTATCAGAGCTGAGATTTGAGTCCAAGATCTCTGATTCTGGGGCCAGTGTTCTACTTACCTTATTGTATTCCTTTTTTAGCTAACTATTAGACTATAACCTGCATGATAGCTGACTGAGTCTTAACTAAACTTAGTAATTCGTACCTAACACATGATTCTATATATAATGAAGGCTTATTGGTTGAACAAATCATTCTACCAAATCAGTTTTTAAATCAATAATATCATTCAAAAAATTACAAGATTATAAAATAATTGTACTACTATCTCCATATTAAAATGATTTCAGGAAAGTTTCTATGATCTTAATACTAATGTGGCCTTAGCAGGAGAAAAAGGTGACTCATGGATCAGAGATTAATAGCACCAAAGATATAGATTTACATCAATTCTCCATTGCCACAGTAGTTACACTATTGCCAGGTACAATGAACACTTCAGATGATCTTAATTTTTTATTCTTGTTCATCCTGCCTATCTTTCTTGAGAGCAGGCTGGTCTAAGTGTGTGGGCAGCACATGTCACCTTGGCCCGTACAGCATCTTCAATCTTGCTCAATTGGCTCTAAACAAGTAATTCTACAGAACACAAGTGATCAGCTCTTACTAACATTTCTTCATGCAGCAGTTACCATGGTACCAACCTGCCTGGTTGATATCTAAATATAGTGATAAAGTATAGTATCTTTCCAAATACTAAAGGGACATTTTGAAGAGCAAAGAAAATGGAATGAATGTCCTTGTGGAAAATGGGAATATTTTAAGTGTAAGGCATAATGATAAAGCTGATTTCATAGCAAAATGTTTACCATTTGTTTTGTGACATATATTATTTCCTTCCACACATCCTATAATCCAGTTATAATAATCTATTTGGTCCTTGCACATGACAATCCATTTCCCATTTTAGTCCCTTTGTTCTGATTGACCTTCATATATGGGATTCTCTCTCTCCTCACCTTCATTTCTTAGAAACATTGGATTCCTTTCAACTAAAATTCTGGATTCTGAAGAAAGTTTTTTTTTCTTCCTAGTCTCTCTAACTGCTAACATCTTTCCCTCCAAAGTTATGCTATATTTATTCTGTATATGTCTAATATGTGCCTATGTATGTACATGTTGCATCCCCCATTAAAATATAAGGTCCCTTGAATGTGCAAGAATGTTTGTAGCAGCCCTCTTTGTGGTGGCCAGAAACTGGAAACTACGTGGATGCCCATCAATTGGAGATTGGCTGAATAAATTGTGGTATATGAATATTATAGAATATTATTGTTCTGTAAGAAATGATCAACAGGATGATTTCAGAAAGGCCTGGAGAGACTTACATGAACTGATGCTAAGTGAAATAAGCAGGACCAGGAGATCGTTGTATACTTCAACAACAATACTATATAATGATCAATTCTGATGGACGTGGCCATTTTCAACAATGAGATAAAACAAGTCAGTTCCAATAGAGCAGTAATGAACTGAAGCAGCTACACCCAGCAAAAGAACTCGGGGAGTTGACTATGAACCACTACATAGAATTCCCAATCCCTCTAATTTTGTTCGCCTGCATTTTGGATTTCCTTCACAGGCTAATTGTATACTATTTCAAAGTCTGATTCTTATTATACAGCAAAACAACTATTTGGACATGTATACATATATTGTATTTAATTTATACTCTAACATATTTAACATGTATTGGTCAACCTGCCATATGGGGGGGAAGGAGGGAAAAAATTAGAATAAAAGGTTTGGCAATTGTCAATGTTGTAAAATTACCTATGTGCATATCTGGTAAATAAAACTATTAAAATTATATATATATATATATATATATATATATATATATATATATATATATATATATATATATATACACACACACATACATACACATACACACACACACACACACACACACACACACACACACACATATATACATATATATCCTGCCTATCTTTCTTAAGGATAGATTCTTTTTGTACATTTTCTTTGTATAGTCAAAGCTTAGCTTCTGATTTATTAATTAAAGTTATAGTGTTGATACTATGCTAAGCTGTTTTTTAAGTTTACATGTTAAATTGGGGACAAAGAATGCAGAGAATGAGATTTCTAGCCCTAAAAGATAAGCAACAAGTATATACCAAAACAATATAGATGGGCAATACAGTACAAATAAAAAGGACAAAAAGATCCATGAGATAAAAAGGAATATTTCCTTAATGCAAAATTCTCATCCAGGGAAGAAAAAGTTCTGAACTCCTTAATAGCAAAGGAAAATGACTGAATAAAAATAAAGCTCCTCATTAGTGCCTAAAAGAAAATATATTTTCTCCAAGGGTCACTTTGAATTATTTTCTTATTTCCTTTAGGTGGATATAAGGGCCTGTTCTCTCTTTTTAGTAACCCTAAAGGAATAGTCTAAATTTAGAAAAAAAAATTAATAAAATGGCTTTATTCTATTGATGAAGAGGAAGGAAAAGAAGCAGTTCAAGATGGTGTATTTGTACTTTAATATATAAGTACATGTTTATGGACTATATTATAAAATATGAAACCACATTTACTCTGAAAAGATAAGCTGCTTATCTATGATTATATTGATGAAGAACCAGACATTTCACTCATATACTAAAAAAAGATAACTTCATCTTACATTAGCAAATAATCCTGAGAGGTAGTACTTTAGCATGTATTTATAAGAAGCTATTGACTCAAATGTGTTTGTAAATTCAATACTTTTGGGTGTCTGGGTTTAACTCATTATAGAACCTAGTTCTGTTACAAAGACAATAGAACTTAGGTTCT
Organism: Sminthopsis crassicaudata; assembly: GCF_048593235.1. Classification (NCBI taxonomy): domain Eukaryota; kingdom Metazoa; phylum Chordata; class Mammalia; order Dasyuromorphia; family Dasyuridae; genus Sminthopsis; species Sminthopsis crassicaudata. Next base: position 260,822,815 of record NC_133617.1, on the reverse strand, counting down.
GTTGATACAAAGACAATGTCAGACACAGGACTAAATCTCCAAATACTTAAAATCTTATAGAAGAGGTAAATTATACATCAAACTTTAAAAATACTATGAAAATATAAAGAAAAGTGTTTGAGGAAAGAGTGAGGAGAGATTCAGAGAAAGGTGGGAGAGTGAAAGGAAAGGAGGAAAGAGGAAGGAGGAAAAAGAAAGGAGGAGGGACAGAGAATGGAGGGAAGGGAGAGAGAGGGGAGACAGGTAGGGAAGGAGGGAGGAAAAGAAGAAGATACTGAAAAGTCATGTTTGGAGAAAATATGCATTTATGGGGCAACAACAGAGATTTCTTTTTGTAAAATCATTTTTTTGAAATTTATTTCATTAGATATTTCCCCATTACATGTTTAAAATTTTAACATTTTTTTTTTTAATTTTTAGTTCCAAATTTTCTTCCTCCTTCCTGTCCCTCTCACTTCCTTGAGAAGGAAAACAATTTGATATGGATGATATATGTGAAATCAAGCAAAACATATTTCCATATTAACCATATTGCAAAATAAAACAAAAATAACAGCAATAAAAAAGAAAGTATAAAAAAAGTGTGCTTCAATCTGCATCCAGAGGTAATCAGATCTTTCTGTAGAGGTGACTAGTATTTTTCAGCCTGGTTCCTTTGGTATTGTGTTGGTCAGAATAGCTAAGTCTTTAACATTTTATCTTTGTCACAATATTGTTGTTGCTGTGTACAATTTTCTTCTGTTTTTACTCATTTCACTCTGTATTAATTCTTCACAGGTTTTTCTGAATTCATCCAGATTGTTATTTCTTATAGCAAAATGGTATTCCATTATAATCATAAACAACAACTTATTCAGCAGTTTCCTAGCTAATGAACATCCTCTCCTTTTCCATTTCTTTGCCACCACAAAAAGGGCTCCCTAAAATATTTTTTTGCACCTATTGGTCCTTTTCCCTTTTCTTTGATCTCTTTGGGACATAGACCTAGGAGAGCTATGTATCTTATTTTTGTAAATTTGATTCAGTTCCCTTAATTTTTTTTATTATATATATATATATATATATTTTATAATATTATCCCTTGTATTCATTTTTCCAAATTACCCCCCCTCCCTCTATTCCCTCCCCCCGACAACAGGCAATACCATATATTTTACATGTGTTACAATATAGTCTAGGTACAATACATGTGTGCGAATATCATTTTCTTGTTGCACAATAAACATTAGAATCCGAAGGTACATGCAACCTGGGCAGACAGATATTAGTGCTAACAATTTTCATTCCCCTCCCAGTGTTTCTTCTCTGGGTGCAGCTACCCCTGTCCATCATTGATCAACTGGAAGTGAGTTGAATCTTCTTTATGTTGAAGATTTCCACTTCCATCAGAATACATCCCCATACAGTATTGTTGTTGAAGTGTACAGTGATCTTCTGGTTCTGCTCATTTCACTCAGCATCAGTTGATTTAAGTCTCTCCAGGCCTCTCTGTATTCCTCCTGCTGGTCATTTCTTACAGAGCAATAATATTCCATAACCTTCATATACCACAATTTACCCAACCATTCTCCAACTGATGGACATCCATTCATCTTCCAGTTTCTAGCTACAACAAAAAGAGCTGCCACAAACATTTTGGCACATATATGTCTCTTTCCACTCTTTAGTATTTCTTTGGGATATAAGCCCAGTAGTAGCGCTGCTGGGTCAAAGGGTATGCACAGTTTGATAACTTTTTGGGCATAATTCCAGATTGCTCTCCAGAATGGCTGGATTCTTTCACAACTCCACCAGCAATGTATTAGTGTTCCAATTTCCCCACATCCCCTCCAACATTTGTCATTATTTGTTCCTGTCATCTTAGTCAATCTGACAGGTGTGTAGTGGTATCTCAGAGTGGTCTTAATTTGCATTTCTCTGATCAGTAGTGATTTGGAACACTCTTTCATGTGAGTGGATATAGTTTCAATTTCTTCCTCTGAGAATTGTCTGTTCATATCCTTTGACCATTTATCAATTGGAGAATGGTTCGGTTTCTTATAAATTATGGTCAGTTCTCTATATATTTTGGAAATGAGACCTTTGTCAGAACCTTTGTTTTTAAAAATATTTTCCCAATTTGTTACTTCCCTTCTAATCTTGTTTGCATTAGTATTATTTGTACAGAAACTTTTTAGTTTGATGTAATCAAAATCTTCTATTTTGTGATCAATAATGATCTCTAGTTCTCCTCTGGTCATAAATTCCTTCCTCCTCCACAAGTCTGAGAGGTAGATTATCCTCTGTTCCTCTAATCTATTTATGATCTCCCTCTTTATGCCTAAATCATGGACCCATTTTGATCTTATCTTGGTATATGGTGTTAAGTGTGGATCCATATCTAATTTCTGCCATACTAATTTCCAGTTTTCCCAACAGTTTTTTCCGAATAATGAATTTTTATCCCTAATGTTGGAATCTTTGGGTTTGTCAAAGATTAGATTGCTATAGATGTACCCTTTTTTGTCCTTTGTATCTAATCTGTTCCACTGATCTACCGGTCTATTTCGTAGCCAATACCAAATGGTTTTGGTGACTGCTGCTATATAATATAGCTTTAGATCAGGTACACTTAGACCACCTTCCTCTGAGTTTTTTTTCATTAGTTCCCTTGCAATTCTTGACCTTTTATTCTTCCATATGAATTTTGTTGTTATTTTTTCTAGGTCATTAAAATAGTTTCTTGGGAGTCTGATTGGTATAGCACTAAATAAATAGATTAGTTTGGGGAGTATTGTCATCTTTATTATATTCGCTCGGCCTATCCAAGAGCACTGAATGTCTTTCCAATTATTTAAATCTGATTTTATTTTTGTGGCAAGTCTTTTGTAATTTTTCTCATATAATTCCTGACTTTTCTTTGGTAGATGGATTCCCAAATATTTTATACTCTCAACATTTGTTTGGAATGGAATTTCTCTTTGTATCTCTTGCTGTTGCATTTTGTTAGTGATATATAAAAATGCCGAGGATTTATGTGGATTTATTTTGTATCCTGCCACTTTGCTGAAATTTTGAATTATTTCTAGTAGCTTTTTAGCAGAGTCTTTGGGGTTCTCTAAGTATACCATCATGTCATCTGCAAAAAGTGATAGTTTAATTTCCTCATTTCCTACTCTAATTCCTTGAATCTCTTTCTCGGCTCTTATTGCCGAGGCTAGCGTTTCTAGTACTATATTGAATAGTAATGGTGATAGTGGGCAACCTTGTTTCACTCCTGATCTTACTGGGAAAGGTTGCAGTTTATTTCTATTGCATATTATGCTTACTGACGGTCTTAAATATATACTCCTGATTATTCTAAGGAATAATCCATTTATTCCTATACTCTCAAGAGTTTTTAGTAGGAATGGATGTTGGATTTTGTCAAATGCTTTTTCTGCATCTATTGAGATGATCATATGGTTCTTATTAATTTGATTATTAATATGGTCAATTATATTAATAGTTTTCCTAATATTAAACCAGCCCTGCATTCCTGGAATAAATCCTACTTGATCATAGTGTATTATCTTGGAGATGATTTTCTGAAGTCTTTTTGCTAATATCTTATTTAAGATTTTAGCATCAATATTCATTAAGGAGATTGGTCTATAATTTTCTTTCTCAGTTTTCGATCTACCAGGTTTAGGTATCAGTACCATGTCTGTGTCATAAAAGGAGTTTGGTAGGACTCCTTCATCCCCTATTTTTTCAAATAATTTATATAACATTGGGGCTAATTGTTCTTTAAATGTTTGGTAGAATTCACATGTGAATCCATCTGGCCCTGGGGATTTTTTCCTGGGGAGTTGATTAATAGCTTGTTCTATTTCTTTTTCTGAAATGGGACTATTTAAGCAATTTATCTCCTCCTCTGTTAATCTAGGGAGCCTATATTTTTGGAGAAAGTCATCCATTTCACTTAAGTTATCAAATTTATTGGCATAAAGTTGGGCAAAGTAACTCCTTATTATTTCTCTAATTTCCTCTTCATTGGTGGAAAGATCCCCCTTTTCATTTGTAAGACTATCAATTTGATTTTCCTCTTTCTTTTTTTTTGATCAAATTTACCAAAGGTTTATCTATTTTATTGGCTTTTTCATAAAACCAACTCTTGGTTTTATTTATTAATTCAATAGTTTTTTTACTTTCAATTTTATTGATTTCTCCTTTTAATTTTTGTATTTCGAGTTTAATTTTTGGTTGGGGGTTTATAATTTGGTCTTTTTCTAGCCTTTTAAGTTGTAAGCCCAATTCGTTAATCTTCTCTTTCTCAATTTTCTTCAAATAAGCCTCTAAAGATATAAAATTTCCCCTTATTACTGCTTTAGCTGCATCCCAAAGATTTTGATATGATGTCTCATCATTATCATTATCTTGGGTGAAATTGTTAATTGTTTCTATAATTTGCTCTTTCACCCAGTCATTCTTTAAGATGAGATTATTCAGTTTCCAATTACTTTTTGGTCTATTTACCCCTAACTTTTTACTGAATGTAGCTTTTATTGCATTGTGATCTGAGAAGAAGGCATTTATTATTTCTGCCTTCCTACATTTAATTTTGAGATCTTTATGTCCTAATATATGGTCAATTTTTGTATAGGATCCATGAACTGCTGAGAAGAAAGTATATTCCTTCCTATTGCCATTCAGTTTTCTCCAAAGGTCTATCATACCTAGTTTTTCTAATGTTCTATTTACTTTTTTAATTTCTTTCTTGTTTGTTTTGTGGTTTGATTTGTCTAAATCTGAGAGTGCAAGGTTGAGATCTCCCACTATTATAGTTTTACTGTCTATTTCTTCTTGCAGTTCTCTTAACTTTTCCTTTAGAAAGTTAGATGCTATACCACTTGGTGCATATATGTTTAGTATTGATATGGCTTCATTATTTATGCTACCTTTCAGCAGGATATAGTTTCCTTCCTTATCTTTTTTAACGAGATCTACTTCTGCTTTTGCTTGATCTGAGATAAGGATAGCTACCCCTGCTTTTTTGGCTTTACCTGAAGCATAATAGGCTCTGTTCCAACCTTTTACCTTTACTCTGTATGTATCTCCCTGCTTTAAGTGTGTTTCCTGTAGACAACATATTGTAGGGTTCTGCTTTTTGATCCAATCTGCTATCCGTCTCCGTTTGATGGGATCGTTCATCCCATTTACATTTACAGTTAAAATTACTAATTCTGTGTTTCCTGCCATCGTATTATCCCCAGATTATACTTTTTTCCCTTGACCCCCCTGATCTCCCTCCCCGATATTTAATTTACAGACCCCCCTTGTGACGCGCAACCCTCCCTCTTTTTTTTTTTTTTTTAGGATCCCTCCCCCCTCCCTCCAAGTCCCTTCACTTATTCTCCTTTTCCTTTCCCCTTTTCCTCTCCCCCCTTTTAATGAGGTGAGAGAAAATTCTCTGAAAAACAAATATGTTAATTATTTACTCTTTGAGCCTCTTCTGATGAGAGTAAGATTCACACAATGATTCTCCCCCTCACTAAGTTCCCTCAGATATGGTGTATTTTCTATGTCTCTTCCTGGGATGTAGTTTCCCTCTTTTTATCACTCCCTCCCCTTTTTCTGAACCGACCTCCTTCCCTTTACCACACCCCCCTTTTTTTCTTTTATATCAGTAAAATCAAATTATCCTTGAGTATTTTTTATATACCCACAACAGAGTTACAGTTCTCAAGGGTTCTGTGTACCTTTTTCTGTTTCTCTTCAGTCTTGTGGATGTAGATCAAATTTTTTGTTTAAGTCTGGTTTTTTTCTTAGAAACATATAGAATTCCTCTGTTTCATTGAATGACCATCTTCTTCCATGGAAAAAGATGCTAAACTTAGCTGGGTAGTTCATTCTTGGTTGCAGTCCTTGATCTTTTGCCTTTCGGAATATCAGGTTCCAGGCCCTTCTATCTTTTAATGTGGAGGCAGCCAGATCTTGGGTGACCCTTATTGTGGCACCTTGGTATTTAAATTGTTTTTTTCTAGCTGCTTGCAGGATTTTCTCCTTTGTGTGGTAATTCTGCAGCTTAGCCACAATATTCCGTGGTGTTCTTTTTTTAGGGTCTATTTCAGAAGGAGTTCGATGAATTCTTTCCACATCTACTTTCCCTTCTGTTTCTATTATCTCTGGACAGTTCTCTTTGATAATTTCCTGTAAAATAGAATCTAGGCTCTTTTTTTGGTCATAGTTTTCAGGAAGTCCAATAATCCGCAGATTATCTCTCCTAGATCTATTTTCCAGGTCTATAGATTTTCCCAGTAAGTATTTGACGTTGTTCTCCAGCTTCTCATTTTTTTTTTTTTTGTTTGACTGATTCTTGGGTTCTCTGTGAATCATTCATTTCTATTTGTTCCATCCTGACTTTTAAGGAGTTATTTTCTTCTTTCACAGTTTTTAGTTCTTTTTGTAGATGCCCAATTTCGTTTTTAAATGAATTATTTTGCTCTATTGAGTTTTTTCCAATTTCCCTAATTTTTTTTTTTTTGAGAATTATTTTCTTTTTCCAATTCAGAAATTCTATTTTCTTGAGACTTTTTTATCTTTTCCAATTCAGAAATCCTACTTTCCTGTGTTTTTTTAACCTTTTCTAATTCACTAATTTTGTTTCCCTGCATCTCCTGTGAATTCTTTATTTTTTCCAACTCCAATTTCAGGACGTTGTTATTCTCTATCATAACTTCCCTTTCTTTTCCCCATTTTTCTTTGATCTCCCTCAATTTTTTAAGAGCTTCTTCTAGGAGGGAGTTATGTGATGGGGGGCAGGAATCGTTCCCCTTTAGGTTGTTGTCTGTTGATTCTCTGCTGTCAACTTCCTCGGGGTTGGATACCCGCTCTTTCTCTGTATAGAAGGAATCTATGGTTTTTCTAGCTTTTTTGCTCATACTTAAAAAAATCTTTTGGGGTCTGTCTCTGGGGTAGGAAATTATTTACTTCTTTACCAGCTTCCTCCCAGACCGGATGGATGCAGCGGCTCCTGAGCCTGAGCTAAGAGAGAGCTCTGGGAGAGAGTTCCCCACCCCCTCCCTGGAGGTGCCTCAGAGGTGATTAGCACTACTGTGCTTCGAGGGCGTAGAATAGTGAAGACAGCACGAAGCCCAGCCTATGTGTCCGGGTGGGGAGTGGATGTCTGCAGCAGGTGACGTGAGAAGCCCCTGCGCTCAAACTGGAAGTGTCTGCCAGAAACCGGGGTCCCTAGTTCAAAGGTTCCGCTTCTCTGGGACTTCCTGGAGCTGAGTTCCACTCCCTCCAGCTAAGCTAGGCAGTGTGTGTTGCCTTGGGCCGTATCCACCCACTTGTCAATCTCTTAACTATTCTCAGGTGGTAGCTGAGGCCACACCCCCTGGTGCCGAGTCTGTTGAGTCACCCCCAGGGTCCGGGGAAAATCTAATCTGAGTTTTAAAATATTTTGGCTTTCTCTTCTGAACTGCTAAATAATTAGCAGAGAAGAGCTAACAGCCTGTGCCAGATTCCTTTACCTCAGTGGCTTCTCTGATCCCAGAGCCCTTCCCAGCGCAATGGGCGCAGTGTGCCCCTACCCCACCGTCTGTGCTGGTCTTTCTTATTCCTCCCCTGAGAACTGACCTTTCCTGTTGAAACTCCAGATTCTCTTCAGCTGGTAAGTCGTGCTTCCAGTCCTTGTGGTATCTATCAGTCCTGAGCTAATTTTGAGACTTAATTTATCTAATTGGTTGTGAGGGAGTGAGGACGTTCACTGAGTCGTGTGTTTCTTCTCCGCCATCTTGGCTCCGCCCCCAGTTCCCTTAATTTTTGAGAAATGAAACTCTTATTAAAGAAATTTGCTATATCACTTTTTTTTCTCAGTTAAGCAGAATATTTTCCAGTGTATGTGAATGTGTTGGAGATATACCCTTTCATAACACATTTAATCAGAAGTTGAAATTATCTGAGACTCAATCATTTGTAAAATCTAAAAAAACCGAGTGCTTAATGATTTATTTCATAGTATTTGTATGATATTTACACAGCTACTAACTTTTTAAAAAACCTTAGCTATTTTTTATTTTAATGTACATATGCATGTGAAAAAATATACACATAATATGTATGTTAATTATGCTTTTTGTCATTACATTATAGTCATTTCTGAGAGAAAAAAACTGCTACACCCTCCATATTGAACCTTCCTCTTATAAAAAAGGGAAAAAATCAGATGAGAGAATCATCTGATATTGTACACATTCAAATTTGAAATGTCACTCAAATAGGCCTCTGCTTCTTAATCTTCAAAATGAGGGGACTGGAATAGATGGCTTCTAAAGTCCATTCCAACACAAAATCTATGCCTTTTCCAGGTCAACTTATTCTCAACACATTCACTCTGAGAAAAAATTGATTTCATTTCATCCCTATTAGATTACAAGATACTTTTTATTTATCTTTTTATTCTTTTGTTTCCTTAGCATTTAGTTTAATGCCTGGGACATAATAAATCATGTTGACTGACTGACTCATATAATTCTGTTATTCTTCTCATTCTGTCTTCACTAATTTTGTTCCTTTAAAATGTGAAAAATATTCATGCAATCAAAATCATCTCTTTTATCTGTCCTATTCCTTGTTTAATTATCCCTAAACATAATTTTAAAGTTATTTCCACATATTCTCTAATTTTAAAAAATCATGTGATCTTTTATCTTCTTTCATTGTGTTATACAATATAAGAAGATGGAAACATTATATATATATATATATATATATATATATATATATATATATATATATATATATATATATATATGGAGAGAGAGAGAGAGAGAGAGAGAGAGAGAGAGAGATTTATCTCTCTCTCTCTCTCTCTCTCTCTCACACACACACACACACACACACACACACACACATATATATGTACATGTCAAATTCTGGCTTTTCTTGTTAAAAAAGGGATTGCTATTTCCCTAGCAATATATATCCCTCATTTCATTGTATCAAACACTGGGCTTCTGTCTTTTTTTTTTTTTTTTTTTTTTTTAATAGCCTCTCCTTTCTTGATTAATCATCTATTTGAATGTTCTTGTTATATTTTTAAGCAATACAAAATCATTTTGATAACTACTGCTTTATAATGACGTACTTCTTCCTTTATATATTTTACCTTATTGTGCTTGAAATTTGTAATCTTAGATTGTTCCAAATATATTTACGCTTGTTTTGTCTGGTGACATAAAACATTGCCTTGACCATGTAATGTGTATAATGCTATCTAAAGGAATTTAAGCCATCATTTTTGTTATATTGACTTTTTCCCTGTTTATAGTTCCATATGTAATTTTTGTATATAACAATTTTGTTGATTTGTTTTATATCCTACTTTACTGAAGTTATTAAATATCTTTTAATTCTTTTATATGCCATTTCTTGGGGGAGGAGTATAAGAATATCTTTATGACATCAACAAACAGGAATAATTTTGACTTCTTGTCAATTCCTTTTATTATTTTCTTTTGCCTTATTGCCATAGTTAGTATTTTTAAAATAATGTCAAATTATAGTGAAAAGAAAAGCTGTTCTTGATTTATCCTTGTTTGTGGTGGAGAAATTTCAGGTATTTATTGAAAATATTCTTAATTTGTTTAGTTGTTTTATATCTATGTACTTAATAAAATTAGTAGTCCCACATAGTTTTTCTCCTTATCTCCAGCCTGCAACATTTATTTTTTATTTATTTTCTAATCAGATTGTAGATGGAAATCAAGTCTACAATCTTTTAACATTTCCAGGTTGTTGTTTTTTTTTTGTCCCAAACTGTTATCTAGATATATCTTCTCCCAATCTACATATATGTAGCTATTATTTTTGTTCCAATTATAGGTAATGTTTGAAATTATTTGAGATGAATTTCTAGAAAGATATAATTGAACAAATTGCTTTGTGAGCATAATAAAATGGAAATTGCTGAGATCTAACATGGCAGTTAAATGTCATAGAACAGTAGATTTAGAATCAGAAGGAACCAAATTCAAATACAATTTCAGACTTTTTATTAGCTATATGATTATAAGCAAGTCCTATAATCTCTCAGAGTTCTGTCATTTATTTAACTATAAAATGAAAATAATAATTGAAACAACATATCAGGTTTGTTGGGCAAATAAAATGATGGGATATTTGTAAAATTATTTGGAAATCTTAAAATATCATCATTACTATTAATAAGAGCGTTTGTATTCCAGAATAATATTATTTTCTATTTTTTTTTTTCTTTGGTAAGAGTAACTAGATCAACAAATCAAGGTGTTATGGTATAGAAGTAGTATGCTTAGATTTTTAGCAAATCTAGATATGTGGTATATAAAAAGTATGTTGTCTGAGGGGGCAGAACTATGATAGTCGAGAAGAAACATGTCTTTATCTGATTTCTTCCTGATGTCCCCCAGATCAACACCAAATCAAGCCTCTGAACTGATTTTGGAGTGACAGAACCCACAAATATTTGGAGTGTAACATATTTCCAGCAGAAAATATTTTGTAAGGAGTTTCTTCAGATAATTTGTTTCCTTTTCCAAACCCTTGCAAAGTACTCATTTCCTTTCCTCATTTTTCTTCTAATGCTCCTTTAAGATCCTTTTTGAATTCTCCCAAGAGAATCTTATGAGATGGGGACCAATTCAAATCACTCTTTGGGACTTCTTCTGGATATTATCTAGTTTATCAGGGTTGAAATCTGTTCTTTTTCTCCATAAAACTATCTATGGTCAGAGTTGTTTTTGCTTTTTTTGCTCTTTTTTTTTTTTTTTTTAAGATTGAGGTCTGCTTTTAGGGCAAAGGGAAATTGTCCAAGCTTTGTCTATAGGCAACAGTGAACAGTGGCTGCACTAGGTCAGTGTTACTGACTTCCAATTCTGGGTGGGTGTGGCTAGGTCCTGCATTATTCTGGAGTTCAGAGGCTCACTATTTGCCTTTTGTACTCACTATTTGCCTTTTGTATTTGTATTGGATGTCTTATTGCTAATTTGCTGATCTATGGCTTGCAACCAGTAGCCAACACTGCTGTAGATTCCTCCCAGTAAATTTCCCTTTGCTTGGAGCCCACCCTTCCATAATACTCTTTCCTGCCTGCACTTGGGACACTTTCCCCCATGCCTGATTGAAACAGACCTTTTCTGAAGTTCTTCCAAATTATCTTCTGCTGGAAATTTGTTACACTCCAAAAATTTGTGGGTTCTGTCACTACAAAATTTGTTCATTTGAGGGACATCTGAGAGGGCTCAGATAAAGATATGTCTCCTCTCTGCCATCTTGGCTCTGCCTCAGAAGACATTTTGGAAGAAATTCAGAAAAGTTCTGTTTCAATCAGACATAGGGGAGATGGCCAAGTGTGGGCACAGCACAGAGACCTAGGGCAGTGTGATGTCCAGAATATACCAGGAGACTTTTAGCCAAAATACAGCAGTATTGGCTACTCTGTCCTGGTTACAAGTCAGTGGATCAGCAGATTAGCTATGACATCTAACACAAATACAAAAGGCAAATAGTGAGCCTCTGAACTCCAGAATAATGCAGAACCTGTCAACACCCATCCAGCACCAGAAGTTAGAAACACTGATCTAGCACAGCCACTGTTGCCTGTATAGGAAGCTTGGAAGAACCTCCCTTTTGCCTTTAGAGCAGACTTCAACCTTTTAAAAATGAGCAAAAAAAACAAAAAACAATTCTGATCATAAGATAGTTTTTAATGGAGAAAGAGGATAAACCCTAAACCCTGAGGACACTAAAAGCAAATCATCTCCAGATGAAGTCCCAAAGGATGATATGAGTTATTTACCATATGACAAGTCTCTCTTGGAAGAATTCAAAAACCTCTTAAAAGACAGTTGGAACAAAATTGGGGGAAAAGAGAAAACATGGCAGGAGAGTATGGAAAAAGAAACAAAGAAATCATCTGAAGAAAACTCCTTACAAAATAAACTTAGTGAAATGGAAAAAGCATATAATTCCTTATAAAATAGATCTGATAAACTGAAAAAAGAAAACAACTCCTTGAAAAACAGAATATGTTAAATGGAAAAAATATCCATTAAATAAAACAACTCATTTAAAAATTGAATTGGCCAATGTAAAAGAGTTAAAAGGGTAACTGAAGAAAATAATTTGTTAAAAATTAAAATTGAACAAATGGAAATGAATGGCCCAATGAGACATCAAGAATCAAACAAAACAAAAAAAAAATAGAAGAAATAGAAGTTAATAGAAAAAATAGAAGAAAATGTAAAATACCTTATTGGAATTACAACTAATCTAGAAAATAGATTTAGGAGAGACAATCTAAGAATTATTGGATTATCTGAAAAACATCATTAAAAAAAAAAGCCTAAACATCATCTTTCAGGAAATCATCAAAGAAAACTTCCCTTATGTCTTACAATCAGAAGATAAAATAGCCATTGAAAGAATTCATTGTTCAGCTCCTGAAAGAGACCCCAAAATGAAAAGTCCAAAGAATATCAAAGCTAAATTTCAGAATTATAGAATCAATAAGAAAATATTACAAGCAGCCAGAAAGGAACAATTCAAATATTGAGGAGTCAAAATAAAGATTACCTAGGGGACTTAGCAGTAGCCACTTTAAATGTTCTAAGAGCCTGGAATCTGATGTTCTGAAAAGCCAAGGAACTTGGATTGCAACCAAGAATCAACTATCTAGCAAAAGTGAGCATTATCTTTCAGGGAAGAAGATGGACATTCAATGACACAGGTGAATTTCATTTATATCTTAAGAAAAGACTAGAGCTGAACAGAAACTTTGATCTCTAAATACATAACTTAAGAGAAGCATAAAAGGGCAAAAAATAAATCTTTTCAGAACTATATCTCTGTTATAGGTATACTTAGAGGGTGCAGGTATATTTTGATTTTGTTGTGATAATATATAAAAGAAACTATAGGTGGAAAGGAGATTGTACTGGAAGAAGAAAAAGATGAATGTAAAATGAGATAAATTATGATTCATGAAAAGACAAAAAAGATGTATTATAATTGAGGGAAAGAAGGGAGGAGATGAACAGTTTGTGAATCTTACTCTCATCAGATTTGGTTCAGAGAGAGAATACCAAACATATTTAGCTTCACAGAGACAGAGAAACTTGTCTCACCCTATAGGGAAATAGAATGGGAAAGGGAAAAGGAAAGAGGGAGGTTAAAAAAGGAAGATTAGAAGTAGTAAGGGAACATTATAAGAAAGGGCTACATATAAAAGAACATTATCAGAAAAGGCTATAAAAGGGGAGGGCTGTTGGAGGGAGGTGGTAGTCAGAAGCAAAATACTGGAGAGTAAGGAAAGGGGGGAAAGGAAAGAGAAAAGTATAATTTGGGGAAAATAAGATAATGTGAAATAAAGAATTAGTAATTTTAATTGTGAATACAAATGGGATGAACTCTCCTATAAACCCAAAGTGGATAGCAGACTGGATTAAAAGCCAAAATCCTATAATATTCTGTTTACAAGAAACTCATTTAAAGCAAAGTGATACATACAGAGTAAAGGTAAAAGGCTGGAGCAGAATCTATGATGCTTCAGGTGAAATTAAAAAAAAAAAAAAAAAAAAAAGCAGGGGTAGAGATCCTGATCTCAGATCAAGCAAAAGCAAAAATAGATCTAATTAAAAGAGATAAGGAAGGAAATGATGTCTTACTAAAGGGTACCATAGATAATGAAGTAATATCAATCAATACTAAACATAAATGCACCAAGTGTTTATAGCATCCAGATTCCTAAAGAAATTAGGAGAGCTGCAACAAGAAATAGACAGCACAATTCTGCTAGTGGAAGATCTCAACCTTGCTCTTTCAGAACTAGAAAAATTGAACCACTAAATAAATAAGAAGTTAAGAAGGTAAATAGAATTTTAGAAAAGTTAGATGTGATAGATAGACCATTGGAGAAAATTGAATGGAGATAGAAAGAAATCTGCTTTTTTCTTGGAGGTTCGTGAAACCTATGAAAAAATTGACCATATATTAGGGCATAAAAATCTTAAAATCAAATGCAGAAAGGCAAAACTAGTAAAGGCATCTTTTTCAGATCATGCTTTAATACAAATTGCATATAATAAAAGACCAAGGAAAAGTAGACCAAAAATTAATTTGAAACTAAATAATCTAATCCTAAAGAATGAATGGGTGAAACAGCAAATCATAGACAAAATCGATAATTTCATCTAAAAGAAGTAAAATAATGAGACAACATACCAAAATGTGTGGGTTGCAGCCAAAACAGTTCTTAGGGCAAGTTTTATATCTCCAGTTGCTTATTTGTTTAAATAAAGAGAAAATCAATGAATTGGACATGCAACTAAAAAAGCAAAGGGGAAAACCACATTAATCATCTCCCAATTAAATAGCAACTTCGAAATTCTGAAAATAAAAGGGGGAAATTAATAAAATTGAATGTAAAAAACAAACTATTAAACTAATGAACAAAACTAAGAGCTGGTCTTATGAAACAACAACAACAATAATAAAATAGATAAAACTTTAGTTAATTTTATGAGAAAAAGGAAAGAAAAAAATCAAATTTTTGGTATTAAAACTGAAAAGAGTGAAATTTCCACCAATGATGAGGAGATTAGATCAATATTTAGGAGCTATTTTGCCCAACTATATGCCAATAAGATGACAATATAAGTGAAACGGATGAATACTTAGAAAAATATAATTACCCAGATTAATGGAGAAAAAATAAATCTCTTAAATAGTTCCATTTTAGAAAAAGAAATTGAACAATCTATTAATCAACTTAAGTAATTAATTAATCAACAAAAAAGTCTTCAGTGTAAAGTGCAGACTAGCTCTCTGGAGGATCTTGGGATTAACCTGAGTCCTTGGTCTTAGTGGAGGAGTAAAGGAGGCAGGAGGGCCATGTGGCTGGTCAAAGATGGAGTCTGGAATCTGGTGTCTTCTTTTATGTCTGTGGCCTAGAGCTATGGCTGAGAAAGTTTTGTGTCCCTTCCTCAGTCTTTAAATACTTCAGTACAATTATGTCACTACACCATACTGAGCATGTATAATTATATCACATTAAGTATCACAGTAAGTATATACTTAGCTAGAAAATCATTATCTAATTGGATTTACGCACATATATTATATCTAGGTTATACTGTAACACATGTAAAATGTATGAGATTGCCTGTCATCTAGGGGAGGGAATAGAGGGAGGTAGGGGAAAATATGGAAAAATGAATACAAGGGATAATGTTATAAAAAATTACTCATGCATATATACTGTCAAAAATGTATAATTATAAAATTAATAAAAAATAGAAAATCATTATCTCATCAATCATACTGAGTATACCTTTTTAGAGTTCTGGCCTTTTATACTCTAGAACTAGATGGATTTACATGTGTATTCTATCAAACATTTAAAGAACAATTAATTCCAACATTATTCAAACTATTTGGAAAAACAGGAACAGAAGGAATCCTGCCAAAGTATTTTTCTGACACAGACATGGTGCTGACACTTGAACCAAGTAGGGTCAAAACAGAGAAAGAAAATTATAAACCAATTTCCCTAATGAATATTAATGTAAAAATCTTAAATAAAATATTATCAAAAAGATTACAGCAAGTTATCCTCAGGATAGTACACCATAACCAAGTAGGATTTATCCAGGAATGCAAGACTGGTTCAATTTTAGGAAAACTATTAGCATAATTGACTATACCAATAACCAAACTGACAAAAACCATATCATTATTTCAATAGATGGAGAAAAGCATTTGACAAAATCCAGCAGTCATTCCTATGAAAAACTCTAAAGAGTATAAGAAAAAATGAGATTTCCTTAAAATGATCAGTAGCAGCTATTTAAAGATATCAGCAAGTATTAGATATAATGGGGATAAATTAGAATCATTCCCTATAAGATAAGGAGTGAAATAAGATTGCCCACTAACACCATTACTATTGAATAATATGTTAGAAATGTTAGCTTTGGCAATAAGAGAAAAAAAAGAGATTAAAGGAATTAGAGTAGGTCAGGAGGAAACCAAAGTATCACTCTTTGCAGATGATATGATGGGTATACTTAGAGAATTCTAGAGAATCAACTAAAAAAAACTACTAGAAACAATTCACAACTTTAGCAGAGTTGCAAGATACAAAATAAATCCACATAAATCATCAGCATTTTTATATACTTAACAACAAAGTTCAATGGCAAAAGATATAAAGAGAACTTACATTTAAAATAACTCTAGATAATATAAAGCATTTGGGAGTCTACCTGGCATGGGAAAGTCAGGAATTATATGAATCTAATTACAAAATACTTTCCACACAAATAAAGTCAGATCTTATCTCTTGGAAAAATATCAAGTGCTCATGAGTAGGCTGACAATACTACCTAAATTAATCTACTTATTCAGTGTCATACCAATGAAACTTCCAAGAAATTATTTTACAGAGCTAGAAAAAATAATAACAAAGTTCATCTGGAAGAACAAAAGGTCAAGAATTTCAAGGGAATTAATGAAAAAAATAAAAATGAAGATGACCAAACTGTACCAGACCTAAAACTATATTCTAAATCAGCAGTCATCAAAACCATTTGATACTGGATAAGAAATAGAGAAGTCAATAAGTGGAACAAATTAGGTTTACAGAACAAAATAATCAATAACTATAGTAATCTAGTGCTTGACAAATACAGAGACCCTGAATTTTGGCTTAAGAACTCACTAATTGACATGATGGGCTAGCCATAGCTAGACAATAGTTCCCCTAGATGGAAAAATCTAGAGATTTTATTGAACTGCAGTTTAAAATTGACAATATTTTATGAAAAATATTCTGACAAAATAATTGATCCTCTCCTATGCTGCACTGAACCATAATATCTAGAATAAGGTAAATTATAATGCTTTTCTCTTTTACTCATCAGATAACATTTGGTATATTGTTCCAGGAGTCATATTTTAGAAAGAATATATCTAAGCTCAACTATGTCCAGAGGATATAATGGAAGGATTGGAATCAGGGCAAATAAAATTTGATGGAAAGAAATAGGGTGTTTTACCTGTGAAAAAGAAGATGGTGAGGGGGGCGGGAGACAATGAATCCTCTCATGAAATATTTGAAGCACTATCAGGTGGAAGAAAGACTAGACTTTACTGTTTGACCCCAAAAGGCAGGAATAATAACAGTGATCCCCGAGATAAAATTTTATAACACTTCAACCTATCTTATTATAGAGAGGAATGGCTTAGAAGGCACTAAATTCCTGCTCTTTGAAGGCACTGAAAAAGAAACCAGGAACCATGTGACCATTTATCTATTGATTAACAAACACTTATTAAATACTTACTCTATGGTGATGTACTGTGTAAAGTGCTAAGGATATGAAGAAAAGCAAAAAGCATTGCTCTACATGCAAAACATCATATTCTAACAACAATAGCAGGGGACAACAGAGATTTAATGAAGCTGTAGAAAGGATTTTGTTTATTTATTAATTGAACTAGGTATCAACTAGTCTTGTCAATCTTTGAAATTATTTGTTTTCATCACTTTATCTTTTCTTCATAGTTTTCCTTTGCCATTTTTCTTAGATTCCTTTTGTTTTTACTTTTGCATTTCTTCTGTTACAATTACTCATCATCTGTTAACACAGCTTCAGAAAGATTTTGGGCTGTAATTAATTTCTTTTTTCCCATTCAGTAATTCTAGGGATCTTACAAATCACAGTCAACAGAATGCTATGGTAGGCTGAAGCATATCCAATTAATAGATACCCAATGACATCTGAATATATCTCAGGATTGTTTCTGAGTTTTCATTTTCCTTGAGTTTTTGTAACTTTTGACACTACTGTTTACCCCTTCCTTTATACTAAAGGATTCTCATAATGTTCTTGTCTTTAATTTGGCAGAAAGAATGTTGGATTTGGAGTCAGAAGATCTGGGCTCATCTTTCAAGTCAGATGAGAACAGATAGTTTCTAAAGCCCTTTCTAATAGTTTATACTCACTATTTTTAGCATATTCCAAAAATAGATATTTTAGGTCATCACAAAGACAATGTACAATTATTTAATATATTCATATTTATACGTAAACCCATACATATAGACATATTTACAGACAGACACAATGCATTACATATGTATGTAATTACATTACATATATATGTATATATATAAATGTGTTATGTGTATGCCTATAAATTGGTTACAATATATTTTTAATGACTGAAGGCAAGGAGAAAAGCCAGTCATGAATCACTGGAGAGGAATAACAGACATCTTATGTACAAGCTGATGCCAGTATAATGTTAAGAGATTTAGCAAAGAATGGGTCCCTCTTCGAGGACTTATGAATGAAAAAGATGAGTCACACAAAATAAACAATATATAGATTGTGATCTTTCTTGTTTAAAAAAATATTGCTGCCTTTTTACTCTCTTTGAAAAATCTAACCCATAGCCAAATACTTGCCAAGTAGTGAGAGTAATTTGTCCCATGAAATCACAGATTCATTGAAATATTGTAATGCTTTATAATACATACTCTCTGATATAATAGAGTATGTCTACTTATTATTTCCTTTATATGTGATTATTCCTTCCTATGAAGTTTTCCTCTATACTATTCTTTCCACATGAAAGACTTTCACCTCCTTATTCCCAAATTATGGAATTTTTATCTAATTTTAATGACTGAACTACCTTACAAAAGCTTTCCTAAATAATTTCATGCTGCACAATTTGTCTTTCATTGCTCTCGTATTTTTCCATTGGCATAGTATGTTTTTTTGGAAGAACTATATATTCCTTGGAACCAAGTACCAGGTATTAAATTATTTTTGTATTCCTCAAAATCCTAGCACAATATTAAACATTGTGATGATACACATACACACACACACACACACACACACACACACACACACACACACACACAAATCAACCTCCTAGTATTGTTGTTGTTGTTTTCTCCCCCTTTTTTAATTTTGTTGCTGCAATCTTTATTATATCAGGCTGTACCAGCTCTAGGTAAATCCTTTTTATCCTGCCTACCAAACCTTCCCTTTTTGTCAATCAATCAAAATATGTTAAGCACTTACTATGCATTAAGCAGTATGTTAAGCATTTTCCTAGATGTCTAAGTCTTAAATGTCATATAATCTATAACAAAGTTTCTTAAACTATGGGTTGCAATCCCATATGGGGTCATGCAACTGAATGTGGGGGTGATGAAATTATTATATATTATTACTAAATACTTGATTTGCACACCTATTTTATATACTTAAATGTCGAGTCATGTAAAATTTTCCTATGTGAAAAGGAGTTGTAAGTGGAAAAGTTTAAGATGTCCTGGTCTATAACATCTGAGGTAAACCAATCAAATGTACCTCCCAAGACTCTACAACTCTCTCTAAAATGTTTATTTCTCTTCAGTGACTCTGAGCAATGCTGTTGCATGGAATAACAGTGAACGATGCACAAATGTCTTCCACAACAGCAAGAAAAAGTGACAAAAACCAAGTGGAAGCAGACAGCAAATCCATAGAGAAGTCTATTGTAGTACATAGAGGTCCCCTTCTCTTCATGAACTGATGTCATTCATACACAAAGATGAGGTGAAATATTGGGTTTTATCTCAACTTTTCTCAACTTTTTTTTCAAGTCGTCTGCTGCTATTCCATTTTGGGAGCAGGTAGGTTTTGCTCTAATATCTTTTCCTCACGGGAAATACCTTCCAGAAAACCTTGTATATATCCAGTTAAGCCATAAATCCTACCTTAAAATGTCCACATAAAGGCTTATTGTTTTCAACAAAGACTGACTGGTCTAGGACTTCCATAAAATGACTTTTATGTCCCAAATAGACAAAATAGACACATAGAAAGCACTGAATATTCCAGCTAAATTATTTAATGTAGGAAAAAAAGGTCAGAACAAAAATAATTTGAATATATTACAAGCTGGTTGTTGATTAAAAGATTCAAGAATTGCGAAATAAGATAGATGATAATCTATATGGAATACAAATAGATACTAATTTCCCTCTCACAAAATGATTCAGTCATAGAATAAAGATTACAGTATTAGATTAGATGAATTCAGTCTTTTTTTAAACTATGAGATACTGAGATTCTACTTTAAAAATTTTTAACAATATAAGAAATTATAAAACTTATAATTTCAAACTAATATTATTTTCCCAGAGATATTTTTGTTGATAACTACAGAAAGCAGATTCATAATTTTAGTTTCTCCAAAAGAAAAAAAAATCAACTCTACTTTCTCTTTGATCATTTGAAGAAAATGTCTAAAGTATTTATTACATTTTCACATGTTCTTCTCATGTTCATCTTTGCTAAAGATCTCTGAATCTGCCTAAATTATATAACATTAGTTCTCATGAATTTCTATGCAGCTACTTAAGTCTTTCTTTCTTTATTCTTTAAATACCCATGCTTCAAGATCATTTGTGAAGAATCATAAAGGGCAGAGGGAAATAGGGTTCATGTAAGTGAATTTCTCTGCCATCTCATGTTCTGTTTATTTGATCTGTAAATATAAGAACAATCTTATACCCACACCAAATTTTCTTATTTTAATTAAAAACCTGAATATAAATCTTAATTTTCATTTAGTTTGCAGTGGTTTTTAATACATGAGTAGAAGGAAGCTATTTTCTCATTGAATCCACTGCAAATCCATTTGAATGCTCCAATTTTCCATTCTTTTGATGAGGCTGATTTCCTAGGTATAACATCCCTGATATTATGTTCAATAGAGATGTACTGTTAGGCAATTAATTTCATACTTTGTATTTTATTTCATAGAAAACTGCTTTCTCTATTAGTGGTTAATAGTGCTATTACTCAAACGTGACTAGTGAAGAAATTTAACCATTCATCCAAAACACAGTTCTTAAGATAGCAGCATACTTTTTAAAGATTGAAGTATGTTTTGGAAAGAACATAGAACTTGAGACAGGAGTTCTAGAATTCACTTTTAATATTATTGCTAGCTAGCTTTGTGACCTTAAAAAGTCACATAACCTATCTTTGCCTTAGTTTCCTGTAAAATGACTAATTATTCTAAATGTGCATTAAAAGATCATTCCTCTTATAGTCACAAATTCTCAGAATTACTAGCTTTAAGGATATTCAGCATCAGATGTTTAAGAATGATACTGCAAATCTAATTGGAACTACTACATAGATGAAGACTAGGACCTGGACAGTATACTCAAATACCCTGTGCAAACTGATAGTGTGGTATCATGTTTGTTTTTCAGGTTCTTTTGTGGAATAACTTCACAAAACTTTTTTTTCTTGCAGAATAGGGCTGTTTGTTGCTGTTATTTATTATTCAAGGATAGACAAATTTTAGAGAGTCATTGAATAATTTCATTGCTAGCTTTCAAATGATTTTAACAAATATGTGCTAGCATTAAATTTCTTCTACTCTTCATTTCCACAAAGCCTAAAGGAACAATAAAAGGTAAACACCAGTTTTGCAGTCTATTATCAGAAGTCCAAGAAAAAATGAAAATATTTATCTGAATTTCATCTCAAAGAACTTATCATTTAATGGAGGGATATTAAATTCATTCAAATAAATAGGAAGGTCTTGGTCAGAACATATTATCAATTTCTACTCCCCTTGTCCAGTTGATAAAATTATAGGAGTAGGTGCTAGAGATAATGATATTTTCATGTGCTAAACGAAATGCAAAACATATCTACCTTGTTACCCTTTTTAGAGGGAAGTTTTTTCTGATGAAATTAGAAGGTAGATAGCCATTTTTCTAGCAATCTGGCAAGACCAGTCATGTCCTGGTGATCTTTTAAAGGTCAATTTGCCAGTTCTGGATATTTGGTACAGTTTCCTTTGTGGAGTGTGTTCCTTGGCAGCAGAGAAAAGAGTCAGCTAAGGAGAAAAAAGCCAGCTTTTGAGATGAGATTACTCTTTACATTTTGATTTATTTCTCTATCTCTTTTCCACCTGTGGCCTTAACATTTACAACAGAAATATTTGACCACTAAGAGACATAGCAACAGCAAGAATAAGCTACTTTGGTCAAGAAGATAGCAGAGAAGAAAAGACAACAAAGAGGAGATTCAACTATGCATCCAAGAGACAATAAATCTTGCATGTCCAGAATTGAGCTGAGAATAAGAGGAGGCCCAGAGTACTACAAGAAATATTACAAGAAAAGAAGGGGTATCAGAGACTCCTTGTGTTAGTCATAAAGGTGGTTGCTTTGGCCATATGGGTCCTCTACATGTATATTTTACTTGCAGTGTATTTTAGGTATAAATTATCCTGGTGAACTGGGTTTTAATCTTTAATAAATATCCAGAAAATATCATTAAATATATGATTTGTAGATACTTAGAAAGTTAAACTGTGATCACTATAAGCTAGAATAGATCTCTTTAGATTATGTTAAGCAAGACTGTTTTGACCAAATTAATATCTTGAGATATCAGGAGATATTAATATATGGCAATTCTGTATTAGGCGAATATGTTGATATTTTACTGAGACTTATGACAAAATATCTTAGATGACAGAAAATAATAGTAGAATGATTTGCAAAACTTGATTTAGTGTCTTTTTATAGATTGATGACAATCTTAGAAAGTCCTTGTTCCTTTCTATTCAACATGTTTATCAATAACTTTAAGATAGTGATAACGTGTTTATAAAATTTTTGGATGATATAAAATTAATAAAAATAGTATGTTATATGGGGGCAAGGAGGGATTGAAAATATTTTATTATGGCAAATAGAGTAAGTTGAAATTTAAGTGAAAACATAAAGTTCTATAGCTAAATTAAAAAAAAATTCAAGTAAACTGGTCAAACTGTGGTTAGACAATATTCCATATGAAAATGACAAAAATTTTGTCATTTTGCAAAATGTCATTTTGTCATATTTTGAAAATATGGAAATGTTTATATTTCCATATGAAAATAAATTACAAGCTCTGATTTGCAAATCTAATTGATTCTGTTATGCATCTTTCTTAGCTATTCCTCTTTTCTACTCACTTAGCTTTTACTGTCATTAAATCTTTTAACTTCTCTCAAGGATTATTTGTTATTTCCCAGACTTCACATTCCATCTCCCATCTCTGGGATAGATAAAGGCCTGAAGTAAATTTCATCTTTATCTTTGCTTATTAGAACTTTAGGATTTCTCTAACTCTCAGTTGAAATGCCACTTCCCACAAGAAATCTTTCTTGAAGTTGCTAATACATATTTCCTCCTCAAATTACTTGGTGCTTATTCATATTTTTAAAATATTTTGCATATATCCTGGTATAACATAAGCTCTTTGTCATTGACAAAGAGTATTGTTACTTGTCTTTGGATTTCCATTTCCTATCACAATATCTTGCAAGTAGTTGACACTTAAAAATATTTAGTGAAACAATGAATTGAATTAAAAGATATCCAAAAAGCTATCTTGATCTTAGTCTATATAGAATCCAACATAATAGAGATGGAATCCCTGCCATTCTCTGTACTATTCAGAATACATCTAACATCCTAGTTTCCATTTTAGTCACCATATTTTAGCAAGGTCACTAACAAGTTTAATCATCATGTCTTTAGCGGGTTCATAAAGGATGAAAAAGCATGTCACATAAAGATTAAGTTAAAGAAATTGGAATCATTAGATGGATAAGAAATAGACAATATAGAAAAAATTATTTTAAAATATTTGAATGGCTATCATTTGGAAAAGGTTTTAGATTCATTTTTATTTGTTCCAGAAGACAGAACTAGGACTAAATGACAAATATTATATAAAAATAGATTAAAATTCCAGTTAAGGTGGTGGGAATTTTTTTTAATCTAGGGTCCATTCAGTTATTTTTAATAAATACATACACATATATATATATGTCAATAATTGATATCATTTGTAACGCTAAATATTTTATTTCATTCATTTAAAAAATTATCTTGGGATGAGACATATAGATTTCATTAAACTCTCTTAAGAAACCATTGCACACAAAAAAGGTTAAAACCCCCTGATTTAAGATAAAATATTTAAAAATTAATGCTATCCCCATGTGGAATGGACTTTTTCAAAAAGCAATGACCCCTACAAATATTAGAAAATTATAATGTTCTCTTCTCTAAATTGTAATGTTCTCTGGGAGCAGGTTTCTTGGAGAGCTTCTGGAGGCAGCCTTCCTTTCAGTTCAGTACCAATAATCCCAAATACAGCCAGGAGTTAAAGTCCAGATCCTTTATTTTTTCCTTCAAAGTCTTGTCTCTTTTCCTGGGTCCTGTTAGCTTTCTTAGAGGCCTATCTCTCTCCTTGGTTCCAAGAGCTCTCTCCGAATGTCTCCAGCCAGCACAAAGGTGGAAGTTGGAATGAATCTTCTCCACCTTTGAGAGTGGGATTGTGGGCTTCTGTGTGCTTGGCCCTGAGTGCTTCTTGCTTATATTTCTTGTGAATCTCCTCCTTATATATGCTCTCTAAAGGTGTGAACTCCTTTAAAGGTGTGAACTAAGTATATTAGCACCTTGTTTCAAGTTCTGGGCCATTAACAGACAATAAAATGATATTAAGGAGTGGAGTTCTCATTCACTTTCATATTGAATGAAAATTCAATTAGATATATTGATGGTATATTACATAAGAATTCTGGACTTAGATGCAGAAAATTCAGGATGGTAAAATTGAGGAAGCACTTGAGTTCTCCCAACCTTCTTCTCCAAACAAAAAGAAACTCTTCAAAACAAATGGAGTGATAGAATCAATAAGTCAAGAACTAGCCTAAGACCACTTAGGTTACAAGAAGGAGATTATGAAACCTGGAAACACAAGTGGTTAGCCATAGAGATGGCAAAAAATCAGTAGTAGCAGCTTTGAGAGTCTAAAACCAGAAATAATAAGGGGATTAGGCAACAAGTCAGAAATAAGCTATAGGGGGATATGTGCATAGGATAGGAAACTGCTTGATAACTTTCAAATCCTCAGAACTAGCTCTGAAAAGTATAGTGTAAAAAAGTTAAAAGTTTGGGCTAGTAGTTCTGCCTATTCTGCCTCTAGTAACAGAGACCAACTTTAACAGAAGATTTAAAATCAAGAAATACACTGGAAAAATGAGTAACAACAACAAAAAAATCTAATTATAAAAATCTAATAAGATAACAGGGAATATGAAGTCACACACTCAGAAAAAAAAAAAAAAAAGACAATAATGTCAAAACAGCCACAAGCAATACCTCAAACAAAAATGTGAATTGACATAATCCTGACAAAATTTCATGGAAAAAAAATAAAAAAAATTAAAAAATCAAATATGAGTGGTAGAGCAAAATTTGGCAAAAGAAATAATGATGCAAGAAGATTAGGAATAGACAATTGGTGGGTTGTCTTTCCTTCTTGAAGAGGTCCAAAGTGACATCACCATGTTGAAATCTAGGTGCAGTGTATCTGATTATGGCTGATAAGACCAATATGAATTTGAATATCTCTAACACAAATTAGGTACAAGTAATCTATATGAAGACCTGGAGTAGAGATATCTAAATTTGTACAATTAACATTTCTTTTGAGGTATGCAATTCTGCTTTGTTTATAGAAGATAGTGACTTCTTTGATGTAGGCAGGCCATTGTTTCTACAATTCTTCATAGAGACTTTGAGAGTGTCCTTGCATTGCTTTTTCTGAACTCCACATGAATGCTTGTCTTGTGTAAATTTTCTGTAAGAAATCTTTTAGGCAAACATACATTTGGCATTTGAATAATGTGGCCAGCCCAAGGGAGTTGTGCTCTCTGCAGGAGCATTTGAATGTTTAGCAATTTAGCTCAAGAAAGGATTTAAGTGTCTAGTACCTTATCTTGTCAGATGATCTTCAGAGTCTTCCTAAGACAATTCAAATGAAAGTAATTGGGTGTACTGACATGGTATTGGCATCCTTATTAGGTTTCACTGGTATAAAACAATTAGGTCAGCACAATAGCTCTGTGGACTTTCAGTTTGGTAGGTAGTCTCATACTTTTTCCCACACTTTCCTTCAAAACCTCCCAAACAATGAGCTAACTCTGGGAAATGTAGGTGCCAAACTCATCATCTATGTAAACATCCCTGGAAAGTGTACTGCCAAGGTAAATGAACTTATCCACAACATTCAAAATTTCTCACTTGGTTATATCTGATCGTTCAACATACAGATGGTATGATGCTGGCGGGTGGAGAATATCTCTCTCTATATATATTTTTTGTTAATAGATCAAAATCAGCACAAATAAAAACTCCTAGTAACATTATAGACAAATTCCAAAGCATTGAAGTCAAAGAGAAAATAATTCAACAGCCAGGAAAAAATTTAAACACTGTGAAGCCAGCCTGGATCATATTAAGATTTACCAGACCGAGAGGTAGGCTTGGAATAATATTCCAAAAGACAAAGGATCTAGAATTAAAAACAAAAATAACTTACTCAGTAAAACTGAATATAATTTTCTAGATCCCCTAGAAATAGATGTTTACAAATTGAAGACTTTCAAGCATTCATGACAAAAAGATTAGAAATTAGAAATTTTTTTTAAGTGCAAGATTCAAGGAGAAGAATAAAAAGGCAAATATCAAAAGAAACTCCATGACATTAAATTGGTGATATTCTTATATGGAAAGATGATACATGTAATTCCTAGGAACTTTAGAATTTTAAAGGAAGTTATTAGGACTCTACATAGGTAAAGGGCACAGGAGTAACTTAAGATGGAATGTTTTTTTAAGAATGAATAAAAGACAAAGATGAATGCATTGAGAGAAGGGCAAAAGGAAAGGAAGAGTGGAAGAAATTATCTCACATAAAAGGAGTGTTCAATGAAGAACTTTTACAATGAAGGAGAAAAGAGAAAGGGGGAAAAACATTTGAACCTCATTTTCATCTGACCCTATCCAAAGAAGGAAGAATATATGTATATGCTCAGCTGAGTATAGAAATTTCTCTTACCACTCAATGGATGCCCATCAATTGGTGAATGGCTGAATAAGTTATGGTATATGAATGCTATGGAATAATATTGTTCTGTAAGAAATTACAAGCAGGAAAAAAGATTTCAGAAAGGTCTGGCAAGACTTACATGAATTGATGCTAAGTAAAATGAACAGAACTAAGAGATCATTGTACACAGCAACAACAAGATTATACAATGATCAATCTGGATGGACATGGCTCTTTTCAACAATGAGATGATTCAGACCAGTCCCAAGTATTTAGTGATCAAGAGAGCAATCCTCACCCATGGAGATGAAACTGAGTTTGGTTTACAACATAGCATTTTCACTCTTTTTGTTGTTTGCTTGCATTTTATTTTGCTTGTCATCTTTTTTTCCTGGTTTGATTTGATTTTTCTTGTGTAGCAAGATAATTGTATAACTATGTATGCATATATTGGATTTAATTAATATTTCTACCATGTTTAACATATATTGGACTACTTGTTATGTAGGAGGGGGATGGGTGAAGGGGAGGAATTGAAACACAAGGTTTTACAAGGGCTAATGTTGAATAACTGTCTACACATATGTTTTGAAAAATTAAAAACAAAACTTTAATAAAGGAAAAAAAATTCAAAAAAATCTAAAAAAAGAAATTTATCTTACCCAACAGGAAAACAGAAGAGAAAAATGGTAAGAAAAAAAGGGGAGATGTGCAGCAAAAGACAGGACAGAATAAGTGAGGTTAGAGGTCAGAATAAAATAGACTTCCAAGGATGGTGAGAGAGACAGAGAGAGAGAGAGAAACAGAGAGAGAGAGAGAGAGAGAGAGAGAGAGAGAGAGAGAGAGAGAGAGAGAGAGAGAGAGAGAGAGAGAATAGAAAACAGGATAGAAAGAAATCCAGTTAGTAAACATAATGTGAATGGGTTGAAATAACCCATATAACTAAAGTGGCTACCAGAATGAATTATAAACCAAAATCCAATGATATGTTGTTAACAAGAAATTTTTGTGAAATAGGAAATAGAAAGACAGAAAGAGTCAGAGTGACAGAGAAAGAGAAAGAGAGAGAGAGAGAGAGAGAGAGAGAGAGAGAGAGAGAGAGAGAGAGAGAGAGAGAGAGAGAATTAAAATAAAGGTCAGGAATATAATGTATGAAGCTTCTGAATAAGTTTTTAAAAATGCAGAAGTAGCAATCATAATTTCAGACAAAGCAAAAAAAAATAGGCCTAATTAAAAGAGAAAAGTACATTAAAATTATTTGGATGAAGCCAAAGCATTACTGAGGGGAAAATGTGTTTTCATGGGAAAAACAATAAAACATATAAACCAACATTTTATTTAATAGAAAAAAGAAAGAAATCAAAATAACATTATACCCAATTATATGCCAATAATCTGGCAAGTGAAGTGAAATGGATGGATATTTAGAAAAATATAAATTGCCCAAATTAATAGAAAAGGACATAGAATACACAAATAAAAACCCCTTAGACCATATGGATTTACAAGTGAATTTTATAAATCACTTAACAATTCTAATGCTATTTAAACTATTTTTCAAAATAATTAAATAAAGACTATTGCTAAATACCATTTATGAAACACAATGGAGAAGGAGGAAAAAACAGAGAAAGAAATTAGAGGCCAATTTGCCTAAAGACTATTGATGCAAACATTTTAAATAAAATGCTAGCAAAGAGGATATAGCAATATATCAAAAGGATTTCCAGGTGAGATTTATACCAGAAATATAGTAATGATTCAATATTTTAAAAATTATAAACATAATTGACCACGTTAATAACAAAACCAACAAAATTAATATGATTATATGAATTTATGCAAAGTATTTGAGAAAATATAATATCAATTCCTATTAAAAACATGAAAAATCAAGGGAATGATTCACTAATTCATAGTTGATAAAAATGTAAACTTATCCAACTATTTTGGAGAGCAATCTGAAATAATGTTCAATGAGATATTAAACTCTCTATAGCTTTTGACCCAGTAATGCCACTAGTAGGTCTTTTTCCAACTATGATTAAGGATAAAAGAAAAGAATATGCTCTAAAATGTTTATAGCAGCTCTTTTTGTG
The DNA here is from genome assembly GCF_048593235.1 of Sminthopsis crassicaudata. Lineage (NCBI taxonomy): Eukaryota > Metazoa > Chordata > Mammalia > Dasyuromorphia > Dasyuridae > Sminthopsis > Sminthopsis crassicaudata. Next base: position 260,793,729 of record NC_133617.1, on the reverse strand, counting down.
GTGGCAAATAATTTGAAATTTCCGAAATGCCCATCAACTGGGGAATGGTTGAATGTCTTGTTATATATAATTATAATGGAATACTACTATGTTATAAAAATGATGATTGAATTAACTTAAAAATGTGGAAAAACTTGCATGAAATAATGAAATAAGAGAACATTGTATACAGTAACAAAAATATTGTTTTAAGAATGACTTTGAGTGTGGAACCAAGATGGCAGAGTAAAGCCAGGAAACTGCTGGAAACCTCAGTTTCTTAAAAAAAAAAAATCCCATGAAATTAAAACTCTGAACACAGTCTGATAGAATGAAACCTCTCTTTAGCTCAAGATAGACTGAAAAAAACTTCAAGAAAGGTGAGTGTCACTGGGGAGAAAAGGGTGTTCAGACTAGCTCAGACAGACTCTGGGAAAGCCAGTGAGAGGGTCTTGTAGCAAATAAACAGCTAAGACCCTCATTCCTGGCTCAGTAGAGAAGCAATCAATGGGAAAGCTTCTAGTTCTAGCTTGGAAAGAAACCAGACTGTTTCCTTAAAAGAGCCAGCAAAGCCAAAGTTCAGAAATGCACAGAACTTTTGGGACAGTGCTCCCTTTACCCCAGGTGCAGAGCTCCACATTAAAAGTTAAAAACAGAAAAAAGAAAAAAAAAAGAGAAAATACCAAAAGAAAAGTGAGGGAAATTAGCAAGAAATAGAAAAGAACATTGACCATAAAAAGCTACTATGATGACAGAAAAAACGAAAACACAACTCAGACAAGGATAAAATGTCCACAAAAGAAATCTCAAAGAGTAATATGAATTGGTCTCAAGGCCAAAGAGGTTTCTTGAATGCTTATAAAAGATTTTAAAAGACAAATAAGAGGTAGAAGAAAAAATGAGAAAAGAAATGAGAGGTATGCTTGAGAGAATCAACAGCTTGTAAGAGAAAGGAAAAAAAAAATGATTAAATAAAACAACTCCTTAAAAAGTAGAATTAACCAAATGAAAAAGGAGATACAAAAGCTAATTGAATAAAATCACACATTAAAAACTAGAATGGGGCAAAGGAAAGCTAATAATTCTGTGAGACAGTAAGAATGAATCAAACACAAAAGAATGGAAAAATGGAAGAAAATGTGAAATGTCTCATTGGAAACACAGCCAAATTGGAAAATAGATCCAGAAGAGACAATTTAAAAATTATTGGCCTACCTGAAGGCCATGACCAAAAAGAAAAGAGCCTGGATAGCATTCTTCAAGAGTTAATTAATGAAAACTACCCCAATATTCTATAAATAGAGGAGGAAATACTCATTGAAAAAATCCAATGAGCAACTTTAGAAATGTAATGTTCTCTGTTGGGGTTTTCTTGGAGTCCCTGGAGGTAGCCTTTGTTTCAGTTAAGTAATCACCACACCTTACAGCCAGGTGTTAAAGTCCAAATCCTTTATTATCTCTTTTAAAGTTTTGTCTCCTTTACTTGGGGCTTGGTTAGCTTTCTTTGAGGCTTATCTTTCAAGTTATTTTCTCTGAGATCCAAAACTTGAGCTCCAACCTCCTTCTCTACCCTCTGAATCTCTCTGAATGTCTCTGAATCCAAAGGGTTGTGTTTGGCATCGAGCCACCAAAAAGATTGAAGATGGAATGAATTTGTCTCAGCTTCCGAGGGCTTCTAGTGTGCTTGTCTTTTCTGGCCCTGAGAGCTTCTAGTTTATTTGTTCCATGCTGCATCACTAGGAAACCATTATTTGTTGTAGGATTAAATCAATGCTAAACTAGATTTAACCATTGTCTCCTCAATTACACTTAGTACCTTGTATCAAAGCCCATAACATCACCTTGTAAGATTAAATCAATCATACTGAACCATGCTAAATTAGATAGCTATTATCTCTATCAATTCCAGTGACTTAGTACCTTGTAAGAATCCTTCAGAATTCTGGCTCATAACAGGAAAACCCCAAGGAATATTGTTGCAAAACTCTAGAACTATAATCTCAACGAAAAAATACTGCAAGCTTTCAGACAGAAACAATTCAAATATCAAGGAGAAATAGTCAGGATTTCTCAGAATCTGGCAGCTTCTATAATAAAGGATCAGAGGATAATAAAGGACCATATTCTAGAAGTCAAAGAATCTAATACAATCAAGAATTAACTACTCAGCAAAACTCATCATCATCTTTAAGAGAAGGTGATGGATCTTCAATGAAGTAAGAGACTTTCAATGATTTCCACTGAAAAAATCAGAACTAAATAGAAAATTTAATATACATATAAAGGACCCAAGAAAAGCAGAGAAAAATAAAGAGAAGGAAAAAATATATATATATTTTAAAGGTTAAACTGATGGAACAATGATATCTGTAACTCTTGAGAATTCTGTCTGTCACAGGGACAGAGAAGGACATCACATGGACTGAGAGTATGGTTGCGAATAGTCTCTGATGTGATGATATCAAAGAGAAAAAAGTTAAGAGTTGGAAAAATACCTACACTGAGAATAGAGAAAAAGGGAGGTATAATGATACAATCACATAAAGAGGAACAAAAGACCCATTACAATCCAGGGAAAGAAGGGAAGGGAATGAGCATTGTATGAAGCTTGACCTCATTAGTTTTGGATTTCAGAGAAAATAACTTGATCATTCAATTGGGTATAGAAATTTATCTATTGCTATAAAGAAGGATGAGAAAGAGGGAAAAAAGGAAAGGCAGTATAGAAAGGACAGAAACACTAGGGGAAAAAAAATAAGAAAAAAAGGGTGATAAAAGATAAGATAGTGGGTGTGGTAGGTAAGAAAAACGCTACTAAAGACAAGATGGAAAGAGAACAAAATTGTATATGGGGAGAAGATAAGATGGAGGGAAATACAGAACTGGTAATCATAACTGTTAATGTGAATGATATGAACTCTCTTATAAAATGGAAGCATATAGCAGAGTGAATTAAATAAACAGAATCCGACAATATGTTGTTTACAGGGAAAAGGGAAAAGATAGGCTAAAAATCAATTGTAAAGTAAATAATCTAATTCTAAAAAATTGAGTGGGTCAGACAAGAAATCACAGAAACAATCCATACAGAATGGCAATAATGAAACAACATACCAAAACCTATGGGATGCAGACAAAGAAGTTGTTAGGGGAGATTTTATATCTCTAAATAGCTTCATGAATAAAATAGAGGAAGAAGAGATCAATGAATTCAGCATTCAACTAAGAAAGCTAAAAGAAGAACAACTAAAAATTAAATACCAAATTAGAAATTCTGAAACCAAAAGGAGAGATTAATAAAATTGAAACTAAGAATTCAATTGAATTAATAAATAAAACTAAGAGTTGTTTTTTTATTTTTATTTTATTTTTATTTTTTTAAATTTTATAATTATAAATTTTTGACAGTATATATGCATGAATAATTTTTTATAACATTATCCCTTGTATTCATTTTTCCAAATTTTCCCCTCCCTCCCTCTACTCCCTCCCCTAGATGACAGGCAATCCCATACATTTTGCATGTGTTACAGTATAACCTAGATACAATATATGTTTGTAAATCCAATTTTGTTGTTGCACGTTAAGTATTAGATTCTGAAGGTATAAGTAACCTGGGTAGATAGACAGTAGTGCTAACAATTTACATTCACTTCCCAGTGTTCCTTCTCTGGATGTCGTTGTTTCTGTCCATCATTGATCAACTGGAAGTGAGTTGGATCTTCTTTATGTTGAAGATATCCACTTCCATCAGAATACATCTTCATACAACATTGTTGTTGAAGTGTACAGCGATCTTCTGGTTCTGTTCATTTCACTCAGCATCAGTTCATGTAAGTCTCTCCAAACCTTTCTGAATTCATTCTGCTGGTCATTTCTTACAGAGCAATAATATTCCATAACCTTCATATACCATAATTTACCCAACCATTCTCCAATTGATGGACATCCATTCATCTTCCAGTTTCTAGCCACTATGAAAAGGGCTGCCACAAACATTTTGGCACATACAGGTCCCTTTCCCCTAAGAGTTGGTTTTATGAAAAAAAAGCAACAAAGTAGATAAATCTTTGGCTAATTTGATTAGAAAAAGGAAAAAAAAATCATCAATATCAAAAATTAAAAGGAGCAACTTACAACCAATGGGAAAAAAAGTAAAGCAATAATTAGGAGCTATTTTGCCAATTTTATGGCAACAAGTCTGACAATCTAACTAAAATGGGTGAAAATTTACAAAAAAATAAAAGTTGTCCAGATTAACAGAAAAAGAAATAAATTACTTAAATAATCCCATTTTAAGAAAAGAAATTGAACAAGCCATTAATGAACTCCCTAAGAAAAAATGTCCAGGACCAGATGGATTCACAAGTGAATTCTACCAAACATTGAAAGAATGAATAATTACTTCAAATACTATGAAAACTATTTGGAAAAATAGATAAAAAATGAGTACTACCAAATTTCTTCTATGACAGAAATATGGTACTGGTATCTAAACTAGGAAGAGCCAAAACCAAGAAATAAAATTACAGAACAATCTCCCTCATGAATATTAATTCAAAAAATTTAAATATCATGTTAATAAAGAGATGATAGCAATTTATCAGCAGGATTATATACTATGACCGAGTGGAATCTATAACAGGAATGCAGGACTGGTTCAATATCAGGTAAACAATTACCATAATCGATCATATCAATAACAAAATCAACAGGAATCATGTGATAATCTCAATAGATGCAGAAAAAGCTTTTGATAAAATACAACATCCATTCCTATTAAAAATACTAGAGAGCATATAGAGCTTTCCTAAAATAATAAGCAGTGCCTATCTAAAACCAACAGCTAATATTATTTGTAATGGACAGAAGCTAGATGCATTCCTGATAAGATCAGGAGTGAAAAAAAGTATGCCCCTTATCACTACTATTATTCAACATTGTATTAAAAATGTTGGCTTTAGCAATGAGAAAAGAAAAAGAAATTAAAGGGATTAAAATAGGCAATGTGGAAATAAAATTCTCACTCTTTGTAGATAATTTGATGATATACATAGAGAATCCTAGAAAATTATCCAAAAACCTAGTCAAAAAAATTAACAGCTTTAATAAAGTTGCAGGATATAAAATAAACCTACAGAAATCATCACCAATTCTATATATTACTGACAAAGTCCATCAGCAAGAGATAGAAAGTATAATTACATTTAAAATAACTGTAGATAAAATAAAACACTTGGGTTTGTCTTGGTAGGTAGACACCCAAGTGTTTTATTTTATAATCAAGGCCTATAGGAATCTAGTATTTCCCCAAACTCCAGCTGCTGGAATAAGAACTCACTATTATAAAGAACTATTATAAACACAATTATAAAACATTTCTCACACAAATAAAGACATATCTAAACAAATTTTTAAAAAATTTCAATTGCTTGTGGACAAGCCGAGCTAATATAACAAAAATGACAATTCTGCCCAAATTGGTCTACTTGTTCAGTGCCATATGAGTCAAACTGCCAAAAAATCATTTTATAAAACTAGAAAAAATAACAAAATTCATCTGGAAGAACAAAAAGTTAAAAATATCAAGGGAACTGATGGGAAAAAATACAAAAGGATGATAACTTAGGAGTACCAATTCTAAAACATATTATAAAGCATCAGTCATGAAAACCATTTGATACTGGCTAAGAAATAGAGTGGGGAATCAATGGGGTAGATTAGATACATGTCACACAATAATCAAGGCCTATAGGAATCTAGTATTTCCCCAAACTCCAGCTGCTGGAATAAGAACTCACTATTTCACAAAAATTGCACATCTACATCTCACAACTCATACCAAAATAAGGTCAAAATGGATACATTATTTGGGCATAAAGGATGATACTATAAACAAATTAGGAGAGCAAAGGATAATTTATCTATCAAATCTTTGGAGAAGGGAAAAATTTATGACCAAAGAAGAAGTAGAGAACATTATGAAAAGCAAAATGGACAATTTTGGTTACATTAAAATAAAAAGGGTTTTTTTAAAAAATAACAGAAACAAGATTAAAAGAAAAGTAGAAAGCTGGGAAAAAATCTTTACAGATAGTATTTCTGATAAAGATCTCATTTCTAAAATATATAAAAAACTGTGTCAAATTTATAAGAATACAATACAGACAATTTTCACATGAAGAAATTAAAGCCATTTATAGATACATGAAAAAAATGCTCTAAATCAGTACTGATTAGAGAATTGCAAATAAAACAAGTCTGAGGTACCACTGCACACCTCTCAGATTAGCTAAGATCACAGGAAAAGATAATGATAAATGTTGGAGGGGATATGGGAAAATTGGGACACTAATGCATTGTTGATGGAGTTGTGAAATGATCCAACTATTCTGGAAAGCAATTTGGAACTATACCCAAAAGGCTATAAAACTATGTATACTCTTTGACCCAGCAATACCATTACTAGGTCTGTATCCCAAGGAAATCATAAAAGAAATAAAAGAACCAACATGTGCAAAAGTATTTGTAGGAGCTCTTTTTATGGTAGCAAAAAAATTGGAAAATGAGTAGATACCCATCAAATGGGGAATAACTGAAGAAATTATGCTATATGAAGATAATGGAATATAAAAATGATGAACAACCTGATTTTAGAAAGACCTAGAAAGAGTTACATGAACTTATACTGAACAAAATAAGCAGAACCAGGGATACAATTTATACAGTAACAGTAAGAATATGAAATAATCAACTATGAAAGACTTGGTTCCTTTCAATGGTTCAATGATTCAAACAAATCCCAATAGATTTTGGACAGAAAATGCCACCTGTATCCAGAAAAAAAAGAACTATGGAGACTAAATATAAATCAACACATGTTACATTAATTTTTTTTGTCTCTCCCATAGTTTGTTTTGTTCTGATTTTTCTCTCTTAATATGATTCATAAAGCAATTTGTATTAACATTTTTTTAATTTAAAAAAGAATGACTTTGAGAAAATACCTCACTTTGATTATTATATAAACCCAAACTAGCTATAAAAGACATGTGAACAATGATGTTACCTTTCCAGAGAAAGAAATGGTAAATAGAAGTGTATATGAAAATATATATATATATTTATATATATATGCATACACCTATTTATACCTAATGGTAGCCATCTCTAAGCAGGACAGTGGGGAGGGAAGAAAAAAGAGAAGAAAACCAAATGTACATGACAACTGTGTTGTATATTTGAAAATAGCAATAGCATTGTATATTTTAAAGGAAAATTTGCAATGCACTAATTTTATTGTAGTATGTTTTATTACATAAATAAAAATAAAGGATTTAAATAAAGTAAAGTAATACATGGATATATTCTTAAAATTATTAGTATCTATCTTGAACTAAGAGTAAGAATTATCTATAATGAAGTTGTTATAAACCTTTCCAAGAAGATCATAAAAACAAGGATGCTCACTACCACTAGTATTCAATATTGTACCCTAAATGCTAGCTATAACAATAAGAATAAGGAATTAAAGGAATTAGAATAGACAATGAGGAATCAGCAGTAGAAAATTTCAAATTCCATTAGAAAGTATTAATCATCACAATGATTTGATCCTGGCAAAGAAACAGAGTGGTTGATTAATAGGATAGATTAGATAACAATCGATTAGATAGATTAAATAACAGTAATAAATTACCATAGTAAACTAGTGCTTGATAAATAAAAAAATCTAAGCTTTAGAAAAAAAAAAAAACCTACACCATTTGACCAAAAAAAAGCTAGGAAAATTGAAGGGCAGTTTGGCTAAAAGTAGGAATATAGCACTATTTTGCACTGTATAACAAGAGAAGATTTAGAAATAAATAATGACCTCATAAAAATGGGGGAGCAAGGAAAATTTATAAATATGAGAATTGTAGAGCCAAAATAAAAGAAAGAGAGGACTATTAGAATTAAAATAGATGTTTGATCATAAAAAAATTTTTTTTAAGAAACAAAACCAATGCAGCCAATATTCAAAGGAAATCAGGAAATTGAGTAAAAGAATTACAGAAAATTTCTCTAATGGCCCCATTTCTCAGATTTATAGATATAGAATTAAATTTATAAGCATATGAGCCATTGCCCAATTGACAAATGGTCAAAGGATAAAAGGTCAAAGGTTTTCAGATAAACAAATCAAAGTTATCAATAGGCACATGAAAAAATATCCTAAATCACTATTCGTCGGAGAAATGTAAATTAAAAACAACTCTGAACAACCATCTCAATCAGTTAAATTGACTTACCTGACAGAAAGGCAAAAAATAAATGCATAAGGGGATATGAAAAAGTTATGACATTAATGAATTGTTGGTAGAGTTGAGAACTAAACCATATATCCTGAAAAACTATTTGGAACTATGTTCAGAGGACTATAAAACTGTACATATTATTTTACCCAGAAATAGTATTAGTTATGCATTACAAAGAGATCCAAGAAAAGGGACATGTACAATTATATCTATAGCAGCTTTTTGTTGGGACAATGATTGAAAATTAAGAGGATGCTTAGTAATTGAGGAATGTCTGAAGAAGTTGTTATATATGATTATGATGGAATAATTTTGTGCCAAAAAATGATAACCAGAATAGTTTCAGAACAAATTGGGAAAACTTATAAGAACTGATGCAAGTTGAAGTGAGGAGAATCACATGAAGATTGTATAAATAACAGCAATACAATTCACACTGATCCAGTGAGAAAGATTTCACTACTCTGATCAAGACAATGATCCAAGATGATTCTCAAGGCCCAGGATAAAAATATTACTTCTCTCCAGAAATAGAAGCAATGAATTCTGAGTGCATGTTAAAGCATATTTAAAAAAAAACTTTATATTTCTTATTATTTTTATTTCTGCAACATGGTTAGTATGGAATTATGGTTTGCATGATCACATTTACAAATGATATCATACTGCTTGCCTTCTCAATAGGTAGAAGAGGTGCAAGAGGAAGGGAAAAAATTTGGAAATTTTTTAAAACTAATGTTAAAAAAATTAGGGGGGGGAATCTTGGTTTAAATCTTACTGAAACTCTAATAAGTTAATAAATTATGTGACTATGGGTAGAATAGGATTGTTGTGAGGATCAAATGAGATAGCATTTTATGGAAATTTTAAAATCTTAAAATGTTATGTAAAAGCTAACTTTGTTTTTGTTGCTTTGTTTTCATTGTTATCATTTTTATATCAGTATGTTGAACCAGATACCTGAAGGTTTTAACCTAGAGATTTATACATGATTCTCTAGAAAAAAGTGATAATACTTACAATCTAATGGTTCAGTGGGGGTTTCCTGCTGATGATTAGTGGTCATCTCAGCATCTTTACAGGAAATTTTCATCAGATAGCTACATATTTAAACAGTGAATTCTCTTTATCATTATGAAGTAGAGAATGAAAGTAAAGCAATTTTAAATCAAAAGGTCACCTAAAAGTGACCTTGATTTTCTCTGTGTTCATCATGAGCCAGGATGTAGATTGGGTGACAATATGGTAAATATCCAAAAGACTTGGTTCTCTGAAGTCAAACATTTCCATTGAACTTTAACACTAAAGGTTTAAAAAAGGGATGGGAGGAGGTTGGGGAACTCTCTGTAGGATGTGACATGGGCATTTCACATAATTTCTGTGAAATTATAAACATAGTAGGTCATCAGTTTTATGGGGGTTTTTTTAAACCTCAGCAGAAAGTTCTCAAAGTAAGAGAAATGAAAAGAAGTGTCTTTCACCACAACCTGCCCCTATGACAAAGAGAAAAATGAGGGTAACTAAATGATATAGTGATAAAGTGCTGAACCTGGAGTCATGAAAATCTGAATTGAAATCCAGCTTCAGAAGCTTAGTAACTGTGTGACCCTCAGCAAGTCATTTAACCTATTTCCCTTAATTTCCTCATCTCTACAAGGGATTATAATAATACCTATGTATTTCCTGGGATTGTTGTGAAAATCAAATGAAATAATAATTGTAAAGTGCTCACTATGATGCCTGACACATAGAAAAAACACTTTATAAAGATCAACTATTGCTATCATCATCATAATAACAAATGTTGTGAGAGCTTGATTCAGATATCTAGGACAATAATTTTTGAGCTAAATTATTCTTATGAAGCACAATAAATTTTGAAGTAAAATCAGTTCATAAATTTTGGTTATCTTTTACAATGCATGCCACAAATCAGACTTATATGTATGACTATTTGAGGATTTGGAGATGTAAATCTCCAATTGAAATCTAAAGGAAATCTCCAGAGGTATGATACAATTGGGATAGCACCTTATTGATCCAAGAGAATTTAAAAATCTAATAAACATACAAAGACTTTGTCACAACCCTCTGAGTAATACTCTCAGATTAGAAAGGGATCCTTTGGGTCTTATAGCTATCATATCAATTTATTTCTTGAAGTGTGGAACTAATTTTCATTCATTATCTCCACCTGGATTTTCAGGCTAAAAGCCTTATACAGGAAAAAGTTTCATCTCTCTTAGGGGTGGAAGATATCAAAAAAAGGAAAAAGAAGGGGAAAAGCCCTCTTTCTATTAGAGAGGCTGTGTAATATGATCTCCCTCCCCCCCAAAAAAAAGTACTGGATGTGGAGTGAAACTAGTATTTGCTCCACCTTTGGAATTTAATGTGTGTGACTTTGAGCAAGTCTTTTAATTTCTGTATCACTTTCTTCATCTGTAATATAAATATAATAACATTTATCTTATAAGAATCATAGATCCCTAATTTGATATTTGGAAAGGATTTCAGAAGCCATTTAATTCAGTTCTCTTATTTTACAGATGAGAAAACTGAGGTAGATATTGAAGTAGCTAAGAAATTTATCCAAGGTCATACAAGTAAATAAACTCAAAAGTAGGATTTTAACTCCAGGACTTTTCATTTAAGAGTCATTACTCTTCCCACTTTACCATCCTGCATAAATGAGATAATAAATGTAAAGTGCTTTGTAAGCATGAAATTGTTGTAAAAAATGTCACTTACTGTTATACAATTATTTTTATTCGAGACTTAGCAAAAGCCTGTCAATTGTGTACCAAAGGGTCAATAGCTGTCCCTGATGTTGCCAACTTTGTTCATATGTTCCAAACACATTTACTTAATGCACTGTTCTAACAGATGTCTCCTAGAGAAAGAAAATCTTCTCAATTTAGAAGTAACAAAGGACACCTGGGTATCCCTCAGGCCAAGGAGCTTACTTGAATTTCTGGAAATTACTATTTTGGAATTTTCAAGTTCTTCCAAGAAGCTCAAAGTGCTTTAAAAATATTCTGCTAGGGAGTAAGGCATAAAACTACTCTCCTTTTAGAGGTGAATAAGCTCATTTAGAACCCCCAGGGTTCCATTGAGATCAATGGACCAATGTACTCATTTCCTAAATAATTTGCCATTGACTTTAAAGAATGCATTCACCTCCAAAAGGTGAGAAAAAGGTGACTTGTAATATGAATACTCACAGCATTTCCTAATTCAGACAGCAATCATTATAATATATTTTTAAAATGGGGAAATTGAAGAAAAAAAATATAATATATGTATATAAAATATATGAATATATGAAGTGTTGCTTGAAACCAGGGGTAACTGAGTGATCCATTTGACAAACATTTAATTGATTGTCTCTTATGGATAAGGAATTTTTCAAATCTCTTGGGATATAACAAATATCAAAATAGTAAGCTCAATAACCATGGAGATCGAAGAACAAATCCACTTCACACAAATTCCAGAACTAAATCTATGACTAGTATTGAAAAAACATATATATTTATGTTTTTTCAATACTAGTTATATATTATCTATATATATATTATGATAACATCTCTAAAATAGGTAAGATCAGTGATAATTCTAGGCAAAAAAAATATAAGAAATGGTACATTCATGATCTTATTTTTGACTTTTCTTATTTACCCTGATATGGTGCCTGCTGAGAAATGCTTCACTGTATACAGTCACTAGACACAATGTTGTTAGAGAGGATTTAAACAAAACTAGCTAAGATAGGCTACAGAAGACTCAGGTGGGATTATGTAGAATTCCTCTAGAAAACAGATTCCTAGATACAAAAAAATTGGGATTTTTGTGAGTAAATATAATCTGTTAAGCAATGAAAAAACAAGAAAAAAGAAAAACCCTCAAAGAGCAAAAGGAGGAAGAGAGGAAGAAAAGAGATATGAAGGAAAATAAGAGAAAGAATATGAATTTCACATCTCTTTCTCCACCTTCAACTTTTCCTTCAAGATAAATTCCATATTCCTAATTGACTTTTGCATATTTCCATCTGATTGGTCTCTACTACTTCAAGCTCAATATGGCTAAAAACAAATTCATCTTGTCCCTAAATCTATCTCTCTCCTTCATTTTTTCTCCATTAATAGTATTACCATATTCCCAGTCATTTAGATTTATAATCAAAAAGAAAAATGGAAAGCTTATATCTTTTCATTCTAAAAAACCCTTAGCAAATTTTGCTATTTTTATTTTGAAATACTTCTGGCCACTTTTCTTAACTTCTACTCCAACTATTCTAGGTTTTGACTGCATGGAACATCATGCCTTCTGGTGGTCCTTCTTTCCCCTTCAGTTTACTTTTGTATGCTGTTTTCCCCCATTAGATTATAAACTCTTGTAGGTCAGAGACCATCATTTTTTTTTCTTATTTGTAATATCAGCATTTTGCATAGTGCCATATACACATATATGTGCTTGGCACTATGCAAAATTATATATATATATATATATATGTATATATATATATATATATATATATACATATATATATATATATGTGTGTGTGTGTGTGTGTGATTATATATATATGTATATATATATATATATCCCTAAATGTGAATTGTATTAAAATGCATCACACTAATTTGAACTCTTTGTTTCTCTTCCATTCATTCAGTCTATAATCATTTATGCATATATACAACACCCAGTTTCATAGCCCCAAAAGTGAAATTGCATAACCCTCATGAGGAGAAATATATATTTTAACATTGTGTATTCCCTCTAACATAATGCCAAATGAAAAGAAGGGAAGGAGGGAGGGAACAAAAGAGGGAGAAGGAAATATGAGGAAGAAGAGGAGCAGGAGGAGGAGAAGATGAAGGAGAAAATGAAGAAGAAGAAAGAGAAGGAAAAAAGGAGGAGAAGGAGAAGATAGAGAAGTTAGTAGTAGTAAATAGTAGGAAGAAGTAGCAGTAAAAGTAGAAAAGAAGAAGAAAAAAGAAAGAGGAGAGAGAAAGCAGAGAAAAGGGAATTAGAAAAGGGAAGATGTGTAAAATATTGAAGGTCACAAGTCTTGATAAAGAATAAAATGAGTGGAGGGAGGGAGCAGAGCCAAGATCGTAGAGAATATAAAGGCCATTGCCAGATTCCCTTAGAATCAACAATAGATTAAGCTTCTAGACATATTTTGGATTGACAGGACCCACAAACATTTTCCAGTTTAAAATGCCTTAAAAGGATTTCAGGAAAGGTCTGTCTCACTGAGTAGGGAGGATATGGCACAGCATAGGTGCTGTGTGGAGAGGCCCAGTGCAGGAAGACCTGGCACAGAAAACCTAGCAAGAGGTGCTTAGCCAAAATATAGCAGCATAGGTTACTCTGTCCTAGTTCATACAGCCAGTGGATTTGCAGACAAACTGTGAGACCTTCAATGCAGAAGGCAACTTGTGAGCCCCAAATCCTAGCATAATAGGTGGGATTGGCCAGGCATGCAATGTAATGGCAAAGCTTGCAGCACCACCAGTCCCAATCCCAGCCCAGCACAGTCAATAAGAGGCCTCTGTCCCTCTGCAAAACAGCTTGGGACAATTTCCACTGCACAGCAGACTTCAACTTTTAAAAATGAGCAAAAAAGGAAAACAAGCTCTGACTATAGAAAGCTACTATGGAGACAGGGAAGATCAAAGACAAAATGAATTCAGGTAAGGCCTCAAAGTGGGATATGGACTGATCTCCACTTCAAAAATCTCTCTTGGAAGAGTTCAAAAAAGGATTTTAAAAGAGAGAAGAAAGATGGAGAAACGAAATGAGTTATGCAAGAGAATTACAAATTTTTGGGTGAAACAACAGCCTCAAAAAAGAAGCACAAAAATTGACTGAAGAAAGCAATTCTTCAAAAATAAATTTGACAAAATGGGAAAAATATACTAAAGAAAACAACTTCTTAAGAAACAAATTTGATAAAATGGAAAAAGAAAACAAGTCCTTGAAAAATACAATTGACAAATTAAAAAAAAATCACTGAATAAAACAATTCCTTTAAAAGTAAAATTGGCAAAATGCCTATTATCAAATGGAAGTAAAAAAGTTAACTGAAGAAAATAATTCACTAAAATTATAATTGGCCAAATGTAAGTAAATGAGTCAATGAGACTTCAAGAATTAGTCAAACAAAATTAAAAAAAAAAAGAAAGAAAAAGAAAAGAAAAAATGCCTCATTGGTAAACCATTTGAACTGGCAAATCCAGTAGAAACAATCTAAGAATTATTGGACTGCCTGAAAGCCATGATGAAAAAAGAGCCTGATAGTATCTTTCAAGAAAGCATCAAAGAAACTTGCTCTTATATACTAGAACAAAAGTATAAAATAGTCATTGAAATAATCCACTGATAACCTCCTGAAAGAGAACCAAAAATGAAAACTTCAAGGAATATTGTAGATACCAGAACTATCAGATGAGGGAGAAAATACTTAAAACAGTCAGAAAGAAGCAATTCAAATGTCAAGGAGCCACAATCAGGATTATCTAGGACCTAGCAGCTTTCATTTTAAAGTATCGAATAGTCTGAAATATTGCATTCCACAAATTGAAGTGGCTTAAAACATAACCAATAATCAACTACACAGCAAATTAAACATTATATTTCAGGAGAAAATGAACATTCAATGAAAGAGGAGATTCGCAGTCATTTCTGATGAAAAGACCAGAGCTGAACAGAAACTTTGATCTTCAGATACAAGACTCAAGAAAAGCATAAAAAGGTTAAAAGGGAAGAAAAAAACAACCATGTTTAAGAAGTTAACAATGTTTACATATGTATATGGGAAGATGATACATATAACTCGAGAATTTTATGATTGTTAGGGCTATTAAAAGGGGTATATTTAGAGGGTGTAAATATAAATTTAGGAGTGGGAAAAGAATTGTACTAGGAGAAAAGGAAAAGGGAGGTAAAAAAAGGGTAAATTGTATAAAGAGGCACAAAAGACTCACAACCATTGAAGGAAAGAAGGGAAGGGGTAAGCATTATTTGAACCTTAATCTCATCAGATTTGGCTCAAATCGGGGATAACATAAATACTTAGTTTAGTATAGAAATTTGTCTCATCTTATGGGGAAGTAGGAAGGGAAAAGGGAAAGGAAACAGGGAAGCTAACAAAAGGGAGGGCAGAAGTAGAAGGGGAAAGGGATAAAACAAAAAGGGCATGTGTGAAAAAAGGAAAGGAAGATAGGGGCTACTATCCTACCTTTCCTTTGCTGAAAAGTTTCTCTCCTTTCCTGGTTAGCTTCCTCCTTCCTGTGTCTCCTAAGGATCCCCACAAAGTTACATATACATCCATGTTGGTACTTAAAGTTGAATTTTTGCCCGTAGTAATGGTAAGAATATATTCTTTCACTGAAAAGAACACAATATTTAACTTAAAATGAGTAAATTCTGACATTGAAACAAACTTTATTTTACACTAGTATACATCTAATTTTCATTTTATAAGTTGAATTATATAGGAAATCCAAATCTGCAAAGTCATGGAGTGAAAATATATTCATTATTTATATTGTTGATATAAGTATTCATAGTCTTTATCTATATTACTTGACTAAGCCTTGGAGAGAAACTTTAAAGTTCTACTATTTAAGAAATAATTTCCTCATGGAGATTAACAATCTATGCCAGAAAACTAAGTAAGAAGGGAATTTCAATTTTTTTTTTTTTTTTTTACACCTGGGATAACAGGGGCTTTTTGAACAGTGTGGTTAGGGAGATAAGCTAGTATACATAGCCTTTTGGTAAGACATCACATGGTAAATATGCTTATAAACATATATGTGTGTGTGTGTGTGTATGTATGTATAGTAATTCACAATTTTATTCTTATATTTTGGGGCTTTATTATTATTTAGTTATTTTTCAATATTAATGACTCCTTTTGAGGTTTTCTTAGAGAAGATATTGAAACGATTTGCATTTTTTTGTTTTTGATTATGTTTATTTCAGAATTTATTCCTACTACCTCCTCTAAATGACTCCTACTAAACCACTCAATGTAATCAAAAATGAGAATGGGGGTGGAGGAGAAAGAGAGTTTAGTAAAATTAACCAATATAACAATTTAATATGATAACATATGCAGTGTTCCAAATCCATTGTCTTTCAAGTCATTGAAATGTTCTCAAACCTCTGTAAATATGGTAGAGAGGTATATTTTCTTATTCTTTTTCTGGGACAAGCATGGTCATTATAATTATACAGGGTTAAATTTTGTTTTTGTGCTCCCTCCATTTACACAGATGTACTTTTTGTGTAGTGATTCATGGTTCCACTTACTTTATTTAGTAGTTCCAGTAATTTTCTCCATAATTATCTTATTCTTTATTGTCATCATTCTTATGTCCTTTCTTTTTTTCCCCTTATTATCATGAAAAAGTATTGTTTAACAATTTAACAATCAATGGGCATCATTCTTGTTCCCATGTATTCACCACTACAAAAAGTGATACCATAAATATTTTATGTATATTGGACGTTTTTGACTTGCCTCTTTGAATTATATGCCTATCCCTGAGATCTGTAGGTTAAAGCATATGGCATTTAAATTTCCTTCTTAGCCTAAGTTCAAAGTGTTTTCCATTTAGTCAACCAAAAAACTTTCTTTTTCTATTTCATCTTTTGTGATTACTTTGATTCCTCATTTGATTAAAGATTTTCTCTTTTAGTTATAGATTTCTGTGAAGAGTGCTTCATTTGGTTTTTCTTCTAATCTATTTCATATGTCCTTGCCTTTAATATTCAGGTTAGGTATTCATGCTAAAGTTGCTGTTGAGTTTGATTGCATCTTATCTTATCTAGCCTAAGGAAAAATCTGTGTAGGTGAATTAAATATACATAATTTTGTTTGGAATGAGTAAAGATCAATACTTCAGGTATCTGTGATCTTGTAGATGATTGCAATTTATTGTTGATTTATAAATACCCACCACTTCCATTATCTTTTATGAACCGTGTCCATTTTCCTCATAGATCCTATACCAAGAATTTGCTCTCCATGTTGAGATACTTTGCATACTTCAAATATTCAGCCAATGTATTTTTTTTTATCCCCATCTCTCTCTGTCCCATCTCCTTTTCTGATCATGTGTTTTTATAATAATCTCTCTATGCCTTCTTATAAGGTATATGCTAAAGTCAACTTGAACGCATCATGCATCTTGCCATTGTTATTTGAATAAACTGACATTTTAATTCTTGAGAAATTGTCATGTCCCAATGTAGGGCTATATAGTATCTCCAAAAAAATTCTTGTACTCAAAAAATGAATTTGTGGTACATATTAAACTAAAGATCACCTGAAGAAGTAGAAAATTTACCAAAAAGAACATAGCCCACTCTATTATTTCTGTTCTTCATGTTGTTTGTTGTTGTTATTGCTCAATCATGTCTGACTCTTTGTCACCCCATTGGGGTTTTTTTTTGGCAGATATATTGGAGTGGTTTGCCCTTTCCTTCTCCAGCTGATCTTATAGAAGAGGAAACTGAGGCAGAGTTAAATGACTTATACAATGTCACTGCATATAGTGAATTCAAGTATTTCTGCCTGAGGTCCAATACTCTATACCCTTAGCTGCCCCCTGCTCTGGAAACAACTCATTTTTTAGCTATAAAACCTACCACAGATATATGTATCAATGTACTAAACCATAGAGTTAGCTGATACAGCATATCATAGTGCGATCAATAGATATTTTTATCCATTTAGCTATTTTCTTTTGAGTAAACATGTATATCAGTGAAAAAAATGTTATAATATGTGGGGACATTATAAAACCAGTACAATTTTACCTGCAAATTGGAACCATACCAATAACAGCAAACACTTTGTCCATTTGGACAATATAAGAATTTCTTCATGAGAGTGGCAAACACTTTTACCAAGTATATGTGTCCTGTTTGATGCTCCCTTAGATGTTACTTATAATGATAATGGGTATGACTAACAGAAATCATAACCATTTTTTCTCTTTTTTGTAAAATGTATTCATGTACTTCATCAATAGCAAAAAAAAAGCATTTCAATATATGACAAAGAACAAAAATTAGGCTTGTATAAGAAACTGTGAAGTTCTGTTACATACATCTCATTTCTTTTCTTGAGGTCAAATCTCAGCCTTCATGATATTTTTTTTACCTTGTGTGAATCAAATAATTCTTTTATGTCTCATTTTCAGTACGAGGAAGTTGGCAATAAAAGGGTTTCTAAAGTCCCTTTCATTTTAAGTATATGATCCTATGATGCTAACCTAGATCTCAACAAGGCTCACATCAGTAGTACTAAATTCAAACCAAGGAATTCTATTTATGCTGTTAATTCTATTAAGTATAATACTGTCACTCATCTCTTTATATTTACTTTGTTGCCTAGGTGAGCTATATTTTTCTGTTCTTGTCAAAATTGTCAGCTGTTCCTACTGAGCTAACAAGTCTCTCTTTAGTCATTGAAGCATTTTGGAAAGGAAAATTATTTTATGGAAAATAAAAAAATGGCATGTATACCTATTTTATGGGGACAAATTAGGAATCCTGAAATTCCCCAAATCATACAGATATATGAAATTCTGACTGTGCTTTTTGGATACAAAAAGTTGGAATAAAGATTAACAAATAACTAGTTTTAAGAAAGTGACAGATCATTCGGCTAATAATTATTGTTTTTAAAATTATAGATCTTTTCATTGTGAAATTAATTACAACCAATGGTATAAATAAAAGTCTGGTAGAAAAGGCAAGTGATCATCCAAGTCTACTATATAATTCATTTAATAAAAGTAGAAATAATTTTAATTTTATTTTTTACCATTGATAAACTATGTTCTATATTATAGAATCAGAAATTTTAGAGCTTCAAGAGGTATCAAATTACTTCATTTTATAGGCAAGAAAAGTGATTCCCAAAGAATTTAAATGACTTGCCTAAAGTCCAATAGGTATTAATAGTAAAACTAAGACATGAACTCCCATATTTCCTAACACTTACTTTATTGCCTTTTGGCCATGTTGACTGCCTAAAAATAATCAAATAAATCAATTAAAAAATACTTTTACATGTGAAAACCCTGTATGTTTCATATAATTTTTTAAAAATATTCTTGAAATACCATCATTTTAAATACTTTAAATAATATCATTTTAAAATGCAATGTTTTTATAAGATTTTTTAAAAAGCCTAACATTCATATACTTTTTAAAATTCACCCTAGATGGAAATGATCTTTCTACCTGATCTTATAGTACTTTGTAGTCATAGAACATGTTTTCTTATACCTTGTATTATATTTATAAATGGGTATGTCTTAGTCTCATCAAATTGAAGATTCCTTGAATGCAGAAAACTTTCTTATATGTAACTTTCTAATATCTAAAACTATGAAATGTACATGGTAGAAAACGTTTCTTAAGTGAACCATCACTTCATATTTCCTGCTTTTTTACATATACCCAAGACTTAGAATCAATCTGATATTGCCACAAAATATTCATAGAATAGAATAAAAATTTGACATCTCTTATCTGTTTTTAATTTTACACTATGTAGCCAATTATGTATCCTAAGAGAAAATATTAAAATTATTATTTAATAATGATAGACAAAATTGGTGTTACAAGCCCAATGATAATTGTTGCCTATTATTATTCATAGACAATTACTAACCTTCATTATCTTTTTTCATTTATATAATAGCAGTATAGAATTAAATACTAGATTAGAGTAGGCAACGAGGAGATAAAACTGTTACTCCTCACTAGGATTCTCTAAAGATGTTTGTCCATTAGGCAATGGGAAATAGAACAACAGAAAAACAAGAGTTGTATAAATAGAAATGAAAATAATTATTATAAAGATAATATTAAATTCATGATTCACTAAGATAGTTCAAAAGGAGTAAAGATGTGAGGCCAAGACAGATTCTTGGCAAGCACTCATACTTAATGGGTGCAACTTAAAAATCCAGCAAAGTAGAAATTAGACAGGTAGAAGAACCTGAAGAAAACAATGTGGCAAAAAAGTTATTTTTAAATTTATTTTAACTTCAAATTTTATTTTATTTGAAAAAAACTGAGTAAGAAAAAAACAGAAATGGAATACAGAACAAATAAAACAAAAGAGAACATGTCATGTGCTCAGCAGAACATCATACAGATTAAGAGAATATATATATGCAGAAGAAATTATATTCATCAATGTCCATTTTTTTCTTTACTTCCTTGTAAATTATGCACCTTATTTACTTTCCTCTTTTTCTCCCTTTCATACTCCCAACTCCAATAAATCTACAGTTACAAAAAGACATATTTATGTATATATTTGTAGATATACATACTCTCCTCTCTCTGTCTCTCTCTGTTTTTCTCTCTCTCTCTCTCTCTCTCTCTCTCTCTCTCTCTCTCTCTCACTCTCTCTCTCTCTCTCTCTCTCTCTCTCTCTCTCTCTCTCTCTCTCTCTCTCACACACACACACACACACACACACACACACACACACCTTTCCTCTTCTTGCTGATTCTTTAAATTCTGCTCCACATCTTGCCTTGCTATTATTTAATCTTTCCCAGCCAAGGATCCTTCCCTTGTCTTCTTTCCTCACTCTTCTCCATCTGCCCATTCTTCTCCCCTTATTTCTTTTGATATATACCTTTTATGGTACATAAGTAATGTTGCGTATTGAACCAATTCCTGATTTGAATAGGTTTTCAGAACTATGAGCCCTCCTCCTCCCTCTAATGCCTCTGTGTCTATTCTTTTTCTGCACCACATTTGTATAACATAATTACTATTTTTACTTTAACTCTGCCAATCTTTCTTTTGAACCACCCTATTGTTGATGTGATCTTAAACATATAATATATATTTCCCATGTAAGAAAAAAAAAACAATTTGTGCATGTTTAAACAATTTGTCCATGTTGAGTTCCTTAAAGATGATGTTTGATATCGGGTTTTATATGTTAAATTTTCTGTTAATTCTGGATTTGATTGATAGAAAGTCCTGAAAAACTGCAAGTTCATTGAAGGTCAATTTAGCTAGTAAGAGATTACTGACATTTAAAAAATAACAACAATGACAATATACCAAAATTTTGGGAATGCAATCAAAGCAGTATTTAGGGGAATTTTTATATCTCTAAATGTGCACATGGATAAAATAGAGAAAGTCAGGTCAATGAATTGCGCATGCAACTAAAAAAAAAAAAAAAACTAGAAAAAATTTTAAATCCCCAACTAAAGGCTAGATTAGAAATTCTGAAAAGTAAAAAAAGTGATTATTAAAATTGAAAGTGAGAAAACCATTGAACTAATAAATAAAAGAAATTGGTTTTATGAAAAAAATTGATTAAACCTTTGGTCAGTTTTATTTTTAAAAAGGAAAGAAGAAAATCAAATTACCAATTTCAAAAATGAAAATGGTGAATCCGAAACCAATGAAGAGAAAATTAAAGCAATTATTTGGAGTTATTTTGCCCAACCATATGCTAATAAACCCGACAAAATAAGTGGATAGATGAATATTTACCAAAAAAATGAATTACCCAAATTTCCAGAAGAGAAAATATAATATTTAAATAAGCCCATCTTAGAAAAAGAAATCAAACAAATTATGAATGAGTTTCCATAGAAAAAAAAATCCCCAGGACAAATGGATTCAGAATTCAATTCTACCAAATATTCATAAAGAGCAACTAATTCTAATTGTAATTATGCTTGGAAAAATAGGCAAAGAAGATGCCCTACTAAATTCCTTGTATAACAAATGTGGTACTAATATCTAAGCCAGAAAAACAGAAAGAGAGAAAGAAAACTATTGACTAATATCCAATAAATATTGATAAATGAATATTGATTTAAAAAGATAAATAGAATACTAGCAAGGAAATTACAGCAATATATTACAAAGTTCACATACTATGACCACATGGGACTTATTCTACAAATGCAGGACTGGTTCAATATTAGGAAAATGGCCAACATAACTTATTATATCAATAATAAAACCAATAAAATTATATGGTTATCTCAATAGTAATGCAACATTCATTCTATAATAATATTAGAAAAGATAGGGATAAATGTAACTTATTTTAAAATGATAAATAATTATCTAAGTATTTTCTATAATGAGGATAAGCTATAAGGCTAACCAATTAAATCAAAGGTGAAGCAAGAATGCCCATTATCACTATTAGTATTCAATATTATGCTAGAAATGCAATAAGGGAACAATAAGGGAAGAAAAAAGTATTGTAGGAATTAGAATTTACTTGGAGAATCCTAGCAAATCAATTAAAAATTATTTGAAACAGTAACTTTAACAAAGTTACAAGATATAAAATAAACCCACATAAATCATCACCATTTCAATAAATTATGTTTTTATTTGTTTGTTTTTGCTGAGGCAATTAGGATTAAGTAACATGTCCAAGGTCACACATCTAGGAAGTGTTATATGTCTGAGGTCACATCTGAACTCAGGTCCGCCTGACTTCAGAGCTGGTGCTCTATCCACTGCATCATCTAGCTGCCCCCATTTCAATGTATTACTAACAAAGTCCAGCAAGAAGAGATAAAAAGAGAAATTCCCTTTGAATTAATTGTACATTACAAAGTACTTGGAAGTCTATCTACCAAGATATACCTAGGGACTATTAGAACTCAATTATAATACACTTTTCACACAAATAAAGGCAGATATAAACAATTAGAGAAATATTAACTGCTAATGGGTAGGCTAAACCAAAATAATAACAATCATAATTCTACTAAAATTAACTTACTTACACATTGCCATACAAATTAAACCACTAAAAATTACCTTACAAAGCTAGAAAAAATTCATCAACTTCACCTGAAAGAATAAAAGGTCAAGAATATTAAGGGAATTTTCTTTTAATGAGAGGAAAGGTGGCCTAGTTAAAACAGATTTAAAACTGTATTACAAAGTGGCAATCATCTAAATAATCTATTACTGGCTAAGGGATAGAGAAATAGGTTGGTGGAACAGATTTGCTACACTATAGTAATGACCATAATAATCTAATATTTAATAAAAGCAAAGATCCCAGGTTTTGGGACAAGAACTCACTAGTTAACAAAAACTGCTAGGAAAACTGGAAAGTGTTTTGGCAGAAATGAGGTATAGACCAGCATTCACACCATATACCAAGATAAGATCAAAATAGGCACATGATTTAGACATAAAGGATTATACTATAAGTAAATTAGGAGAGCATGGAATAGTTTTCTTGTTAGGTCTCTAAATAACAGAAGAACTTTTGCCCAAAAAAGAGAGCTTTATAGAATGTAATGCAGAATTCTGATTGCATTTTTTAAAAAAGCCTTTTTAATTGAAAGATTTTGCACAAACAAAACCAATGCAGCCAAAATTTAAATGAAAAGCAGAAAACTGAGGAATTTTTTCACATGAATTTTCACTGGCAAAGGCCTCGTTTCTCAAACTTATAAGTATGTGAGTCATTTCCCAATAGATAAGTGGTCAAAGGGTACAAACAGGCAATTTTCAGATAAATCAAAACTAGTTATAGTCATGTAAAAAAAAAAAAAAAAAGATGGTCTCACTATTTATCAGAGAAATTCAAATTAAAACAACTCTGAGCTACTGTATTATATCAATAATCAGATTGTCCAGTATGAAAGAAAAGGAAAATGACAAATGCTTGAGGGATGCAGAAAAATTGGGACACTAATGTGCTGTTGGTGATGTTGTGAAATGATCCAACTATTCTGGGGAGGAATTTGAAACTATGTTCAAAGGGCTATAAAATTATAAGTAACCTCTTTGATCCAACACTATTACTACTAGATCTTACCCAAAAGATATTTTTTTAAAAGAAAAGGGATCTATACGT
Source organism: Sminthopsis crassicaudata (assembly GCF_048593235.1). NCBI lineage: Eukaryota > Metazoa > Chordata > Mammalia > Dasyuromorphia > Dasyuridae > Sminthopsis > Sminthopsis crassicaudata. The sequence continues at coordinate 260,769,537 of NC_133617.1, read as the reverse complement.
AGAGAACTGAAAATTAAAAGGATGCCCCTCAGTTAGAGAATGGCCAAATAAGATGTAGTATATATCAGATTACTCTTTTGCTAAAAGAAAGGATGAATAGGATGTTACTAGGAGCAATTTCCACGAAATAATGCAAAGTGAAGGAAGTAAAACCACAAGGACATAGTACACAGTAATACCTGTGAATTGACTTAGCTATTCTCAGTAAAACAAAGATCCATGAAAACTTCAAAGGAGTTATAATGGAAAATGCTTGCTACTTCTAGAAAAAGAACTGATAAAGTCTGAATATAGATCAACATAAAAATGTATACATTTTTAATTTTAATTTGCTTTAAAATTTGAATTTTTTTTTATGTTTTCTTTCACAACATGATCATGGTAGAATAAGGAGGGAAGGGAAGGAGATTACTGGTCATTTTAAAGAGTGAAGTTTCAGTTGAATGAAGAAGTCAGAAGCCAGATTATAAATGGTTTAGAATTTAGAATTTAGAAGAGAGGAAATGGAAGCATTGAATCTAGATAGTTTTTCAAGGGGCTTAATTATAAAGTAAATGAGAGATTTAAGCTAATAGCAAACAGACATGGCAAGATCAAGTGAGCTTTTTAAATTGTTTTTAGGATAGGGGAATCATGCATATATGAGTAGCAGAAAAGAAGTCAATACATAGTGAAAATTTGTAGAAGTGTGCATAAATCTGTTGGAGAAGAAAAAGGGCACAGAATTGAGAATTTGTGAAATATGTTTTGCCTTGGGAAGAAGGATCATTTTCTCATATAAAAAAGATATGGAAGAAATCATAGTCAGGAGAGGTACAAAGTGATATGAAATGAAAAAAAAGGGAGAAAAGGAAGTTCTTGGTGAATAGTCTGAATCATTTTTCAGTGAAGTATTTAATGGAATCATGGTGGGAGGGTCACTATAACCAGCTTGAGAAGGGATGAAAAGATGTGAAATGACATTTGTAAATAATAAAGTGAATCAATTACATAGGTGTAAAAGATTTGCTTTGCTTCAGAGAGGTTCAAATTGGCAATGACTAATATAACATAAATAATAACTAACATAACAAAATCACTCAGCATAGTTTTGTGATTTTCTTCTACATCTACTACATTATCACAGTAATAGGAGTGAAGATGGTGGGTGGTACAAATAACCTAAGGTTGGTGTGTAGCAAGACATAATTGGCAAAAGGACAAGGGGAAAAGGGATTGGCATTTTTAGATACTATTGATATTTATAAATCGATATTAGAATTAATTGACCAAAAAGTAAAGTTAAGAAAGTGAGATGAGTGTAGCCAATGCAGAGCTGAAGAATTGAACAAGAACTGAGGGATAGTGAGATTGGATTCATAGTGAGGATAATAAACAGGAATAGGAGTGAAGGTAAGAAAAAATGTTCAGTCAATGTACAATTGATGAGAATAAAGAACAGGATTAGGAGTTGTAAGACAGAGAGAAATGTGAAATGATAGATTGATTGATCCATGCCCAGTCAGAATGAAATGTATTCTTTTCCATTTCTTCTATAAGAATGCAAACTCCTTGAGAATAGGGACCATTCCTATTTTTTCACATTTATTTTAACATCAAAAAATACTTTTATAAAACAAAGTAGTACACAACAAATAATTTTGGACTCAAAGTTTTAAGCTAGACAGGGCAAAAACAAAATATCAAAAGATAAATTCCTCAAGGTGGATTTAATCAATGGCTTCTGTTGCTTTCATTTTTCTCCTTTCTTCTGTGTAGCTCCTTTATGGTCACTTTTTTCCCCCTAGAGTTCCTTAAGGAATTAGACTTGATGGAGAAACTTGTCAAAAGGTAAAGTTAGTCTATGTCTGTAAACATGATGACAAAATAGTTACAAGACCTGTAACTTTGAGTCAACAATCATGTTGAAGAGGGTAAAAAAGGCAGGAAAGCCTGCTATTAAAAGCCATCCTTCTTAGCCTCTAGTGACAATGCTTTTGCTTTAATGAACAGGTTTGGGCAAACAGGCAGTTTTGCAAGAGTAGAGTACAGAAAAACACAAAATGAAGGCTCTCTATTTCTGCAAGTTTAGAAAGTGTTTTTCTCCCATAAACAATTAGCAACTTCTTTCATTTCTATGTGTGTATGGGCATGAGAACTTCTTCTCAATATATTGAGACACTGATTAATTATTGCTAATGTGTACATGAAATAATAGCTATTAAAGAGACTTGGAATAAGCATCAATCAATCAATTAGCATTTATGAAGCATCTATTATTTGCTAAGAATTATACCAGGTGATACTGGAAATAAATATAAAGAAGAAAAAAATCATCATTGCCCCCAAGAATCTTATTCTAGCTGGGGGAGACACCATGCACACATATAATTATATACAAAATGGCTACAATGTGATTTTACAGGGGAAGCTCTAGTAAATGAGAGTATCAGAAAAGGACTCATGTTGAAAGCCACACTTCAGCTAGGCATTATGAAATAGAGAGGCAGATGTAGCGTAACGCTGGAAAAACTGAGGCAAGATAGAATTAGAGAGTTTAAATATTTTATTTGGATTTCAGAGAGGGAGAGAGAGTCTGGAGGCAGAACAGAATCCATTCTGCTTCCAGGGATGAATTAGACTTCCCTTTCAAAGAATCCAGCATGGAATATAAGATTCCAGAGATTCTTTATAAGACTTTAGTGATTTAACAGAGGAAGAAGTAAGTAGTCTAAATAGTCCCATTTCAGAAAAAGAAATAGAAAAAGCTATTAACCAACTCCCTAAGAAAAAATCCCCAGGACCAGATGGATTTACATGTGAATTCTACAAAACATTTTAAAAACAACTAACTCCAATGCTATATAAACTATTTGAAAAAATAGGGATTGAAGGAATTCTACCAAATTCCTTTTCTGACACAGACACGGTACTGATACCTAAACCAGGTAGACCGAAAACTGAGAAAGAAAACTATAGACCAATCTCCTTAATGAATATTGAAGCTAAAATCTTAAATAAGATATTAGTAAAAAGACTTCAGAAAATCATCCCCAGGATAATACACTATGATCAAGTAGAATTTATACCAGGAATGTAAGTCTGGTTTAATATTAGGAAAACTATTAGTATAATTGACCATATTAATAATCAAATTACTAAAAACCATATGATCATCTCAATAGATGCAGAAAAAGCATTTGACAAAATCCAACATCCATTCCTACTAAAAACGCTTGAGAGTATAGGAATAAATGGACTATTCCTTAAAATAATAAGGAGCATATGTTTAAAACCATCAGTAAACATCATATGTAATGGCGATAAACCAGAACCTTTCCCTGTAAGATCAGGAGTGAAACAAGGTTGCCCACTATCACCATTACTATTTGATATTGTATTAGAAATGTTAGCCTCGGCAATAAGAGGCGAGAAAGAGATTCAAGGAATTAGAGTAGGAAATGAGGAACTCAAACTATCACTCTTTGCAGATGACATGATGGTATACTTAGAGAACCCCAAAGACTCTGCTAAAAAGCTATTAGAAATAATTCAGAAGTTCAGCAAAGTTGCAGGATACAAAATAAATCCACATAAAACCTCAGCATTTTTATACATTACCAACACAATCCAATAGCAAGAGATACAAAGAGAAATTCCATTCAAAATAACTGTCGATAGTATAAAATACTTGGGAATATATCTACCAAAGGAAAGTCAGGAATTATATGAGCAAAATTACAAAACACTTGCCGCAAAAATAGTCAGATTTAAATAATTGGAAAGACATTGAGTGCTCTTGGATTGGCCAAGCGAATATAATTAAGATGGCAATTCTCCCTAAACTAATCTATTTATTTAGTGCTATATCACTCAGACTCACAAGAAACTATTTTAATGACCTAGGAAAAATAACAACAGAATTCATATGGAACAACAAAAGGTGGAGAATTTCAAGGGAAATAATTAAAAAAAAAACTTAAATGAATGTGGTCTAGCTGTACCTGATCTAGAACTATATTATAAAGCAATAGTCACCAAAACTATTTGGTACTAGATAAGAAATAGACTAGTTGATCAATGGAATAGGTTAAGTTCACAGGGCAAGATAGTGAATAAAAATATCAATCTAGTGTTTGACAAACCCAAAGATCTAACTTTTGGGACAAGAATTCATTATTTGACAAAAACTGCTGGGAAAACTGGAAATTAGTATGGCAGAAACTATGCATGGACCCACATTTAACACCACATACTAAGATAAGATCAAAATGGGTCCATGGTTTAGGCATAAAGAATGAGATCATAAATAAATTAGAGGAACATAGGATAGTTTACCTCTTAGACTTGTGGAGGAGGAAGGAATTTGTGTCCAAAGGAGAACTAGAGATCATTATTGATCACAAACTAGAAAATTTTGATTATATAAAATTAAAAAGTTTTTGCACAAACAAAACTAATGCAAACAAGATTAGAAGGGAAGTAACAAATTGGGAAACATTTTTAACAGTTAAAGGTTCTGATAAAGGCCTCATCTCCAAAATATACAGAGAATTGACTTTAATTTATAAGAAATCAAGCCATTCTCCAATTGATAAATGGTCAAAGGATGTGAGCAGATAATTTTCAGATGATGAAATTAAAACTATTCCCATTCATATGAAAGAGTGTTCCAAATCACTATTGATCAGAGAAATGCAAATTAAGACAACTCTGAGATACCACTACACAACTGTCAGATTGGCTAAGATGACAGGAACAAATAATGATGAATGTTGGAGGGGATGTGGGAAAACTGGGACACTGATGCATTGCTGGTGGAGTTGTGAAAGAATCCAACCATTCTGGAGAGCAATCTGGAATTATGCCCCAAAAGTTACCAAAATGTGCATACCCTTTGACCCAGCAGTGCTACTACTAGGCTTATACCCCAAGGAAATACTAAAAAAGGGAAAAGGACCTGTACGTGCCAAAATGTTTGTGGCAGCTCTTTTTGTAGTGGCTAGAAACTGGAAAATGAATGGATGTCCATCAATTGGAGAATGGTTGGATAAATTATGGTATATGAATGCTATGGAATATTATTGTTCTGTAAGAAATGACCAACAGGAGAAATACAGAGAGGCTTGGAGACACATTAACTTATGCTGAATGAAACGAGCACTTCAACAATGATACTGTATGAAGATGTATTCTGATGGAAGTGGATATCTTCAACATAGAGAAGAGCTAATCCAATTCCAATTGATCAATGATGGGCAGAATCAGCTACATCCAGAAAAGGAACACTGGGAAATGAGTGTAAACTGTGAGCATTTTTTTGTTTTTGTTTTTGTTTTTCTTCCCAGATTATTTTTACCTTCCAACTACAATCCTTCCTTTGCAACAACAACAACAAATTTCAGTTCTGCACATATATATTGTACCTAGGATATACTATAAGATATTTAATATGTATGGGAATGCCTGACATCTAGGGGAGGGGATGGAAGGAAGGAGGGGAAAACTTGGAACAGAAGGGAGTACAAGGGATAATGTTGTAAAAAAAAATTACCTATGCATATGTACTGTCAAAAAAAGTTATAATTATAAAATTAATTTAAAAAAAGACTTTAGTGATAAGGGAGAACAAAGACAGGAGGGGAAGGGGAAAGGTAGAGTGAGCACTTGACATTCTGATAAGTTGGGAAGGACTGGAGCCATGATGTCTAAAATAGAAGATCTCCCCCTTATCTGTGATTAAACATTTACAGTTTATAATCTTAGAGTAGCCATCCCTAAGTTATACCAGTCCTAATGGTTAGGAAGGGGGTGGGGGATTGCAACCAGGGGAACTGACGCAGAACAATTCAGAGAAACTGAGGTAGTACAATTTAGGGAAACTGAAGCAGGATAATTTAGGGAAACTGAGGCACAAAAATAGCACTTCCCAAGCATGGTGACAAGTCAGTGGAGAGGAAAAAAAATGAAAATTGAAGACCATCCAGAGGAAGCATCTAGGATAATGAAATGCCATAAGATCATGCCATATGAAGATCAGGCAAAGGAACTGGGAATGTTTATCCTGGATCAAAAAAAAAAGCCTTAAAAGGGAAATAATACTTATATTTGAAATACTAGTGCCATCCCCTCTGAGATTACTTTTAATTGGCATATATTGTGAATGTATCTTGTTATTAGATGTTATCTTACCCATTAAAATCCAAACTCCTTGGGGACCTTAAATATATCATCCAATCTTTGTATTCTCAGTGCTTAGCACAGTACTTTGTAAATACCAATTGCTTAAAATTTATTTTTGACTTACTAACTGAAAGATTGTCACATGGAAAAATTACTATATTTGTTCTGTTTACTATTAAGGTCATTATTAGAAGCAATAAGTAGAAGTTGCAAAGAAGCTAATTTAGTTGTAGTATAAGGAATATTTTTCCTAATAATTAAAGTTTTTCAGAAGTGAAATAGATTGAGAACATAGTAGATTTGTCTTTCCCAGATGTGTTTGAGTTAGAACCAAATATCACTTTTATGACATATAGTGTTACACAAATATTTTTCAGATAATATGTTTTTATTATTTGAAGTGTCTTTTAAAGATTGTTCTTAGATTATATAACTTCTGAGGTTCCAGGCAACTTTGAGCCTCTGGGATTCCTTAACAGTCTTATTTATGGTGAAGTTTTACTCATTGGGCCTTTTTGCTGCCTACAAAAAAAGAACAGTACAACCTCTAAAATTGTGATCAATTTAAACAAAGGTTTGAGTCATCAAGTGGTGATTTATTTTAGCTGTCAAAACTCATTTCTATAGTCTTGCATGACTCAAGGTTGTAAATATTCAGAGATGAAACATGCATACACACACACACACACACAAAGTGCATTTTGGGCAATGCTGTAGATACCATTTTATTTTCAATAAGGATTCACAATAAAATGTATTATTGTGCATTAAAGCAGTTAATTTGTCATAGCTCTCTACTACAGAGTAAGCTCTGTAAGGCCACAAGTCCTTTTGTGACTGCTCTTATGTCCTCCAAAATGAATATGCACACAATAGGCCTTTAAACATATTTATAGAATGGAAAGTAATTACAAACCTGATGAGAAAGCACAGCTGGCTGTAAGAACTGGAAGTTCAGCCACTGTGCATCCTTCAACATTGGTGAAGAGTTGCAGAAAAGGGAATTCCATGCTCTCTTTGTTTTTCTTATGCTGAAGTTTTACCTAAACAGATCAAAAGGAAAACATCAAATTATTCACTAGTCATTAGACTTGCATAGATCAGTTTATGAGACAAGTCTACAGATTTAATGAACTAAAATAAGTTCTTTAGTAAGTGTTATGTTCTATTTTGAATGACAATTCTCTGGTGATGTCACTATAGCTAAATAAATATAGATATAGATATAGATATATAGAAATATATATAGATATATGTAGAGACAGAGACAGAGAATGATACAGTAGTTGAAAATTTGAATTTCATACTTTTTCTTTAAAAACAACCACCAAAAAAATGGATCATATTTCCAGTAGAAATAGGAAAGGTAAAATTAAGCTAACCAAACAGAGAGGGATGCATCTAAAGCTTAAAGCTGCAATCATTTTTGATTATTAAATAATGACTTAAATAAAGTACTTCATTTTTCCCCCTCAAGTTTTCTTGGCATCCTGAATATCTTGAAAGCACATACAATTTAATCTTATTTATGGGAATGCTAAAGGTTATGTGACTTTCAAGCATAGGGAAATTCTATCAATACTTTTTATTTTTAACACACATTGCTTTATGAATCATGGGGAGAAATATCAGAGGGAAACAGAAAAATCATAGGAGAGATTTAAAAAAAAAACAGAAAAAAAGAAGTTAACATAGTGTCTGTTGATTTACATTCAGTCCTCCTTAGCTCTGTTTCTGGATGTTGATGGCATTTTTTTTTGCCTAAAGTCTATTGGGATTACTTTGGATTACCGAATCACTGAGAAGAACCAAGCTTTTCATAGCTGAGTCATCACACAGTCTTGCTATTATTGTGTTCAATGTATTCCTGGTTCTACTTGTTTCACTCAGCATCAGATCATGTAAATCTTTCCAGGCTTTTTCTAGAATCAGCTTGTTCATCATTTTTTATAGGACAATAATATTCTATCACCTTCATATACCACTACTTGTTCAATCATTCCCCAAATGATGGGCATCTATTCATTTTCCAATTCTTTGCTACCACTAAAAGAGCTGCTATAAATATTTTTGCACATGTGGGTCCCTTTTCTTCCTTCTTTGGAATACAGACACAATAATGGCACTGCTGAGTCAAACAATATGCACAGTTTTATAGCAATTTGGGCATAGTTTCAAATTGATCTCCAGAATGGTTGAATCACTTCACAACTCCACCAACAATGCTTTAGTGGCCCAATTTTCCCACATCCCCTCTAAAATTTATCATCATTTTTTCCTATCATATTAGCCAATCTGAGAGGTATAAGGTGGTACCTCAGAGTTGTTTTATTTGCATTTCTCTAATCAATACTGATTTAAATCATTTTTTCATATATCTATAGATGACTTTAATTTCTTCGTCTGAAAATTGTCTGTTCATATCTTTTGCTATATCCAATATAAATTGGGGAATGACTTATATTCTCATAAATTTGACACAGTTCTTTATATATTTTAGAAATGAGACCTTTATCAGAAACGCTGGCTGTAAATATTTTTTCCCAGATTTGTAGTTCCCTTTTAATCTTATTTCTGTTGGTTTTGTTTGTGCAAAACCTTTTTAATTTAATGTAATCAAAGTTGTCCATTTACCTTTCATAATGTTTTCTAGTTCTTCTTTGGTCCCTTCTCTAAAGATCTGATAGGTAAATTATCCCTTGTTTGCTTATAGAGTCATACTTTATGCCCAAATCCTGTATCCATTTTGATTTTATTTTGGTATAGGATGTGAGGTGTAGGTCTATGCCAAGGTTCTGATATATTATTTTCCAGTTTTCCCAGCAATTTTTGTGAAATGATGAGATCTTATTCCAGAAGCTGGAGTTTGGGAGTTTTTCAAATACTAAATTGCTATTGACCTTGATTATTGTTATGTGTATCTAATCTATTCCACTGATCCACCACTCTATTTCTTAGCCAGTACCAAATGGTTTTGATGACTGCTACTTTATAATGTAATTTTTACATTTGGCATAGGAAAATTCTAATGAGATGAAGCCCTTTTATAAATATAACTAGGAACTATTACTTAATAGACAAGCTCCAAGAAATTATTTGAAGCAATTGAAGTAACTTGTTCAGGTCACACAACTTTGTATCTAAAACAATATTTAAGTCCAAGTTTGACAACAGAAATTTGAAGAAAATACAAAGTTATTCATGACATATTTTTAAGTTTAATCTGCTTGTTACATTTTTCTACCACTTTTTTAAGTCTTAGTAAATCAATAAAACAATAAATCAAGTCCGTATTTGAAATTTTTGTCAATTTCTGAGGTATAAATGATATATAAGTGAACATGAAACATTTGGTTCACAAACCAATTTGAGTTCTCTCTGGCACATTTTGAATCCAGATCTTTCCAATTTATAGTCCAATACTCTACTCACTATGACATATTTTCTTTTAAATATTTATTGACAATTATTATTTTAAAATATTAACAAATATGGATGGCAATACAGTAGCTAGACATATTATTAAAATACATTTTACATGATATGTTTCTTTGTACCACATAACTGGTAGATAAAAAGCTAATATTCCCTGCCTGGATGGAGTTTCTAGCTTATGATAATACAAATTAAATTCATATAAAGCCATTTACCAAACATAGAGAGTTATGAATGAATGAAGATTCAGAACCAGTGTTTTACATTTTTTTTTTCTGTCTCATTCTTTGTGTTGTAGAGGGAAAATATAGAGGGCTCTCATTTGCCAAGTATTCACTATTCAAATTACTATCCGTATAGTTAGTAGTTTGTTAAACTAAAATGTAAAGTGGAGAATGGTATATAATGCTATTATGCAATTTAGTTATCCAAATTATACCCAAATAAATAAATACACAATTATTTCTTCATTTTAAAAATTAGCACATAGTTGCAATTGTATCTTAATTTTTTTTAGTAGAAAATAAAGTAAGCTTACTTGAATAAAATAGAGAAAGAGAAGATCAATGAATTGGGCTTGCAACTTAAAAAGCTAGAAAAAGACCAAATTAAAAAACCCCAATCATATACTAAAGTTGAAATTCTAAAATTAAAAGGAGAAATTAATAATATTGAAAGTAAAAAAAAAACTATTGAATTAATAAATAAAACTAAGAGTTGGTTTTATGAAAAAACCAATAAAATAGATGAACCTTAGGTAAATCTGATTAGAAAAAGGAAAGAGGAAAATCAAATTGTTAGTCTTAAAAATGAAAAGGGAGAACTTTCCACCAATGAAGAGGAAATTAGAGAAAAATAAGGTGCTACTTTGCCCAACTTTATGCCAATAAATTTGATAACCTAAGTGAAATGGATGACTACCTCCAAAAATATAGACTTCCCAGATTAACAGAGAGGAAGTAAATTGCTTAAATAGTCCATTTCAGAAAAAGAAATAGAACAAGCTATTAATCAACTCCCTAAGAAAAAATCCCCAGGATCAGGTGGATTTAACATGTGAATTCTACCAAACATTTAAAGAACAATTAGCCCCAGTGCTATATAAACTATTTGAAAAAATAGGGAATAAAAGAGTCCTACCAAATTCCTTTTATGACACAGACATGGTACTAATACCTAAACCAGGTAGGTTGAAAACAGAGAAAGAAAATTATAGACCAATTTCCCTAATGAATATTAATGCTAAAATCTTAAATAAGATATTAGCAAAAAGACTACAGAAAATCATCCCCAGGATAATACACCGTGACCAAGTAGGATTTATAACAGGAATGCAGGGCTGTTTCAATATTAGGAAAATTATTAGTATAATTGACCATATTAATAATCAAATTAATAAAAACCATATGATCATCTCAATAGATGCAGAAAAAGCATTTGATAAAAATCCAACATCCATTCCTATTAAAAACACTTGAGAGTAGAGGAATAAATGGATTTTTACTTAAAATAATCAGTAGCATCTATTTAAAACCATCAGTAAGCATCATATGTAATGAGGATAAATTGGAATCATTCCCAATAAGAACAGGAGTGAAATAAGGTTGCCCATCACCATTACTATTCAATATTGTATTAGAAATGCTAGCTTTGGCAATAAAAGTTGAGAAAGAGATTAAAGGAATTAGAGTAGATAATGAGAAAACCAAATTATCACTCTTTGCTGATGATATGATGGTATACTTAGAGAACCCCAGAAATTCTACTAAAAAGCTATTAGAAATAATCCACACCTTTAACAAAGTTGTAGGATACAAAATAAACCCACACAAGTTATCAGCATTCTTATATATCACTAACAAAATCCAACAGTTACAAAGTTACAAAGTGAAATTCCATTTAAAGTAACTACCAATAGTATAAAATATTTAGGAATCTATCTGCCAAAGTGAAAATCAGGAACTACATGAACAAAACTACAAAACACTTTCCACACAAATAAAGTCAGATTTAACCAATTGGAAAAATATTAAATACTCTTGGATCAGGTGAGCAAATATAATAAAAATGACAATGCTACTTAAACTAATCTATTTATTTAGCACTATACCAATCAGATTCCCCAAAAACTGTTTTAATGACCTAGAAAAAATAACAACGAAATTCATATGGAAAAACAAAAGGTCAAGAATTTCAAGGGAACTAATGAAAAAAAAAAAAAAATCAAATTAAGGTGGCCTAGATGTACCAGATCTATAAAGTAGCAGTTATCAAAATCATTTGGTATTGGCTAAGAAATAGACTAGTTGATCAGTGGAATAGGTTAGGTTCAAAGGACAAAACATTCAATAACTTTAATAATCTAGTGTTTGACAAACCCAAAGATCCTAGCTTTTGGGATAAGAACTCACTGTTTGACAAAAACTGCGGGGAAAATTGCAAATTAATATGGCAGAAACTAGGAATTGACCCACACTTAACACCGTATAACAAGATAAGGTCAAAATGGGTTCATGACCTAGGTATAAAGAATGAGATTATAAATAAATTAGAAGAACATGGGATAGTTTATCTCTCAGACCTGTGGAAGAGGAAGGAATTTATGACCAAAGAAGAACTAGAGATCATTTGATTATATCAAATTGAAAAGTTTTTGTACAAACAAAACTAATGCAGACAAGATTAGAAGGGAAGCAATAAACTGGGAAAACATTTTTTACAGTCAAAGGTTCTGATAAAGGCCTCATTTCCAAAATATATACAGAATTGACTCTAATTTATAAGAAATCAAACCATTCTCCAATTGATAAATGGTCAAAGGATATGAACAAACAATGTTCAGATGATGAAATTAAAACTATTTCCACTCATATGAAAGAGTATTCCAAATCACTATTGATCAGAGAAATACAAATTAAGACAACTCTGAGATACCATTACACACCTGTGAGATTGGCTAGAATGACAGGGAAAGGTAATGCAGAATGTTGGAGGGGATGTGGGAAAACAGGGACACTGATACATTGTTGGTGGAACTGAGAATACATCCAGCCATTCTGGAGAGCAATTTAGAACTATGCTCAAAAAGTTATCAAACTGTGCATATCCTTTGATCCAGCAGCATTACCACTGGGCTTATATCTCAGAGATTTTAAAGAATGGAAAGGGACCTGTATGTGCAAGAATGTTTGTGGTAGCCCTCTTTGTAGTGGCCAGAAACTGGAAACTGAGTGGATGCCCATCAGTTGGAGAATGTCTGAATAAATTGTGGTATATGAATATTATGGAATATTATTGTTCTGTAAGAAATGACCAGCAGGATGATTTCAGAAAGGCCTGGAGAGACTTACATGAACTGATGCTGAATGAAATGAGCAGGACCAGGAGATCATTAAATACTTCAACAACAATACTATATGATGATCAATTCTGACAGATGTGGCCCTCTTCAAAAATGAGATGAATCAAATCAGTTCCATTTGTTCAATAATGAAGAGAACCAGCTACAACCAGCAAAAGAACTTTGGGAGATGACTATGAACCACTACATAGAATTCCCAATCCCTCTATTTTTGTCTGCCTGCATTTTTTATTTCCTTCATAGGTTAATTGTACACTATTTCAAAATCCAATTCCTTTTGTATAGCAAAATAACTGTCCATATTGTCCTTATGTCCATATATACATATATCGTATTTTACTTATACTTTAACATATTTAACATTTATTGGTCAACCTGCCATCTGGGGGAAGGAAGGGGGAAAAGGAGGGGTAAAATTGGAACAAAAGGTTTTGCAATTGTCAATGATGAAAAATTATCCATGTATATATCTTGTAAATAAAAAGCTATAATAAAAACTGAAAATAAAGTAAGCTTATGTTTAAAACTTCTTCAAGAGAGGATTCTAATATAAATTAAATGCTATATGGTATAAATTTCTAATACCTATTTTTCATATAATTGACTTGAAATTACCTTTTTGGATAACAATATTTTTTGATAAGAAAGATCTTGTGTATAGTAGTATATAAATCATAGTTAACTTCATTAATGGAGAAATTCCTTCCAAAGGTACAGAGAGCACCATCTATGTCTTCATCAACTGTTGCTTATTTTTTTCCATGCTCTTCATAAATCTACTATTTAAAATTCTGGGCATCTTTTTCTAGGATTTTTAACATCATTTTCCTACCACAATCTTTCCAGTTTTCTTGTAGTTGATGTCCCTCCAAATATGCTGATATGCAATGGCTTCTTTACTTTTCCTCTCACATGACATGTAACACCTTGACCGTAGGTATTTTCATTACCTGTCCTTCATTCCTAGAATACTCTTCCTCCACATTTCTACCTTCTGGATTCCTTCAAATACCATTTCAAATCCCACCAATCTTCCTTACTGTTAGTGCCTTCCTGCTGTTGATTATTTCCTATTTATCCTGTATACTGCTTGTTTGTACATAATTTTTTACATATTATCCTTCCCAATAGACTGAGAACTGTGATTTCCTTAGGAACAGAGACTATCATTCCCTTCTTTTTGTACTTCCAGGATAATGCCTGTCACAAAGTAGGCACTTAATAAATGTTTTCAACTTACTACTTAATTTACTTTTTCCCTCTTTTGTTCAAGCCAAATTCTTTTGACTGGATGTGAATATTATTTGTGATGCAATTGACACAATGCTATCTGCCAAAAGGAACATGTGCAAGACTTCACTATATATAGAAAATCTATATGACACGTGGACTTGACTTGGTATTGAACAACTTCAAAGGCAAATGCATTTGGTGATCATGTCTCCATGTTTATTTCTTGCTCAATATAATTGGAAGGTCATTAAACAAAGTATCTATTGTTGCATCTATCAAGGAATTTTGTATGACTTTAATATATACATGGATGACATTTTGTTGGAGCTGAGGTTTTAAGTCTGCATTGATCCTAAAAAAAATCAATATTTTTTGAAAGGCTACAAACAATAAACATAGTAGGATCTTGTATTCACTGCACATTTCAGTTTCTTGTGTTAATACAAGAATGTGGTATACTGTAAAATACTGTGAAAACCTGACTTTTCATTTCATACTTTTAAGGGAAAATAGTTTCAATCATACATGTCATTTCATTCCTTTGCAAGCTTCCCATTGTGCTTTCTTTCCCCACCCTTTCAGCTTAAGACCTGCCCCTTTAAATTACTAAAAGAACTGAGACCATTCCCCTAAAGGAACTCTTTCCCCATTCGTCACATCTTATATCACTCAGATATCTTTCCTCATAATCTCTCTCTTCATTCCTATCTTGAAGAGATGGTTCTGCTCCTTTTCAAGGCAAAAACTTTTACAAGAACCCTTGATATCATTTTTTTCCCAGCAGATTGCCCCCATAAATCTCATTCTACTTCTAATCTTCAAAATCTCTTTCTCTCTATTGACTTCTTCCCTTCTGCCTACAAACATGCCCTTGTCTCTTGCATTCTAAAAGAAACAAACAAACAGCAAAACAAAATAATACAAACAAAAAACCCTCCCTAGATCCAATCATACCTACAAGCTACCATTCTATGTTCCCCTCTCATGGTTATATTATTTGAGATAGCCAACACTATTCAAACAAAATTAACTATAAGGGATATGTGAAGAAAGATGCTATCTATATCTAGAAAAAAAAACTGATAAATACAAGCATTTCTAGAATAACTTTCAAAAATTTATAATTTTACAAAACCTTTTTGTTTCTATTATAGTCACAGTATGGAAAGAAAAAAGAAAAAATGTACATGATAATTTTGTTGTATATTTAAAGCCATAGGAAATTGTT
This sequence comes from Sminthopsis crassicaudata, assembly GCF_048593235.1. Classification (NCBI taxonomy): domain Eukaryota; kingdom Metazoa; phylum Chordata; class Mammalia; order Dasyuromorphia; family Dasyuridae; genus Sminthopsis; species Sminthopsis crassicaudata. The sequence continues at coordinate 260,754,118 of NC_133617.1, read as the reverse complement.
CATAGTACATTTTCAGTTTCATATACAACCTTTTTTATTATATTGTATTATGAAAATGCCTCATATTCCATGAATTAGAAATAAGTTTTTAAATAATTAAGAGGACTTAGATTCAAATTTAGCCTTAGACACTTAACACCTGTGTGACCCTGGGCAATTCACTTAACCCTGTTTGTCTCAGTTCCTCATCTATAAAATGAACTGGGGAAAAAATAGCGAACCATATTTTGCTCAAGAAAATTCCGTGTTGGAGCAGTTACAAAGAGTCAGAATCAGCTGAAAATGATTGAACAACAAAAACGTGTTTCCTTCCTATCTACTTATCATTCCTATGCTATTTTTTTCCTATGTACTATTTGATCCAGAGACTTTCTTGCTGTTCCTTACACATGATAATCTGACTCCTGGTTCTATGCAATTTCTATACTCTATTCCATGCTCTTTTTCCTTATTTCCATCCTCTTAATCTCTGGCTCTCTCAGCTCAAGTCCTAAGTTCTGCAATTGGTATTTCTTGGTCAAACCATGAAATCCTCCCTGCTCTGCCTTAAGTGACTAGTACTTCCTTTTGTGATTGCCTTCCTTTGGAACTATATTTATCATATATATTTTATATCATATATATTGTACACACAGAAATACTAATGTTTTCATATCATTTCTCCTATTAGAACATGAGCCTTGCAAGGGCAGAAGCATATTTTTGCTTTTCTTTGTATATACTTAATAAACATTTGTTGACTTTTAACTATTGAGTATATAGGTTATTAGTTATTGACTGCTTTTGGTAGGTAGTAAAACTATGAATGTATCAGTTATTGGGGCAATTAGAGGGGGACATTTCATGGATGACGAATGTGGTTGTGAATGGAATCTGATGTTATGATATCAAACAAAAAGACATTACAGGGTGGGAAAAGGATTTTATTGGGAGAAGATGAAAGTGGAGGTATAATGGGACAAATTAGACCACAGAAGAGGCACAAAAGACCTATTCCATTAGAGAGAAAAAAGGAAGGGAGATGAGCATTGTATAAAGCTTGATCTCATGGGTTTTTACTCAAAGAAGGAATAACTTAGTCATGTAATTGAGTAGAGAAATCTTACCCTATGAAAAAGAGGAGAAAAAGGAAAGAAAATGGAGAGCCTGGATAAAAGGTAGGATAGAAACATTAGGAGAAAGATATAAAAGAAGGGGGGTGATAGAAGATAGAGCAGGTAGTGAGTGGGGTGGGATAAAAACAAAACACAACTAAAAAGGGACAGGGTAGAAAGAAAGAACAAAAGTATACATAGGGGAAAAATAGGATGGAGGGAAATCCAGATCTGATAATCATAATTATGAATGTTAATGGGATGAACTCTCCCATAAAATGGAAGCAAATAGCAAAATGGATTAAAAAACAGAATCCTGCAATATATTGTTTATAAGAAACTCATTTGACACATAGAGACACATAACAGAGTAAAGCTAAAAGGCTGCAACAGAATTTATTATGCTTCAGATAAAGTTAAAAAAATTAGGGGTAGCAATTCTAATTTCAGATAAAGCAAAAGGAACAATACATGTAATTAAAAAAGAAAAGGAAGGAAAGTACATCTTGATGAACAGTATCTTAAACAATGAAGTAGTGATGATAGTAAATGTGTGTGCACTAAGTGGTAGAGAATATAAATTCCTAGAACATATATTAAGTCATTTTCAGGAAGAAATAGTAAAACTACACAAGTGTGGAACCTCAACCTTTCCCTCTCAGAATCAGAAAAATATAATCACAAAATAAACAAAAACAAATTAGGAAGGTTAATAGGATTCTAAAATCCTAGATATGTTAGACCTCTGGAGAAAATTGAATAGAGACAGAACTGAATATACCTTTTTCTCAGCAATACATGGCACTTACTCAAAAATTCTTCACATATTTGGGAACAAAAACCTCACAATTAAATGCAGAAAGGCAGAAACAGTAAATGTTTCTTTTTAGACCACAGTGCAATAGAAATTATATTCAATAAAGCATCAGGAATGCTAAAAACAAATTGGAAATTAAATAATCTAATTCTAAAGAATGAGTGGGCCAAATAACAAGTCACAGAAATAATCCATAATTTCATCGAAGAGAATGACAATAATGAGATAGCATACCAAAACCTATGGGGTGAAGCAGTTCTTAAGGGAAATTGTATATCTTTATGTTGTTACATGAACAAAATAGAGAAAGAGATCAATAAATTCAGCATGCAACTAAAAAATCTAGAAAAAGAACAAATTAAAGCCCTCCCAATAAAATACCAAATTAGAAATTCTGAAACACAAAGATAAGATTAATAAAATTGAAACTAAGAAAACTATTGAACTAATTAATAAAACTCAGAGTTGATTTTATGAAAAAAAAAAAAAAACAAACAAAATAGATAAACCTTTGGCTAATTTGATTAGAAAAAGGAAAGAAAAAAACCAAATAACCAGCATCAGAAATGAAAATGGTGAACTTAGCATCAATGAAAAAGAAAGTAAAGCAATAATTGGGAGCTATCTTGCCCAACTCTATGGCAGCAAGTCTGACAATCTAAGTGAAATGGATGAATTTTTACAAAAAATATAAATTGCCCAGATTACTAGAAGATGAAATAAATTACTTATATAGTCCCATTTTAGAAAAAGAAATTGAACAAACAATTAATGAATTCCCTAAGAAAAAAAATTTCCAGAGCTAGATGGATTCACAAGTGAATTCTACCAAATATTTAAAGAACAATTAATTCCAATATTATGTAAACTATTTGGAAAAATAAAGAATGAATACTGCCAGATTCCTTCTATAATACAAATATGGTACTGATACCTAAACCAGGAAGAGCCAAAACAAAGAAAGAAAATTACAGACCAATCTCTCTAATGAATATTGATGCAAAAAATTTAAGTAAGATATTAGCAAAGAAATTACAGCAACTTATCAGCAGGATATCAGTAGCACTAAGATTAAGTGAGATTTATAACAGGAATGCAGGACTGGTTCAATATCAGGTGATTTATTGTCATAATCAAGCATATCAATAACAAAACCAACAAAAATTATATGATAATTTCAACAGATGCCAAAAAGGGTTTTGACAAAATGCAGCACCCATTCCTTTAAAAAAAACACTATAGACTATAGGGATAAAGGGAGCTTTCTTTAAAATAATGAACAGTAGCTATCTAAAACCAAAAGCAAATATTATTTGTGATGGAGAGAAACTGGACACATTTCCGATAAGAATGGGGATGAAACAAGCATGCCTGTTATCACCATTCTTTTTCAATATTGGATTAGATATATTAGCTTTAGCAATAAGAAAAGAAAAATATTAAAGGAATATGAATGGGCAATGAGAAGATAAAACTCACTCTTTGTAGATGACACGATAATCTACTTCAAGATTCCTAGAAAATTATCCAAAAATCTACTGGAAACAATGAACAACTTTAGAAAAGTTGCAGGATATAAAATAAGCCCACACAAATCATCAGCATATCTACATATTACTGACAAAGCCCATCAGCAAGAGATAGAAAGGAATTCCATTTAAAATAACTATTCACAATATAAAATAAATAATAAACCCAGGAACTACATGAAGACAATTACAAAACATTTCTCACACAAATAAAGTCAGATCTAAACAACTAGAAAAATATCAATTACTCATGGGTAGGCTCAACTAATATAATAAAAATGACAATTCTACCTAAATTGATCTGTTTATTCAGTGTCATATGAAATGAACTTATTTTCTAATTGGTATTTTCCATTCTTTCAGTTAAATTCAGAAAAACTGCTTCAACACTCTCAAAATTTTGTTGCCCTCAGTTTGGACATGTCTGTATATACCAGTTTGGTTTAACTATTCTTCCTATTTTCATTTTCATTAGTGCCATTATTATTTAATAATGTACCTCACCAAGCTGAGAAAACAAAGTTTCAGTGTAGTTAATAGAATTAAGGAAGAAAATAGATTTTTACAGAAAGATGGGCAAGACTTTTTTTTGTCTGTATATTGTTCTTGCAGATTTATCCTTATGTTCTCTTGGGGGTGTTATGACTTAATTGAATGTCATGACAAACTTTCTGCAAATGAATTATATATTTTCATCACCTCTTATTGTTTTAAAAGGCAATTTCATAATCAATTGCATAGCATAGTACTAGAATATAGATTAATTGAATTTCTTTACGTTAGTTAAATTCCCACAGTGGATGGTGATTGTTCATGTCAAGGTAAGTTCTATTATCAAAAATTTTATTACTAATAGGTTATTTGAATAGGTAAATTTGGAACTCCTTAATTGCATGCTTTATTTTTTCATTTTTTCCATTTCTTCTCATTTGAAACTGATTTGAACCTTTTAGCAATAAAATAATAATATGCATAAACAAGTAATTAAAATCACTCCAATATTAATAAACATTTATGATTTTTTTACTAGTAACAATATACACATTTATAATGATGTGGTCAATTTTATTGTGTTTGTGATTTTGTTCTGTGTTCAACCTGTTCAATGCAATCCAACATAGAGTATAGTAGACTGAGATCTGGACTGGGAGCCAAGAACATGTAGGTACAGGTTGTCCATTTGATACATAATGGCTATATGACCCTGAATAAGTCACTTAACCTCTCAGTGCATTAGTCAATTCTCTAAAACTAGAAGTTTCTAAATTGTTCTGATCTAATTTAGTAGGGAAAGTTTCTCTCCAAAAGATCTCTGTATCAATGAAACATGGATCTGATTGCTACTTAGTAAGTATAAATGATAAAAAAATGTCAGTAGGTTGATGGAATTAAAGGATACATTGGGTTGTTAGAAATGTAATTAGTCAAGAAGTCATCAATATTTGCAGAACTTCCACAACTTGCCCATAACTGCATAATTTTGGAGAGAGGGAGTGAGGAGAAAAAAAAGTAGATATAATGAAACTTAACACATGGTCACTGACCTCATAGAGTTTCAAATCTAGTTGAAATTATAGAAGATTGACACATATAAAAATTTAGAATGCTTTCAAACTTTTGAGAATAGATTAAAAATAGTAGTGGTGGGTAAATTAAAGAAATCCTATTAGGATGGATACCATGATAGGGAAATAGGGTCAATAAGCAAGCACATTAAACTAAGTAATGCATAATATTCAAAGAGAAGTGAATGGTATTATTCTGTTAAGCATTATGGAGAGTAGTTAGGTAGTATAATGGATAGAGCAATGGGCCTAAGTCAGAAAGCCTTATTTTCCTAAGTTCAAATCTAGCCTCAGTCACTTACTAAGCTATATGATCCTGGGCAAATCACTAAACCCTGTTTGCCTCAGTTTCCTCATCTGTAAAGTGAACTGGAGAAAGAAATGGCAAATCCTCCAGTATCTTCACCAAGAAAACCCAAAATGGAGTCATAAAGAGTCAGATACGAGTGAAAAATGACTGAACAACAATAACAACAATATTCATGAAAGGAAGAAGTATAAACATATGCTGAAATAATATGCCATTGATTTCATCTATCTGATAGCAAAAAAGATATACCTATAAATTAATACTTTACTGTGTCTTCCACAATGAAAACTTCCAATGATTATTTAATTTTCTCCTTTTTTCTCATTCTCTATAACTATCCGTTATAAATCATGTGATCAAAGAAAGTTGGTGAGAATTATGGAGAGGAAATAGCAAACTCAAAGAAGAGCACTTTTAAACCATCTGCTGGCTCCCAGGAGAATAGGAACTACTTAACCTGAGATTCTGTAGGAACCTCTGGGAAGATTATTAAATAGCTTCATTAGTCATATCTAACTCTCAGAGATAGAGGTTGTGGAAACCCTGGTTAAAGGATCTAAAGCTAGAATGGAAGTCAGATTATTAGCCCTACTTTTTTTTTCATTTCTTTCTTTTTTTTTTTATTAATAGTTTTTATTTACCAGATATTTGCATGGGTAATTTTACAACCTTAACAGTTGCCAAACCTTTTGTTCCAATCTCTCCCCTCTCTCTTCCCCCGCCCCAGATGGCAGGTCGACCAATACATGTTAAATATGTTAGAGTACAAATTAAATACCATATATGTATACATGACCAAACAGTTGTTTTGCTGAACAAAAAGAATCAGACTTTGAAATAGTGTACATTTAGCCTGTGAAGGAAATCCAAAATGAAGGCGGACAAAATTAGAGGGATTGGAAATTCTATGTAGTGGTTCATAGTCATCTCCCAGAGTTCTTTCGCTGGGTGTAGCTGGTTCAGTTCATTACTGCTCTTTTGGAACTGATTTGGTTCATCTCATTGCTGGAGAGGGCCACGTCCATCAGAATTGATCATCATACAGTATTGTTGTTGAAGTATATAATGATCTCCTGGTCCTACTCATTTCACTCAGCATCAGTTCATATAAGTCTCTCCAGGCCTTTCTGAAATCATCCTGTTGGTCATTTCTTACAGAACAATAATATTCCATACTATTCATATACCACAATTTATTCAGCCAATCTCCAATCGATGGGCATCCATGTAGTTTCCAGTTTCTGGCCACCACAAAGAGGGCTTATTGGCCCTACTTTTACAACTATGATTAAACATTTATGTGAATTTAGGCATGTCCCTCCTAGTATCCTTACATTATTTATCATTTTACCTCACTAATACTATGTGCTCTTAATTTGAAAATCACTTTCTTGATCCTGTTCACTTCACATGCACATATTAAGAAAAGTGTTAGAGGTGACAGATAATAAGCAGTGCCCCAATGAGTTCTATTGTAGCCAAAATATTTATACCCAGATGGTGGTATGTGGCTTTTGATTTTCCACCTAGAAACTTACTAAGATTTTCCTTCACTCACCAGTGTCTTGCAAGTTTAAATCACAGTAATCTTGAAATACAAACCACAGTAAATCCTCAACCCAGAAATTTGTTCCAGACTAAAGATGGCTGAGAATATTACCAGGGCAATTGCCAAAGATCACAAAGCTATATACTAGAAGTGGAATTGAACACATATCTTTCTGACAATGAAGCTTGCCATCTAATTAATATTCTATATTCATGCTCTCACCTTAAGGAGAAGAAAACTTTGTGAGAAACACAGGGGAGAGCTGATTTTAAATGTTGCCTCAGATACTTAATAGTTCTGTGATCCTAGATCAGATATTCAATCTCTATGACTTTAGCTTTCTCATCTGTAAAATAGGAATAATAATAGCACTGAAATATCAGTGTTCTTCTGAGCTTCCAATGAGATAGTATGTGTAAAACAGTATTTGTAAATCTGAAAGTTCTGAGTATATGTCAGATATTGCTATTAGTAGGAAGATTCCAATCCAACATAAGAATGAGAGTGGAAGCTATAACTGTCCCTAATTTTTTCTAGATTCTTTTTGCTTTTCCAAACTTATTAGACCCTACTAACTGCCATATACTCTGTGATTCACTGTGACTGAACTCCTTACTGTTTTTCACATGTGATGTTCCATCTCCCAATTCTAAAGCTTTTCATTGAATTAGAACTCACTTCTCTTATCCATCTTCTCCCTTCCCTGATCCTTCAAGTTTTACCTGAAGATCCACCTTCTACAAAAATCTTTCACAATCATTTTTAATGTTAGTGCCTTTCCTCTGAAATTGTTTCCCATTTATCCTGCATATATCTTGTTTGTATTTATTTGCATGTTTGTCTCTGCAATAAGTAGGCTGTCAGTGTCTTTAGAAATAGGACTTTTTTTTTAAACTTTATTTGTATCACAATGCTTAGCATAGTGCTTGGGTAACATAATTGACAAATAAATGTTTATTGATTTGACTGAGTGAACTTCAAAAAAGGAGAAATTACTGAATCATAGTGCTAGAGAAAAAGTCTGTAAGTAGCCATTAGAAACAAGGAGTATTACCATTTATTCACTATACCCAGTGAGAAAGGGGCATGAATAAAAAATGCAACCAGTTAATTAATTAGTCAACTAGAATGTATTATGCACCTACTATGAATCAGACACTGTCCCAGCATGAACATATGCTGGAAAGTGAGTTCAGGGAATCTATTTAATTAGGGGGAGCCAGTTCTTAGAGACTGTAAGAATGAGGAACGATAAGTAAAAAGGTTTAAGATGACAATTAGTTTGTAGTTGTAGAGCAGGTATTTCAGGGAATATAGTAAAAGACCTGGGAAGCTTTAAAGTGAGTCATTAATGAGATTAAGGGGGAGAAGAAGTGGTCAAAGAGTAAGAAAGAATTGGATTTGAACAATGGCAATTTTTGTTGTTGTTGTTGTTGTAGTTGTTTTTGGGTTTTGTTTTTTTGTTTTAGAGATTCAGAATCATTTGAATAGGGAGGGAATGTTAGTTTGGGAGCAGTATGGGGGCAGACAAATGATGTGGAGGAAAAAAAAAGTTAGAAATTAACACACACTAGAATGGATGCTGAGGGAAATCAGAAAGCCTTATGAGCAGATACATGGACTCATAGTATAGTAGATGCCTAGAGTATGATGGGACATGGCACATTGTATACAAGCAAGCTAGCTAGAATAGCTGAGCCATAATAAAGGGGAGAAATGTTTAAGAAAAGTGGAAATATGGAAAGATATCAGGTTGAGATAAGCTTTAAATGTCAGATGGATGAGCTTATATTTGATTCTAAAGGTCTCTGGAGTATCTTGGGTGTGTATATATGTGGGGATAGGAATATCAGCATGGGAGAGGAATAACATGGTGAGGTGAACTTTTTAGGAAAACCACTTTGGTCATTATACAGTTTGGAATGAGGAGAGACTTGAAGCAGGGATTGCCATGACAATGGTATTGCAGTAGTTTAGATGAAAGATAATGAGGGCTTGAGTAGCTCTGGGAATAGAAATAAGAGGACATAGGAGAGAAATGTCAATAAACATTTGTCAGGGAGGGAGAATGAGGTTATTTGTTTTTTTTCTCCTCCTATATTCTACCTACCTCCCTCATTTTGTATAGGATCCTCCATGACTATTATCCTTTCTCATCTTCACTTTTTGGAATACTGAGTTCCCTTCAAGAAACAGTTCAAATGTCATTTCTTTCAGAGGTCTTTCCTGATTCTGCCTGGTGTTAGTTTTATTTTTCCACACATAAGTACTTTACTTCATTTCTATTTTGCATTAATTTTTCTGTATATTTTCCCCTTAGTAGGATGGAATTTCCTTTAGGACAGGGATGTTTACATTTATGTCTCTGAATCCACAGGACTTAGCCATAATACCCATTATATAGTAGCAATCAATATTTATTTAATAACAGTGCCAATAGCACTTTTTGGTTGGCTTGTATAGAGCTTTTTTGGTGGGCATGGGGATATTTAACAAGCTTTCTACATATTCACTTCCCATGTGACATATTATCATGTAATGCAAAGAGCTTCTGGTCTCAGGATCATGAAGTTTGGTATGAATCCCAGCTCTCTTTTTGCATAATTCCACTTAACCTCTAGGAGACTCAGTTTCTCCAAAGGTAAAATGATTGGAATTGACTTGGATGATCTCTAAAGCTCATCTAGTTTTAATTCCTATGACTGGTTCTGACTCATTACAATGGACTTCCAAAAAATTTCATAATGGTCTGTTTACGATTCTTCTCCTTACCCTGGAGATCATACCTTCAAATGAACTATTTTTTAAAAGAAAAAAAAATATATACTTAAGAATAATATTACAGGTGAAATTCAGGGGTTTTTTTACAGACAAAAATGGGGGAGACACAAAAATAATAAGGTCTACATTTTGACTAATGTAAAAATGTTTATGCATATTTTCAATGACAAAAGGAATTCTGTCTTTAAAGAAATAAAGCTATTTTTTTTCTCAAAATGGATAACTTTCTGGGAGGTGATAAAGTGAAGGCTAAAAGGAAAAAGGGAATGTAAGAGAAAAAATATATCAATAAAAATGAATTCTAAAATAAAACTATATGAATCTGATTTATATGTTTTAAAGTCAAAGTAATGCCAATTCAGTCAGTCAGTCAACTACTGAGCAAAATATCATCTATCTTAATGATATATTATGTGATTCATTTCATTACAAGTAAAAAAATGAGAAGAAATAAATTTAAGAATAATCACTAATGCAACTGTTTTTGGTGTCAAATATATTGTTAGGAAAAATGTTATTAAATTTATATGTGTATATATGTATATATTGAGGGAGATAGGGAAAGAAACATTCTTATTTACAAATATACTGTGCATTTTTTCTGTCCTAAATGCTTGATGTTATCAAGACTATATAAAACACTCCCAACATCCCATTAACTTGGGTGAATGTATTCATTTCAAAAAGCTTTACAGACAATTAGCTAATTCTTCCCTGTAGGGTTGCAAGAAAAGATGATAGTAATATTACTGTTCAGCTCTTCAAATCTGACAATAGAGACAGCAGGAGGCATCGTACATTGTCTTGAGAAAATCTACCATGTTTAACAGTTCCAGGGAAGGGCAATGCCACATTGAACTGTCTTCTGTGAATGCCTTTGAGAATGAATTATCATCATTCTGGTGGTTTCAGGAGTCCTTTTCCTTTAACCTGCCTTTCCATCACAGTACTTACTTTCATGGAGGGCTCAGAACAGTTATTCATCAGCAAATTTCACATCTCAACATATAACTTCTACTGAGCTTCCTTAGTCTGAGATATTTAGTGTAAAGTTGACCAACCCACCAAGTGCAGATATCTTTAAAAGAGAGAAGGCAAAAGTGAAAAGTCTTGTTAAATAATGGCTACTGTTTGTTTAATCATGATTGCTACCATCATTTGCTATTGTTAAGGCAGGTAGCTTTCTACTTTTGTGACAATGAAAAGGGCATAGTATACTCTTAATCAAAAACAAAGCTTCTATCTTAAGACTTTTTTTTTTCATTTTGGAAAGAAATGGAAGAGACTCTATTGTTGCTCCATTGTCAGAGTTTTGATGTAATTTAAGTCTTACACTTCAGTATCTTAGACATCAATGTCGTTTTTGTTACTCATTTCTCCTTTAGCACATTTTAGTGACATATTTTTTTTGGGGGAGGGAAAGACTACAGGCCTGTTTTGAATTATAAGTGCAGAATACATAAAAGTCCATTTAGAATTGTTGAAATAATGTCTGTCATGCTTACAGAATCATTCTAAAATTGAAATAGGGAAAAAATAAACATGAACTAAAACACTGAAATATGAAAAGAAATGTAGTTACCTATTGGTTATCTTGTAGTTAACAAAATTCTTACTTTCCAAATGGCATCTAAGAAAGGAATAGCTTTATATTGCCCTTGAAATCAGGGGTGACAAGACTCTTAGCTGCTCACATTATTTTTCAAAATTAAAAAAAAAGGCTTACAGTATTGGATATAAGTGAACTATATTATGTATATATATATATATATATATATATATATATATATATATATGTGTGTGTGTGTGTGTGTGTGTATAGATATGGATATGTTTGTGTGCACACAGACACATATACACATACATTTAATATCCATCTCTAATAGATGTAAATAACCTTAACTCCACTAAGAACTTATACTTTTTTTTTTTATTTGCAATATATATGTATGGGTAATTTTTCAGCATTGACAATTGCAAAACCTTTTGTTCCAACTTTCCCTCTCCTTCCCCCCCCCAGATGGCAGGTTGACCAATATATGTTAAATATGTTAAAGTACAAGTTAAATACAATATATGTATACTTGTAGGAACTTAATTTATACTCTAATGAAAACAGAAATCTGAGTACATAGAGATATGCTTTAGTAATTTTTACCTCATGGCAATGCCAGACTTGCCATCTTCAGCATCTTCTACTTGCAAACGTACTTTCTTTATAACTCCATAATTTCTGTCCATTTTCATTATGGTCCTAAAGACTTGAGCCCTTCGAAGTGAGCCTTTTGGAAATATGACTGGTGGATAAGTGCCTCGTTCACAGCATACAGTGAAGGCCATTTTAGGGCTTATGCAACTGGACAAAACATTACTAGTCTTTACAGTGATATCCCAAGTTCCTATGTATAGAAAAATGAAGATATAAAAAAAATCATCAAAATTGTGGAACCCCCTATAATTCTGAATTTTCAATAGCTCTATACTAAATAAAAATTTATAAAAAACAAACATAATCTCTATCTTATATGATAAGCTATCCTTTAGAAAATATATGGCAGAAAAAATGAGATGACATTGGCTCTACCTCACTCTGCAATCATTGCAAACTTGGATTTTCTTTTCAGATTAATTTTTAGAGTTTATTTATGTTCCACTGTATTATAAAATAACTATATACTCAATTTGCTTTGTATTTTTTTCTGAGTGAAGAATATGATCTTTCCTCGCAAGATAAAGGAAAGAAAAAATTAGCTTTAGTGTTAAGGAGTTCCATAACATCAAAAATAATCTATTCTCTATTTTTAACATGTTTCTATCTGCTATTTTAAAACAACAACAACTATATTTTCCTCTTCAGGAAGCTTTATTCAATTGAGTAGATAATATATCCATCAATCAGACTCCATAGATTCACATTCTCTTAAAAGAAGGAAGGAAATGGAAAATTAAAATATGACAAATAAAGGTTAAAAAAACACAAAAGTTGAAAACACATATCATATTAATATGTACATGATAATATTTATGCTTAAGGTGGTGTGCAATGTAATTGGCACAAAATATAAAAAATTAAATTTATTGACATACAATAAACTTTATAACATTTTTCCCATTTAAAGAGTTTTATTTACCAATATGTCCTCCTTTTAAAATACATTTTGGCACTGAGTTCTCAAATATTTAATTTATCATGGTACTACACTTTTAGTGCATTAGATATTAAATGCGCCTTTGAGAAACTGAATTTTTCAGATATCTTTGAGTAAACTTCATAGATTTTCAATGTAGTTTCAGTCAGTAATGTTCCAAGTTATTTATTCCATCTCTTGGTATGATGCATCATATGGGGGTAAGGATATTTTTCAGTATTTTATCTCCACTTAGGGATTCCTATAATCCTGGAATAATTCTGCTCAGTAAATCTAGACCTAGATGGATATATATATGTAGCATTCTCTATCTCTGTGTGTGTGTGTGTGTGTGTGTGTGTGTGTGTGTGTGTGTGTGTGTGTGTGTACAATCAGAGCTTATCATTTCCTCACTGGAGGCAAGATTTCAAGAACTATATAGGCTCAAGAGAAGATGTTCTTGGGTACAGGAAGTAAAATTCTCCAAAACACTTTCTTGAGGAGATTAAATAGATGGATAGATAGACAGTTAGCCAGACAAATAGTTATTCTATCTATGAGTGTGTTTGCATATGTGTGTGTGTGTATATATATATATGTATATATATATCATATTATATTTCTGTATGATAAAGATGACCAAATCTTACAAACACTGATACCTCTTAATCCAATAGATTTAGTAAAGCTTTTAAAGAAAAAGAAAGGAAAGAAGCATTTATTAAATGTCTACTATGTGTCAAGCACTATGCTAACTGCTTTACAAATATTTAATTTGACAGTCACAACAACACTGGGAGGTAATTGCTATTATTATCTCCATTTAAGAGTTGAGGAAACTAAGACAAATTGCTTAATTCACTTACCCAGAATCATTCAGCTAATAAATATCTGAGGTCATATTGGAACTCAGGTCTTCCTAATTCTGGGGCTATCCTTCTCTCTACCATTTACCTGTCTCTAAGAGAGATTCATCAGGGAAAATGCTATTTTTAATATATAGTATGCCAACTTTTGTATTATTTTGTCCAAGAAAAGTGTTTTCTTTTCCTTATTAGTAATGATAAGTAGCTTTTTTGGGAAATATCTTTTCGTACTCCAACTTCAAGAAGCATATGCTACATTGAAGAGAAATCAACAACAAATCATCCAGTTGTTGGACCTCTCTAAAACTCTTTATTTTCTGAGAATAAATTAGGCTATTTCACAAGAATATTTTTGACTGCATTTTACTCTGTACTTTAGTGTGTGTGATTGATTCATTGTAGTTTTGAATACTTCTTGATGCACCCCATTCCTATAGTTGCTGCAATTTCTCTAACAGTCATTAAAGTGTGCTTTTTTTAAGCTTTATTTTTTAGCATCTCTCCTTCAAGTAACAAAATAACACACAGTAAAAGAAAAATGAAACATGTATCTCAATACAATTGATCAATCAATAAACAAATATTTATTAAACATTATGTAGCAAGTACTTCTCTAAATGTAAAATTAGTCTAGAGTTCTCAAGAACAAGAGCAAAAGAAGGTATGTCCCAAGTTGTCTTAGAGACTACTAATCCAGTCAGGAAGCTGGAAGCAGCAATGAGAGGGCATGGAGATAAGATTAGATGAAGAGGACCAGAAGCTTATCTTTAGAAGAAAAGCATTCACATCTGAGGCTCCTGCCTCAGCAGGTACTTGATGAGAGGTGACACTGTTGTGGCCTCCTACCTAGTGGTTCTCAGACCTTTCCACCCTGGGACAGATACTAGAGTGAGTACCCCAAGTTTTCAAGACTTTCAAGATCTGCCCTGGTCTGAAGTTGAAAAACCTCCTACCTCTGGTAGGAGCCAAACAAATACACTTAAATAGACTGCTTTCATCACAATCTTTCCTGGTAAGGAAGTAAATGTTTCCTTAGCATTTTGCCTCGGAGCAAGAGCTTAAACACCCTGAAGTTGTATTAATTTCTGTCTCAAAAAGTATATACTAGCATCACCTGGAGTCACTGATGTCCCTATTTAGAGTAGATGTAAGATAACCTAACTTATTAAGGGAAAGAGAAGGTGGCAGGTACTTTAGCTTCCTGTTTCAGACACTTTAGAACTCTGTTACACAATGTTTCATCTTGGGACAGACACTAGCATAGTCCTCTATTGGTTGTCATGCTGCCCTAAAGGAGGCATTAATATGGTCCAGGATGTTGAAATCTCCTGCCTCAGAACAGGTGCTAGATTATACTGGTTGCCTCAAGAAAATAAATAGGTACCCATGCATATGTACTGTCCAAAAAAAAGTTATAATTATAAAATTAAATAAAAATTAAATAAGAAAATTTAAAAAAAGAAAATAAATAGGAAAGTTTTGACTGATATTAACAATTTCATATTAAAACAATTCTGTCCCTTTATGACTACATTTCTAAGAGAGCCATTGTTTCTGATTCAACTACTACTAAACTCAGCTAACATTTACTGAGAGTCTCATCCTGTGCTGTGTACTGTGTATACAAGGAAGCAAGTGGAGACAGTTGGCCCTTCCCCTTAAACAGGCATTATATTATAATGCCTGAGAACACATGGCTTCCTGCCTCCAGATAGGTGCTACAATAGTCCTTGATTGCCTTTGGAAGCTCATCTTTGAGAAAAAAAATGGCAACATTGTAGAACCACAACCTTTCACAGAAAACACTACTGTGACCTGGATTACCACTGGAAGCCTATCTTCAAGGGGCAGAAAGTAAATATGTCTTCTAGACTAAAGTATCTATATGTGTGAAAAAGAGAGACGTCAGATCAATCTAGTTTCTTTGGGTCAAGATAATATATATTATGTCAGCTTAGCATCAGTAGAAATACATGTAATAACATCATGAAATGTATCATTATCAAAATTATTTTTTCTCAAATAATTCACATATCACTTTTGATTCCCATAAAGTATATATTGCATGTGTATGCTATTATTTTAGAATGTACATTTTTACAGGACTGAGACAATAACTATATTTATATGTTATTCACAGTACAAAACTAAACCTGAAAAAAGTAAAAACAGATTTAGTCTTTAAAATACATAAAACATTCAACTGAAAAATTCAATTCATGAAAGATGAATGATTTAGTTATTGATTTAATTAATACTTCCCATGTAGATACCATCTGTCAGTTACCCATGTAAAAATATAAACTCTAGGCATACAAATATTTCCCCTGTAATGGAATGGGCATGACAGCTATTTAAATACAGAATAGTAGAATTTAATTAAAATATATGTTAGTTTTACACAGAGTTAGTTAGAAATGTCATGAATTAAATTTTGTAATCTGAAATAATGATTACAGTTTACCTTATAATACTGTTAGCCAAGAAGGCAGGTATTAGTTTTGTTCATAAATGACAGTTTTATAAGACTTTCCACTGTGTGGTGACTATATAAATGTTTAAGCATCCTTAGGCTGCTACCCTATGAAACTTTAACATACTCTACTAATAATTCTAGAAGTTGGGATCACCAATTTAACCAAGTTCGTGATATTAAAACACACACACACACACACACACACACACACACACACACACATACACACACACACTCACAAAACCAAATGTTGCTCCTTCAAGTATTTGTTTATTTGTTGACCTAATAAATGGAGGACTAAAATAATAACAACAAATTTTTTTCTTCAAGAAAGCTTACTTTCTTCTGGAATGCAAACTCTCCAGAAATAATGACCAGTAATAGAATTATCATTTCAAAATATAGAGACTCACATAAAGGTGTCAAAACATGGGTCATAGGAATAGATATCAGCAAAATAAAGGCAGATAGAAAGGATAGATTAGTAGTAGGCTACACATACTGTTGGATGAGCTTGTTCTGAGTGAGAACATTGGCTTTTCTAGTTCTGTGTAGTAAACTGAGGATGTAAGGGGCCCAGTCAAAGCTTTATCCTTGAGATTTGCTATCATAAAGTAAAGAAAAGAGGGGATTGTGGTACAGTACTGTTATAGTTGGTTTTGTAATCAGCTGAAACTACATTATTTTTCTAAATACAAAAATGTCAAGATTTATTGGATCTATTTTTATGTCAAAGTGTAGTAGTAGCCACAGAGTTTTACAAGGTAATTTAATAATTCATTTCAATAGTTACTGTTATAAGTTTAAGGTTGCTTTTTATCTCTTGCTGCTAAAATCCTATGGTTTTTTTTTGGAGAACCAATCAATCAAATAATAAATAAGCATTTATTAAGCACCTACTATATGCCAGGCACTCTGTAAATAAAAATTAATTTAGGATATTGTTAAATTGAAAACACTTTCTACTATCTAGTAACCATTTTAAAGAAATAAAATGAGTAAAAAGCATGTATTTGTCAAATTGCTATCTCTTCCATATTTTGTTTTCTCTACTGCCTCATTTTATTTTTGCTGTATGCCTTACTTTTTTGTGATGAAACTTATGAAGTAGATAAGAAAAAACTAAAAGAATATAACTATATTGTTTTAATTATTCCCCAATTGCTTGTGCCTCTTTCAAATAACCTTGTTTTGAATACATTTCTATACATTCATTTGTTAAATTTATATTTATGCTATATATGTTTATATGTATATTCTCCCTCACTATATATGTATATAGATTTAAATATGTATTTATTTTCTTCCACACACACACACACACACACACACACACACACACACACAGTTTCTCCTTATTGTTATTTGTCTCACCAAAAGGGACTGTTTCATTCTTCCTCCTTTTAACCAGAGTACTTTTGATACTGTCTTAAGTAGGCACTTAAATAGTGCTTTATGATAGACTAATTGATTCCTCCTGGTTCTTCTAATCTACAACTTCTTTTTAATGGGGAAGTTTGATAAATCAAAATCAATACAAATTCACTGAAGACATACTTTGTATACTAAAGTATTTTATATCAGCTAATGGGTTAATAAAAATTTTTAAAATCCCAAATAATAAGAATCACAAAATTGTGAAGAGAATCATAGAATGATAAAAGTAGATATAAAATAATATAATTGTGGTCATTGTTGAAAAAGAAAGCTAGGCTACCCAAATGTTAAAAATTAATTTGTATGTGTACCCTTTCACCAAAATCCAGTTCCAATGCTTCATCCTGGCATAGAAGTAAGCCTGAGTTCTCTTAAGATGATCAATGGAGCACAACCTTTGGTAGGTCCTATGAAATCAAAAAGTCTTAAAGTAAATTCTCTTGACTATCTGGCTAAGTGTGAAAGTGCCTGTCACTAGTTTGGTTATAGAACAGTTAATTTTTCATCCCTAGCAAGTCCCAAAGACAATCTACTTGAGTTATTGATGAACTGAGGGAATTTTTTCTTTTTGTTTTTTTGTGAAGTGAATCCTTACATGAGTGAAAGTACATGAAATATTGACATAAATATTCCCCCTAGTTTTGTCTTTTAGAAATCAGTGAAATGGTTTCTATCTGTAAATATTCTTTAGCTTTTCAGACATCAAATTGTGGCTAACTTCAGAAAAAAAAATTAACATTTAACTAATCTACTGGGGGGGTCATTAAACCAAAGGGATAGGTCATTATTGTATATATCAACATCTGCCCATGAGACAGTTCATATAACTTATTACTAACCTAGTTTGTCCTGGATTGAATAAGTAAAATCACAGAAACCAGGAAAATATCATGGTTGACAGCTTGAATCAATAGAGATTTAGAGCTCAGAAGTATTTTGGAGGCCAGCTAGTCCAAGTCCTGTTTTATAAAGGAGGAAACTAAGACCAAATAAGGTGAAGTTATTTGCCCAAAGACACAGAGATAGTTGGCAGCAGAGCTAAGACTCAAAACTCAAATCCTCCTCCTCCTCCTCCTTCTTTCATCCTCCTCCTCCTCCTCCTCCTCCTCCTCCTTCTTCTTCTTCTTTCCTCCTCCTCCTCCTCCTCCTCCTCCTCCTCCTCCTCCTCCTCCTCCTCCTCCTCCTCCTCCTCCTCCTCCTCCTCCTCCTCCTCCTCCTCCTCCTCCTCCTCCTCCTCCTCCTCCTCCTCCTCCTCCTCCTCCTCCTCCTCCTCCTCCTCCTCCTCCTCCTCCTCCTCCTCCTCCTTCTTCTTCTTCTTCTTCTTCTTCTTCTTCTTCTTCTTCTTCTTCTTCTTCTTCTTCTTCTTCTTCTTCTTCTTCTTCTTTTCCTGAGGCAATTAGAGTTAAGTGACTTGCTCAGGTCACATAGCTAGGAAGTCTTAATTGTCTGAGTCCAGATTTGACCTCAAGTCCTCCTGACTTCGGGGCTTGTGCTTTAACAGTTGTACCACCTAACTGCCCCACTCAAATCCTTTTTCTCACAACCAATACACATTCCATTTATACATTTTCTTCAGGAGCAGATTAGTCCTATAATTATCACCTCTCCCTCCCTCCCCCTCTCCTTCTCCCTCTCTCCTTCTCCCTTTCTCCCTTTCCCTCCCTCTTCTCCCCTCTCCCTCCCTCTCTTTCTCTGTCTCTGTCTCTTTCCCTCCCTCTCTTCCTCTCTCTCTCGATCTCTCATCTTTAGTCTCTTCCAATTTATTGCCTCATTTCTTTTCTTATATGAATATTTCTAGTTCATTTTCATCCTTTGAAAAGTTCTTCTGTCCTTCCATACTCTCAAGTTATCACTTTACACCTCTTTTCCCTATAACCAAATTTGTAGAAAAAAAGCTGTCTACAAGATTATCTGCACTTTCTCTTATCTCATACACTTCTTAGCTCCTTTTTTCCAGTTTCATCAACTGGCTCTTTCAGTCAGAAGTGATTTGTTACTTGCCAACTTTGATGGTCTTTTCTCAGCAATCTTTGTTGACTTCTTTATATCACTTGACACTGTTGAACACTCTCCCGTGGATACTTTCTGCATGTGATAGCACTTTCTTCTTTTTTCCTTCCTGTCTAAGTCTACTTTGTCAAAACACTATCCATATCTTATTTTGTAACTGTTGGTATACATGCTAAGGCTATATGCTGGTTTTTTTATCTCTAAACTCTCTCAACAACTTTTCATCTCTGATGAAATCAGCTCTCATGTCTATATAGATGATTTCTAACTCTCTATAATCCATCTTTATGCTTTTTAACTGGACCCTCATCCCAATCATCAACTCCCTTTTAGATATTTTCTACCAGATATTCTTTAGGTATATCAAAAGAGCATGTTTCAAACTGAACTCATTATAGTTTCCTATAAAAACAATATTTACTAATTTCTATTGAGGACTTTACTGCTATACAAGTCTTAATAGCTCCATAGTCTTAGAATCAAACTCAACTCCTCCTTGTTCCTCACCACTCCCTATAACCTATAACCCTATAACCAATATTTGTCCTATAACTAATTATTTGCCTATTCCTTACAGAGTTTGACTGTATAACATGTTGCATATAACCTCTTTCTTTCCACTCATACAATCAGCATCTAATTCAGTTCCACAGAACTTCCTAGAATATTGAAATATCATCAAAATTGCTCTCCCTACCTTAAAGCCTCTCCCAAGTCAAATACATCTTCATCACAGATGCCAAAGTAGCTTTCCTAAAGCATAGGGTTGAGAAGAATTTTTCAACAAATTCCTATTACCTCTAGGATCAAATACAAGTATTTCAAGTCATTCATCACCTAGCTCCAATCTACTTTTCCAGGTTTATTATTATTACTCCCCTTCACACAATCTTGGATCTCTTGCTGTTGCTCACATAGGACATATGATTATAGATCTAGAGTTGGAAAAAGGCCTCAGAGATCATCTAATCTAAGCCTCTTCCCTTAAATATGAGAAAGTGAAACCCTGGGAGGATGTGATTTCCCAAAGGTGTCATAGGTAATAAGCAAGCTTTAGAGATAGTATTTGAACCCAGGTTCTCTAACTCCAGAGTCAGTTTTCCTTCCATTGTTCAACACTATTTCCCCAGTATGATCTACCATTGTGGTGATTTTGTAGACTATACTGCAAATCTAGAATGCATTACTTCCTTACTTCAGCCACTTAAGCTTCCTATTTTTCATCAAAGTTCACTTAAAATACTGCCCATTTACATGTGATCTTTTCTTTTCCATGAGCTGCTAGTGAATATTCCACTCCCCAAATACTTTGACTAGTAAATCTTGTTCATTTTAGGGATGCCTATTTTAGGATGTGATCTAAACAGGCAGACATAAAAGTGCCCAAATTCATAGTAATTTAGCTCTTGGAAGTGTAAACATACTAATAGTTCATGTGTCTTGCATTAAACAAAAACTCTTTTAACTTATTTTAACTCCCAGGTTGGGGTATCAGCTCTGTGTATGTCAGATCACACTTCACTGTTATTCTCAGAATTATTCTAGGCTTCATATTACTAATAAAGGAACAGAAGAAAATACAAAAAAGAGAAACAACTACAATTGTTTATTAGAAATAATATTGGATTAGCCCAAAGTAGTTTTTAAAACTATAATTAATGGATATAATTAAAATGACAGAAAAATAGCTACTTGAACTCATTTTAAGTAAGGCAGAGAGCAAAGAATTAAAAACTCAAATTTCTCCTTTTCATATGCCATGCTCTATCCACCTAAGGGGACTCCTACCATGAAAATCAGAGTCTTGTGCTTCACCATTTATCCCTTTAGCTTTTACCTCTTGGATTCCCCCTTGGAGCCTGAAGGAAACTGTAGATATTGGATGATTGTCTACCTTTGTCCTTTGTCCTTCTGTTGATTTACATCAGGGAGAAAAGCCTCTGAGGAAGGAGGATTCTGGGAAGATGACAGAGTAGAGCAGTAAATTTCAAGCCTTCCAGATTTGCCCCACAAACAGAAGAAATTTGAACATCAGAGTGAGTATAGATTGAAAAAAAAGCAAGAAGACTTGGGGCAGAACAGAGGTCCTCCTAGAACAACCCAAGAAGATCTAAAGGAAGCCCCCAAGCCAGTATTGACCAGTGTAAATCAAAAACATCTCCAGTCTAACTCCATAGAAACATCAAATGAGGAACCTTGGGACTAGCTAGGTTTGACTGAAGCCTCAGCAGGAGGCAGGGCTGGGAATTTATAGAAGTCAAAAAAGTTTAAATATCAAATGAGAAACATTGAAGAAAAACTAAAACTCAAAACCCATCCAAGAAAAAACAAAATTATGGGGGTGGGAAGTTAATCAAGTAGAAAAGGAACTACAGTCTCAAATATGAAAATAACTGTTTGAAAGTTAGAATTGGGCAAAGGAAACCAATGAAGTTATAAGAGACCAAGAAATAACAAAACAGAATAAAAAGAATGAAAAAATACAATAGAATATGAAGAATCTTATAAGAAAAAAAAAACAGATGTGGAGAACAGATCAAGAATAGAAATTATAATAATTGGACTACCTGAAAGTTGTGGCCAAATAAATTACCTTGACACAACAATGCAAGAAATAATCCAAGAAAATTGTCCTGGAGTGATAAAAACATGAAGTGAAAGTATAAAAATAACAAAAATCCACTGATCACACTTCAAAGTGATTCACTTTTCCACACTTTTGTGGAAAACACATAGGAATATTATTCTCAAATTTCAAAACCCCCAGATAAAAGAAAAAATTCTTCAAGAAACAAGAAAAAAATTTTAATACACTGGACCTACAATTAGAATTGCACAGGACTTGGTAGCCACAATACAAGACTGAAGATCCTAGAATCATATATATTGGCATTCAAAATAACTAGACCTGTGACCAAAAATATCATATCCAACAAATTTCCATAATATTAAAGAATATTCAGCAAACTTGCAGATTTTCAGGACTTTCAACCAAATCCGAACTCAACGGAAAATTTCACATATGCAAGTCAATATCAATTTCAAAGAACTTAGCGTGGACAAATTGTTTATGATTTTCACATGGAAATGTATACCATATGTTTAAGATAGCACAAAAGAAAAATTGGGATAGAGTGAGTAGACTCTAAAAAGCAAAACCTCCTGGAAAAAGGTAAAAATAGTGATCACGTTATACAAAAGAGATACAAAGGAAAAATAGACACAGAGCCATTAGAAAGGGAAAGAGGGCTCATAGTTCTGAAAAAACTTATTCACTTTGGTAATGGTTAAGTGGGCAACACTACATATATACCATGAAGAATATAGTACTCACCAAAATCTATAAAGAAATAAAAAGGGGAAAAATGGGTAGAGGGGGAAGCAAAGGGTAGGGAAATAAGACAAGGGAGGGATCCATGGCAGGGGAGTTAAGTAATAGCAAAGCAAGTTAAGGAGCAAAATTATAGCAGGGATAAGAAAAAAAGACATGTCAAGTTCAAATATTCAAACAAGAGAGAAATCTACATTATATGATAGCCATACTAATATTGTTGTAGTTGCATGTTTACATATAGATAAATGTATGTGTGTGTATATGTGTATATATACACATAGTGTATCTGAATATATGTAGATATGCATGCATATGCTTTATATATTCTTTGTATATTTTATATGTTAGTGGGTTTATGTGTCCTGCTTGTGAGTGCATATATTTATGTATATAATGTCTATCTGTGCTTAATTATAGCCTGTTTGGGGGAGGTGGGAGAAGATAAAAGGGGGAAAAATAATGAAGTAAAATAAATACACAGTAGAGAGCAAAAACATAACCTACAAGGAAGCATAGAAAAGATGGATATTCATAAATATAATTCCATTTACTATTATATATCCTTTCTTGAACTAACAATTTATTGTTATATATTGTGAATCCTCCCTGATGTTCTATAGAGCAGTTGACAATGTTCTATTTTGTAAAAAAAAAATAAAAATAAAAAACTAAAAACAAAGATAATAAAAAGGAAAAAAATCAAAAAGAGTTGGGCTCTGAATCAACAATGAATGAATGAATGAATGAATGAATGAATGAATGAATGAATGAAAAAAACATTTAAGTACTTGCTTTGTGAAAGGCACTATGCTAAATTTCAAAGATACAAATGGGAACATTTGATAATCTCTGATCACAAGGAACTCAGAGCTCACATTCTCAAAGGAGGAGATAATACATATATTAGATTTCAATGGCAATTCCATTGAAAGGCCCAGTAATTCTGAAATTGGCAAATTTTCTTTTGGCAAAGAAGCTGGAAATGTATCTTCTTCAGTGTCTTTTTCATTGATCAAATTATATTAGTGATTTTTTTTTCTTTGTTTTGGGAGTTGCTTTTTTTGCTTTCTTTTTTTTTTTCTTTTTCTTTCTTTCTCTCTTTTTTTACATTATGCCATTTCACAGTGATAAGAGCTTTTGTATAGACAACTTCCTTCTGGGGCCTAAGAAGCTACTAAGGAAGCAGTTGCCATGATTGTTTTCCTGAACAGTGGCTTTGAGGGCAGGCTAAGAAAAAGTGGGTGAATTATGGCAGGAGGATTACTGCTAATCAGAGTTTTGGGGTTTACCTGACCATCAGTGGCAGATGGGATTAGTAATATAAGGAGTCCCTTTTCCACAAAAGTCATTGCTTTTGGTGATGGATGTAGGGGAGTCAGGCTAGAAACAGGAATGGTGCATCTGAGGGTTGCCATTCATGAGTGTTTTGGGAGCAGGGTCCTAGATTCTCTCAACCTGAGAGGGGAGGTGATGGTTGAGATATGGGTGGAAGGTTGACCTGGGTTCAAAACCTGTTTCTAACAAGTTTGTTGTATGAAGTCACCTAACCTCTTGGTGTCCCAAGGCAATTCTGTAAGACTCAATATTAAAGAACAGATACTGGCCCATACTGGTAGAGGGAGTTTTTAAATTGAAAGTTCATTTGTCAATGAAATTAAAAATCTGGTCCACTATTCCAACTTTAAAAAATAGTTTATAGAAAGCAATGAAAAGAATTCCATGTAAACATACACAGAGGAGTTATGTTAGTTCTTTATCATGGATCATTTCTCCCTTTAGAATATAAACTCAAGAAAGGCAGGGACTATTTTATTTATGTCTTTGTAGTCATAGGTCCTAGCACAGTGCTTAGCACATAAAGTCATTTTTAAAATGCTTGTTAATTGATTATACTTCTCTGCCTCCTTGGACCAGGTTAAGTATATTGGCAGCAGAGTAAATCCTACAGAAGCAATCTATAACAGAGAAGACTGTTACATTTAAATTGTTAAAAATAAAAGGTGTGGTTTTTTTTATTATTATTTTTACTCAATCAACTTGAAAACTGGTTCTAATTGAATTTGTTTTACAATTACTTTAGTCATGTTTAGCTCTTCCTGATCCTATTTGGGGTTTTCTTAGCAAAGATACTGGGTTTGTCGTTTCCTTCTCCATCTCATTTTACAGATGAGGAAACTGAGACAAACAAGGATAAGTGACTTATTCAGCATCATACAGCTAGTAAGTGCCTGAGATTGGATTCAAAACCAGATTCTCTTGACTCCATGCATTATAGTTTCTCTACTGTACTACCTACTTATCCTCTAACTGAATAGAATGGGACTATTTAGAGAATAAATCTCTGATCTGACCAAAAGTAATAACTTTAGGATATGAGGCACAAAAGTACTACCACTACTCCCAGGCAAACAGGGCCCCTGCTCAGGGTGGCATCACTCAGGGGTCCTCACTTTGGATAGTGCTGCTCATTATAGGCATAAAAAAATTAAGAAAAATGAAAAAGAGAATTAAAAAGGAAATAATTAAGAATGATCTACATACCAAGTTGATGTTACCTTATTTGTATGGGATTTATTGCATAATTGGGAATATCTTAATATACCTAAAAAGACAGAATAATTTTTATTCTGATAGGCTCAAATCCTCTTATGGAGAAGAATAATGGAAAATGTTCTGCATTCATCTAACATATTCCACTTGCCCCCACATTTTCATCAATTCATTTAAGCATTCATAGATTTACTGCTCGTTGTTAACTATCATGAGTCATTTGAAAGTATAACATATACTATTGACTGAATACATTGTCATGGATGATAAATTCAATAATTACATAAGTACATACACAATGAAATGTGGGCAAGAATCTTACTCATTGTTAAAAGAAAATACTACTCTATAAAAAAAATGCAATGTGATTGCTGATGCTGTAACAGCAATTGCAAACTTGTAGTATAGACATTACTAATAGTAATATTCCAGTTTCTTGACCTGAAATAAGTACCCAAACAGGGGCAGATGGGCTGTTGCTATAAAAACTAACTCATTATATTATATAGGATGGCATCTTCTCTTACATAATGTTACTTAGAGGCTGGATAGTTTTGTGTAAAGACTGGAATGTTTTAATTTGGTACTTTCCATTTCTGTGTGCATTTAAACTTACTAGAAATGACGGGAAAACAAAAGACATAATACATATATATATTTAATTCAAAGATATTTATAAATTAAAATCAATTGAATTATGACATGATTTTATTTCTTAAATTATATTTTTATGTATTTGTACATTTGATACAAAGCAATTATTATTTTAACTGCAAAAGAAATAGTTCTTGTATCTGAGATTTCAAAAACAAGGTAGTATAAAATATAAAGACAGTGTCA
This sequence comes from Sminthopsis crassicaudata, assembly GCF_048593235.1. Classification (NCBI taxonomy): domain Eukaryota; kingdom Metazoa; phylum Chordata; class Mammalia; order Dasyuromorphia; family Dasyuridae; genus Sminthopsis; species Sminthopsis crassicaudata. The sequence continues at coordinate 260,727,832 of NC_133617.1, read as the reverse complement.
ATATGCTATTCTCCACTTTACTGGTACTACCAACATAAAAGATAATATTAAAAATAACGATTCAAATGTTGGCAGAAGATGCAATAAAAATATCTTTTGAATTATTTATTTCATTAAAAAGAATCATTTTTAGCTATGATAAACATTTTTCCTTATTGTGTTTTTGCAACAGGGAGTGATGGTGGAGTATTTAACATATTTTAACTTCTAGTTATCATCTATCAAATGTTTTTGAAAATGCTTTCTGAAAATTAAGCTATAGCTATTTATGGCATATTGAAGGGGCAGTCTCTCAGCTAAAGGAGTAAGATGCATACCCATAATGTAAATCATATTCTTGGAATATTTGAAAAAAAGTGTTGTGAAAAACCAGGAACATGGGTGGGACAATTCTGTTTAAATTTCTGTGGGTCACACATATGCACAGAATTATAATGTAAATTGTCACATGGTCTACTATAGTAATCAAGAGTTAGACAGTCATTCTAGCTATGTAAAGTTCAGTGTTTTAAATCTTATTACTTCTCATGAAAAGATTACTGTTACAAACAAATTATTCTAAATTTTCATTAATAAATCAGTATGCCTCAAATGGGCCTATGAATTTTGTAATACATTTTCAATCAAGGTGATTATATAGACAGGAGCTTTTCAAAAAGTATTGCTCAAGACTCCACATTGGCTGAGGCTGGCCAGCGAGAAAAATATCTCAGAAACTAATCCCAAATCTTATTTGGAAAGAAAATGCTTAAACAGGGAATTGTTCTTGCTTTTGAAAAGGAATTATTATTGTCAATTGAAGAGTTGGTAAGTATAGGCCTATTTGACATATTGTTGGTATACATTAAGAATAAAGTAAATAAGTTGTTATTTTTCAATAAAGAATTTAATTTACTTAAGAAGGTTTACACCTATAAATTCTGGAGACTGCATTTGTCATAAAAGAAACAAATTGGTACAATGGAAAGAATTTTTGGTCAGAGTGATTAGATCTATACTAATTTCTAAATTGCTTAGGAAAAGTAATTTTTAACACTGCTTCATATTTTGACATTTTAAAAAACTTTTCTTTATGAACTTTGTTTTTACATTTGCTTACAATTTTTTTCGCCCTGACACATGGTCAATTTTTGTAAGTTGAGAAATATGAATATCCTTTTGCACACCTATTCCAGAAGTCTTTTTTTTAAGGTAATCAGGATTAAGTGACTTGCCCCGGGTCACACAGCTATTAAGTATTAAATATCTGAGATCATATTTGAACTCAAGTCCTTCTGACTCCAGGGCCAGGGATCTGTGCCATCCAGCTCTCCCTCACAATAAGCTTTCTTCAATAATTTGTTTTTGTTTTGTTTTGTTTTGTTTTGTTTTTTTAAAGAAAATATATTACTTCAAATAAATGTACAAAAGATATAGTTCAAAAAGAATAACATTTTAATGACTCAGAGATAATGTAACAACTATTTATGGAGGAAAGCCAAATAGGTCAATGACAATTCAGGCCCACAATAAAACCAGATCAGTCACATTCAGATGAAAAGAGACTTATAGCCAAAAACAAATTAAAATTTAAAAAAGCACATAATTGCTACATAATTGCAACTAATTCTCTAAAGAAAAGAGGGAGCTGGCAGCTTTATAATGTGGCACAGATTTCTTTAAATTTTAAGAACAACAACTAAAAACAAAAAACTTCTAGTCTTTATTATGGAGAGGAGGATAAAGAGAAAAGGGCTTTGAAGGCTGGAAAACTAAAGACTGCAAAAGGTCTTTTTTTTTTTTTTCACATCAAGAATATACCAGTATCTTTTATAAATAAATATTTTTTAGTTAAAGCTGTAAGAAGAGCTCATCATCTTCATCAAATTTTAAAATCTTCACTGAAAAAAAATACCACCACACATTTGAATGATTTTTTTTTTCATTCCTAGTGGACCTAGAAGTCTTGTCCCATTGAGGGAATGATGAATTCTTATGGATATGCTAATGTATTAAGAAGTAGCATTGCTCTGAAATTATAATAGTTCCCAAATAGAGAGGGAATAGTGTAATGTGACTTTATACCACATCACACATCAAAAAAGCATTAAGAAATTTACTTAAGAGATGTAAATAAACATTTCTCACTTCTTTGAATTCCCCATAATAAACATACACATTATAATCAAGGTTAGATTTGAGAAAATAGACTGTTCATCAAAAATACATTTAATATCAATTGTGGTAAAAAATATGGTTTCATTTAAAGAATATGTATCAAGATCTTTTGAAATAGATGCCAAATCATACAAAACAAATTATTTCAAAAAAGTAAGCAATTTTAGAAATTAAAAGTTTTTAAAGATTTAAAAAGGCATAAGGTTTAGTGTATGATTCAATGATTTTTTTGTTTTGTTTTGTTTTGTTTTACTTAATTTCACACCACTTTAGGTTCAATTCCTGGCTCCTTGACGTCATTCCTAGGTGATGAAGAGCAATTAAATTCAACAAGAGCCATTATGTTTAAAGCTTTGCACTTGGTGTAGGAATGAGGTAAGATAGAGGGAAACCAAAAGTAAAAATGAGAGTCACTTATCTCAAGAAACTTGTATTCTATTAAAGAGGAAATAGATATGAATGAGATGAGGTGAGATCTTTCAAGACAGTTGTGAAAATCATGTAAAGCTTCATCTACTTCAGTGTTTGAGTAGGCCTGAAGGATTCTGAACATTGAGTCAAGGGCATAATTTCGTTCCCCTCTCATGATATTTCCTCCCTATTTCAGTCAAATATGGGCAAGTATGTACTTATTGGTCAAGTTCAATTTCATGGGCAGATCTCGAGTTTAGAATGTAAGACTCTCAGCTAATGAGGATGAGGGTCAGTGGTAGGAGGGGGTGTTTTGCATTAGGGATTAAAGGTGCTGTCCTGCCCACAAGAGGCGCTTCCTCTCTTCCACTGTCTGCTTGAAGGGTGGGATGCCCTTCTCCAGAGAATTTACAATAAACTTTGATTTTTTTCTAGAGCTCTCTCCAGCTTTTTTTATTAAATGGTGACCCCTCACCATTTCCATACCACACAGATATAATTTTATAGTCAACAGATTATTTAAAGGTTGGTGAAAGCTATTTGAATTATATGGAACCCCTTCTGGATCTTATCTTTTATTTTTCCTTCCTATGTTGGTATTTGCTCTGATATTTCCTCTGACCAATCACTCAATGATATAAATCTTCACAGATTGCCAATTTGAAGATATATGTTAAATAATTTTTTACATTTGTTGACTAAAATTTAGATTATTATCTCTATGAAAATGACTCCCAATTCTACTTGCAAAGCTGTAAATCTCTCTCCTGAGTCTCTATGTTTCATTTCCACATGATGTATTTGGGTATAGCATCAAATAATGATCTTAATTAATGATGTAGGCACCAAATTTTGGGGTTTATGAAAAATTCACAATGGTCATTCTCTTTGGCAAAAGGTAGGTTTATTTAGAAGAGGTTACAGACAAAATGAAGAGATACAATAGACACCAGGAATTATAAATATGAAATATATTTGAGAGAGCAATAGGGTTACTAAGGAAAAGTATTTGGAAGAATCCATTAAAGGAATGTGCCATGATGAGGGTGGAAGTACTTCACTTACAGTCAGGCTAAATCCATATGGAGATTTCGCACCATAAAAGAGTTAACTGTAAGAAGGAGAAAACCACCATAAGGTATGGTGAGGGACATGAGATGAAAGACACCATGAGACAGAATGCTGTGGCAAGCTAACCCCAAAAGAAATTCAGCAAAGATGATGTGGACCACAGACAGATTTCTAGGAAAAATTAAACCTCTAGGGTTTGACATAATTCAGATTTCTGATTGGAAAAATGGTGCTACCCAAGATCTTCACAGAAAGTGGGACTATAAAATTAAACTGATTCCAATCAGTGCCCTTCCCAACTTGCCTTAGGGAGTAATCTTATCAGTACTTCAGTCTTTCTAGTTACCCAGGACCTCCTCACAGCAGTGTACTTTATACATCTCTGCATAAATATCTACATAAATATCTCAAAGACATCTGAAGATTACTTTATCTAAAACAGAAATCACCTTTTTTTTTTCTCTAAACTTCCATTTTCCTCATAATTTTCTATTTCTGTCTAGAATTTCCCCAAACATCCTGGTTAACACTACAGGTATCATAGACATAGGCCTTTGTACAGTCTTTCTGCCATGTCTGAAATGTTTTCCCTTCTTAATTTTTTGAATCACAAGTTCTCATCAAGACTGAGCTTCAAAAGATAATTGCTAATTATTTCTAGTTTCTGGTCCCATATTACCTTGTACTTATTCCCACAATTATTTGTTTATAAAAACTCCTTGAAAAGAGGACATATCACTAATAGAACCTACTACAAATAGTAATTGATTTTATAAATGTTTCTTAGTTAGTTGGTTGATTTATATCTGAAAAAAACTTTTTTTTATCAAGAATTATAATCAAGAATTAGATGTTTTGTTGTATCATTTGGAGTTATCAATCACTTTCAGCATTTTCTGTTTTCTTCAAGATTTGGAAATTCTGAATAGCCAATAAGCCTTTGGCTTCTTTCATTCCTTGAGTCTGAAATATCTTTTCCAATAAACTTTTTTTTGCATCTTTCTCTGTGCTATATTTCATATTCAAGTGACCAAGCATCAAATTGCATTTAATTTGGAGAATCTCATCAAGTTCTTCACAGAATTTTTCTTCTGCTTAATTCCCTGTAACAGATGTTGGACTGTAATCTTCAGATGATGTGTTCACTTACAGTCATCATGATCACTTTAAAATGATGTGATTAAGTGTCCCATGAAAGTGTTTCTTGAAACCAATTTTTCAACACAGAGATGTGGGAAGCTATTGGAACAGAGGTGACCAATGAAATAGTATGATTAGGTCCACAGAGCAGGGAAGTGGATGAGATCAGCAAAGGAAAGATAATAGATGGGGAGGGGAGAGGGTGCAGAATAAACTTGTGAGGGACACTTATATAGAGAGTGTTTTTGAGATGGCTTCTACTGCCACTATTCTCATTGTTTTCCATGGTAACAGCTGGCTCTAATCAGGGGAGAAAAGTGGTAAGGGCTCTAAAGAAGTTGGGAATAATAACTATATCTGATTAAATATTCCTAGAAAAATGTCTGCATTGGAAATGAAATGCCTGCTAGTGACTGAAGGAATAGTTCTAAAGCTATTTTAAAGACATGAAGAATCAAAAAGGATAGTAATTATTGCAAGTGATATTTTTATGAGAATTAATGACAAAGGAGCAACTAGGAAGCTACAATAGCTATCAACTACTGTGATTTCTCATAATATAAAATATAAAAACGATTTATGATCATAGAGCATCCTTGATGAAAATAATAAGGAAACAGATTTCTTATCCAGAAACCATATCTTTATAGTCACATGGGAGATAAGATTCAAGGGAATATAAATCCATCTTCTCTTTTACAAACTGATTATTTACTTTCAGATCATATTTGATAACATGAGAAAAATGCAACCTTAAAGTCAATTCTTATGTAAAAAGATATCTCACATACATACTGGAATTACATAAGAAATTTTAGGGAAAAAAAGCACCTAATGAGATTACTTTTGTTTAATGATTCATTGTGAATTAACAATGACTACTAAGCAGGGAGATATATGTATTGTACTCTTGCTTGGAGCATCCTTAGATCTTCTAACACAGAGTTATTCTGCTTCTGGAAGAAGAGATCCTCAATTTCCCTACTGTGTGGACAGGAATAACTTTCTTCAGCTGGCTAGATACCTGAAACAAATTGTGTTTTAAAAACTGACAGGCTGGGATAGTCTAATTCTCTTTCTGGAATTGGCAAAATACAAGGGGAAGATGCCTTTTCTTTCTCTGTCTCTGTCTCTGTCTCTGTTTGTCTGTCTGTCTGTCTCTCTCTGTCGCTGTCTCTCTGTCTCTGTCTGTCTCTGTCTCTGTCTCTGTCTCTGTCTCTCTCTCTCTCTCTCTGTGTCTCTCTGTCTCTCTGCCTCTGTTTCTATCTCTCTTAGTTTCTCTCTGTTTGTCTGTCTGTCTTTCTCTCTCTTTCTTTGTCTCTCTCTGTCTCTCTCATCTTTTTTAATAGTGTCTCCATGAAATGAGCCAAAGGTGGAACAAATAATGATGAATGTTGGAGGGGATGTGGGAAAACTGGGACACTAATACATTGCTGGTGGAGTTGTGAAAGAATCCAGCCATTCTGGAGAGCAATCTGGAATTATGCCCAAAAAGTTATCAAACTGTGCATACCCTTTGACCCAGCAGCGCTACTACTGGGATTATATCCCAAAGAAATACTAAAGAGCGGAAAGAGACATATATGTGCCAAAATGTTTGTGGCAGCTCTTTTTGTTGTAGCTAGAAACTGGAAGATGAATGGATGTCCATCAGTTGGAGAATGGTTAGGTAAATTGTGGTATATGAAGGTTATGGAATATTATTGCTCGGTAAGAAATGACCAGCAGGAGGAATATAAAGAGGCCTGGAGAGACTTAAATCAACTGATGCTGAGTGAAATGAGCAGAACCAGAAGATCACTGTACACTTCAACAACAATACTGTATGGGGATGTATTCTGATGGAAGTGGAAATCTTCAACATAAAGAAGATCCAACTCACTTCCAGTTGATCAATGATGGACAGGGGTAGCTGCACCCAGAGAAGAAACACTGGGAGTCGGAATGAAAATTGTTAGCACTAATATCTGTCTGCCCAGGTTGCATGTACCTTCGGATTCTAATGTTTATTGTGCAACAAGAAAATGATATTCGCACACATGTAATGTACCTAGACTATATTGTAACACATGTAAAATGTATGGTATTGCCTGTCGTCGGGGGGAGGGAATAGAGGGAGGGGGGGTAATTTGGAAAAACTGAATACAAGGGGATAATATTATAAAATATATATATATATATAAAATAAAAAAAAAATAATAAAAAAAAAAAAAAAAAAAAGAAATGAGCCAAAGGTATTTCTCTTGTTATGTTTTATTTGTTCATTTCAGTTTCTATATGCAGGCTTTAATCCCAACCAAAAACAGGAGTTGGAGCCATGGCAGCCTTGGAGACAAGATTCCATACTGAATGACAGCTAAGCACCCTGTTAAGAAAGGTCTGAGAAGTCAGGTAGTTGGAACTAAATCCCAAGGAGGTGTTTACACTTAGAACTGTGCTTTTTAAAAACTTAGCTAAGTAAGATGACAGGAAAAGATAATAATAAATGCTGGAAGAGAGGTAGAAAAACTGGGACACTAATACATGGTTGATGGAGTTATACACTGATCCAATCATTTTGGAGAGCAATTTGGAACCATGCTGAAATGTCTATCAAACCGTAGCAATGTTTGATGTAGCAACGTCTCAACAAGTCACAAAGAAATAATAACAAAGGGAAAAGTACCCATATGTAGTATGTAACCAAAAATTGGTTGTAGCCACCCTTTTTGTAGTGGCAAGGAAATGGAAAATGAATGGATGACCATCAGTTGGAGAATGGCCAAACCAGTTATGGCATATGAATGTTTTGAATGTTATTGTTATGTAAGAAATGATCAGCAGGGTGATTTCAGAAAGGCTGGAAAGACTTAAACGAACTGATGCTGAGTGAAGTGAGTAGAACCAAAAGAACACTGTACATAGCAATAACAAGATTATGTGTGATAAACTATGATAGAGTTGTGCCTTTTCAGCAATAAAGTGATTCAGGCCAATATCAATAAAGAATCATCTGCATTCAGAGAGAGGAATATAGGGAGTGAATATGGATTACAACCATTATTTTCACCTTTTTTTGTTGTTGCTATTGTTTTCTTGGGTTTTTTCCTCTTTTTTTTCCCTTTTTGATCTGATTTTTTTATACAGCATGATAAATGTGGAAATACATTTAGAAGAATTGCACAGTTTAACTTATTCAATTATTTACTATTTAGGGGATTGGGGGGAGGAGAGATAGGGGGAAAATATAGAATATAAGGTTTTGCAAGAGTGAATACTAAAAATTATCTTTGCATGTATTTTGCAAAATAAAAAGCTATTATCAAAAGAAATTTAGCCAACCTAATCACATATTTGTTATTACATTTTTAAAATTGCTAACATTTATTTTATTTTATTTTATTTATAATATTATCCCTTGTATTCATTTTTCCAAATTATCCCCCCCCTTTCCTCTACTCCCTCCCCCCGATGACAGGCAATCCCACATTTTACATGTGTTACAATATAACCTAGATACAATATATGTGTGTAAATACCATTTTCTTGTTGCACAATAAGCATTAGATTCTGAAGGTACAAGTAACCTGGGCAGACAGACAGTAGTGCTAACAATTTACATTCACTTCCCAGTGTTCCTTCTCTGGGTGTAGCTACCTCTGTCTTTCATTGATCAACTGGAAGTGAGTTGGATCTTCTTTATGTTGAAGATTTCCACTTCCATCAGAATACATCCTCATACAGTATTGTTGTTATAAGTGTATAGTGATCTTCTGGTTCTGCTCATTTCACTCAGCATCAGTTGATGTAAGTCTCTCCAAGCCTCTCTGTATTCCTCCTGCTGGTCATTTCTTACAGAGCAATAATATTCCATAACCTTCATCTACCATAATTTACCCAACCATTCTCCAACTGATGGACATCCATTCATCTTCCATTTTCTAGCTACAACAAAAAGAGCTGCCACAAACATTTTGGCACATACAGGTCCCTTTCTGCTCTTTAGTATTTCTTTGGGATATAAGCCCAATAGCAGCAATGCTGGGTCAAAGGGTATGCACAGTTTGATAACTTTTTGGGCATAGTTCCAAATTGCTCTCCAGAATGGCTGGATTCTTTCACAACTCCACCAACAATGTGTTAGTGTCCCAGTTTTCCCACATCCCCTCCAACATTCATTATTATTTGTTCCTGTCATCTTAGCCAATCTGAGAGGTATGTAGTGGTATCTCATAGTTGTCTTAATTTGCATTTCTTTGATCTGTAGTGATTTGGAACACTCTTTCATATGAGTGGATATAGTTTCAATTTCATCATCTGAGAATTGTCTGTTCATATCCTTTGACCATTTATCAATTGGAAAATGGTTTGGTTTCTTATAAATTAGGGTCAGTTCTCTATATATTTTGGAAATGAGACCTTTGTCAGAACCTTTACTTTTAAAAATATTTTCCCAATTTGTTACTTCCTTTCTAATCTTGTTTGCATTAGTATTGTTTGTACAGAAACTTTTTAGTTTGATGTAATCAAAATCTTCTATTTTGTGATCAATAATGATCTCTAGTTCTCCTCTGGTCATAAATTCCTTCCTCCTCCACAGGTCTGAGAGGTAGACTATTTTCTGTTTCTCTAATCTATTTATTATCTCATTCTTTATGCCTAAATCATGGACCCATTTTGATCTTATCTTGGTATATGGTGTTAAGTGTGGATCCATATCTAATTTCTGCCATACTAATTTCCAGTTTTCCCAAAAGTTTTTTCCAAATAATGAATTTTTATCCCTAATGTTGGTATCTTTGGGTTTGTTAAAGATTAGATTGTTATAGTTGTACCCTTTTTTGTCCTTTGTATCTAATCTGTTCCACTGATCTACCAGTCTATTTCTTAGCCAATACCGAATGGTTTTGGTGACTGCTGCTATATAATATAGCTTTAGATCAGGTACACTTAGACCACCTTCCTCTGACTTTTTTTTCATTAGTTCCCTTGCAATTCTCGACCTTTTATTCTTCCATATGAATTTTGTTGTTATTTTTTCTAGGTCATTAAAATAGTTTCTTGGGAGTCTGATTGGTATAGCACTAAATAAATAGATTAGTTTGGGGAGTATTGTCATCTTTATTATATTTGCTCGGCCTATCCAAGAGCACTGAATGTCTTTCAAATTATTTAAATCTGACTTTATTTTTGTGGCAAGTGTTTTGTAATTTTTCTCATATAATTCCTGACTTTTCTTTGGTAGATGGATTCCCAAATACTTTATACTCTCAACATTTGTTTGGAATGGAATTTCTCTTTGTATCTCTTGCTGTTGCATTTTGTTGGTGATATACAAAAATGCTGAGGATTTATGTGGATTTATTTTGTATCCTGCCACCTTGCTGAAATTCTGAATTATTTCTAATAGCTTTTTAGCAGAGTCTTTGGGGTTCTCTAAGTATACCATCATGTCATCTGCAAAGAGTGATAGTTTGATTTCCTCATTTCCTACTCTAATTCCTTGAATCTCTTTCTCGGCTCTTATTGCCAAGGCTAGCATTTCTAGTACTATATTGAATAGTAATGGTGATAGTGGGCAAACTTGTTTCACTCCTGATCTTACTGGGAAAGGTTGCAGTTTATTTCTATTGCATATTATACTTACTGACGGTCTTAAATATATGCTCCTGATTATTCTAAGGAATAGTCCATTTATTCCTATACTTTCAAGAGTTTTTAGTAGGAATGGATGTTGGATTTTGTCAAATGCTTTTTCTGCATCTATTGAGATGATCATATGGTTTTTATTAATTTGATTATTAATATGGTCAATTGTATTAATAGTTTTCCTAATATTAAACCAGCCCTGCATTCCTGGTATAAATCCTACTTGATCATAGTGTATTATCCTCGAGATGATTTTCTGAAGTCTTTTTGCTAATATCTTATTTAAGATTTTAGCATCAATATTCATTAAGGAAATTGGTCTATAATTTTCTTTCTCAGTTTTCGATCGACCTGGTTTAGGTATCAGTACCATGTCTGTGTCATAAAAGGAGTTTGGTAGGCTCCTTCATCCCCTATTTTTTCAAATAGTTTATATAGCATTGGGGCTAATTGTTCTTTAAATGTTTGGTAGAATTCACATGTGAATCCATCTGGTCCTGGGGATTTTTTCCTGGGGAGTTGATTAATAGCTTGTTCTATTTCTTTTTCTGAAATGGGACTATTTAAGCAATTTATCTCCTCCTCTGTTAATCTAGGGAGCCTATATTTTTGGAGGAAGTCATCCATTTCACTTAAGTTATCAAATTTATTGGCATAAAGTTGGGCAAAGTAACTCATTATTTCTCTAATTTCCTCTTCATTGGTGGAAAGATCCCCCTTTTCATTTGTAAGACTATCAATTTGATTTTCCTCTTTCTTTTTTCTGATCAGATTTACCAAAGGTTTATCTATTTTATTGGCTTTTTCATAAAACCAACTCTTGAATTTATTTATTAATTCAATAGTTTTTTTTACTTTCAATATTATTGATTTCTCCTTTTAATTTTTGTATTTCAAGTTTAATTTTTGGTTGGGGGTTTTTAATTTGGTCTTTTTCTAGCTTTTTAAGTTGCAAGCCCAATTCATTAATCTTCTCTTTCTCTATTTTCTTCAAATAAGCCTCTAAAGATATAAAATTTCCCCTTATTACTGCTTTAGCTGCATCCCACAGATTTTGGTATGATGTCTCATCATTGTCATTATCTTGGGTGAAATTATTAATTGTTTCTATAATGTGCTGTTTTATCCAGTCATTCTTTAAGATGAGATTGTTCATTTTCCAATTACTTTTTGGTCTATTTACCCCTAACTTCTTACTGAATGTAGCTTTTATCGCATTGTGATCTGAGAAGAAGACATTTATTATTTCTGCCTTCCTACATTTAATTTTGAGATCTTTATGTCCTAATATATGGTCAATTTTTGTATAGGATCCATGAACTGCTGAGAAGAAAGTGTATTCCTTTCTATTGCCATTCAGTTTTCTCCAAAGGTCTATCATACCTAGTTTTTCTAATGTTCTATTTACTTTTTTAATTTCTTTCTTATTTGTTTTGTAGTTTGATTTGTCTAAATCTGAGAGTGCAAGGTTGAGATCTCCCACTATTATAGTTTTACTGTCTATTTCTTCTTGCAATTCTCTTAACTTTTCCTTTAGAAAGTTAGATGCTATACCACTTGGTGCATATATGTTTAGTAATGATATGGCTTCATTATTTATGCTACCTTTCAGCAGGATATAGTTTCCTTCCTTATCTTTTTTAACTAGATCAACTTCTGCTTTTGCTTGATCTGAGATAAGGATAGCTACCCCTGCTTTTTTTGCTTTACCTGAAGCATAATAGGTTCTGCTCCAACTTTTTACCTTTACTCTGTATGTATCTCCCTGCTTTAAGTGTTTCCCTGTAAACAACATATTGTAGGGTTCTGATTTTTGATCCAGTCTGCTATCTGTCTCCGTTTGATGGGAGCGTTCATCCCATTCACATTTACAGTTAAAATTACTAAATCTGTATTTCCTGCCATCATATTATCCCCACAATATGCTTTTTCCCTTGACCCCCCTGAACTTCTTCCCTGATATTTAATTCATAGACCCCCCTTGTGATGCGCAGCCCTCCCTTTTTTTAGTATCCCTCCCCCCTCCCTCCAAGTCCCTTCCCTTATTCTCCTTTTCCTTTTCCCTTTTCCTCTCCCCCCTTTTAATGAGGTGAGATAAAATTCTCTGAAAAACAAATATGTCAATTATTTACTCTTTGAGCCTTTTCTGATGAGAGTAAGATTCACACAATGATTCTCCCCCTCACTAAATTCCCTCAGACATGGTGTATTTTCTATGCCTCTTCCTGGGATGTAGTTTCCTTCTTTTTATCACTCCTTCCCCTTTTTCTGAAACTACCCCCTTCCCTTTACTACACCCCCCCTTTTTTTCTTTTATATCAGTAGAATCAAATTATCCATGCATACTTTTTATATACCCACAACAGAGTTACAGTTCTCAAGGGTTCTGTGTACCTTTTTCTGTTTCTCTTCAGTCTTGTGGATGTAGATCAATTTTTTTGTTTAAGTCTAGTTTTTTTCTTAGAAACATATAGAATTCCTCTATTTCATTGAATGACCATCTTCTTCCATGGAAAAAGATGCTAAACTTAGCTGGGTAGTTCATTCTTGGTTGTAATCCTTGATCTTTTGCCTTACGGAATATCAGGTTCCAGGCCCTTCTATCTTTTAATGTGGAGGCAGCCAGATCTTGTGTGACCCTTATTGTGGCACCTTGGTATTTAAATTGTTTTTTTCTAGCTGCTTGCAAGATTTTCTCCTTTGTGTGGTAATTCTGCAGCTTAGCCACAATATTCCATGGGGTTCTTTTTTTAGGGTCTGTTTCAGAAGGAGTTCGATGAATTCTTTCGACATCTACTTTCCCTTCTGTTTCTATTATCTCTGGACAGTTCTCTTTGATAATTTCCTGTAAAATAGAATCTAGGCTCTTTTTTTGGTCGTAGTTTTCGGAAAGTCCAATGATCCGCAGATTATCTCTCCTAGATCTATTTTCCAGGTCTATAGATTTTCCCAGTAAGTATTTGACGTTATTCCCCAGCTTTTCGTTTTTGTTTGTTTTGTTTGACTGATTCTTGGGTTCTCAGTGAATCATTCATTTCTATTTGTTCCATCCTGAATTTTAAGGAGTTATTTTCTTCTTTCACAGTTTTTAGTTCTTTTTGTAAATGACCAATTTTGTTTTTAAATGAATTATTTTGCTCTATTGAATTTTTTTCCATTACCCTAATTTTTTTGAGAATTATTTTCTTTTTCCAATTCAGAAATTCTATTTTCTTGAGACTATTTTATCTTTTCCAATTCAGAAATCCTACTTTCCTGTGATTTTTTAACCTTTTCTAATTCACAAATTTTATTTCCCTGCATCTCCTGTGAATTCTTTATTTTTTCCAACTCCAATTTCAGAACGTTGTTATTCTCTATCATAGCTTCCCTTTCCTTTCCCCATTTTTCTTCAAACTCTCTTAACTTTTTAATAGTCTCTTCGAGGAGAGATTTATGTGATGGGGGGCAGGAATTGTTCCCCTTTAGGTTATCTGCTGACTCTCTGCTGTTAACTTCCTCGGGGTTGGATACCTGCTCTTTCTCTGTGTAGAATGAGTCAATGGTTCTTTTTGGCTTCTTACTCATGATTAAAAAATCTTTTGGGGTCTGTCCCTGGGGTAGGAAATTATTTATTTATTTCTTTACCAGCTTCCTCCCAGACCGGATGGATGCAGCGGCTCCTGAGCCTGAGCTAAGAGAGAGCTCTGGGAGAGAGTTCCCCACCCCCTCCCTGGAAGTGCCTCACAGGTGATCAGCACTGCTGTGCTTTGAGGGCAGCACTATGTGTCCTAGTGGCTTCCCTGAGGTTTGAGACTGAACAGTAAAGGCGACACAAAGCCCAGCCTATGCGTTCCGGTGGGGCGTGGATGTCAGCAGCAGGTGACGTGAAAAGCCCCTGCGCTCAAACTGGAAGTGTCTGCCCTGAAACTGCGGTCCCTAGTTCAAAGGTTCCACTTCTCTGGGACTTCCCGGGGCTGAGTTCCACAGCCTCCAGCCAAGCAAGGCACTGTGTTTCCTTGGGCCGTTTCAGCCCACTTCTCAATCTCTTAACTACTCCCAGGTGAAAGCCTGGACAGCCTAGGTCGGCCACACCCACAGTGCTGAGATCTGCTGAGTCACCTCCGGGACAGGGGAAGATCTAATCTGGTTTTAAAATTTTAAAGTGGCTTGATTTCTCTTCTGAACTGCTGTTTTATAAGCAGAGGTTATGGCACAGGCTGTGCCAGATTCTTCAATCTCAGTGGCTTCTCTGATTCCAGAGCCCTCCTCAGTGCGATCGGAGCAGTGTGCCACCACCCAACCGTCTGTGCTGACCTCTTTTTTTTTTTTCCTTTCCTGGGGACTGACCTTTCTTGTTGAAACTCCAGATTCTCTTCAGCTGGTAAGTAGTGCTTCCAGTCCTTGTGGTTTCTATCAGTCCAGCGCTATTTTTGAGGCTGAATTTATCTAATTGGTTGTGAGGGAATAAGGACGCTCACAGAGTCGCGTGTATCTTCTCCGCCATCTTGGCTCCGCGAATCTGTTATTACATTGTTGAAGTAAATATTTCTTTGCAAAATCTAATCTGACTCTTAAGTGGATAAATGGATCTGAGGTGCTATACTGGGCATGACCACTAGTAGAGGTTGAAGTCATTAACAGAAACACTCTTAACTTCCTTTAATGGTACCAGAGAACCTTCAGGAGGATGATATGTAACCAGGCAGTGGGGGTCATGGTGATAATATAAATATAGATAATATAAACATAGCATTAGATATAGATAACATAAACATAAATAGATCTTCAACAAATATATGTTTGCCAAAAGCAGCATCTTAAGGTAATATGAGACTTGTTTCCTGATGCTGACAAAACACTCCAACTGTTTCTTTTTGACAGTGGTTTAATTGCATTATGATGTGGAATATTGAAAATATTCTTTAGAAAAACATAGTAATGAGAATGGCAGTGACTTAACCATACAGATTTTTAAAATAAAGCAAATAAACTTATTGTCCATCTTTTGGAATTCAGTTGGATAGACAAAAAGTCAATCACACTAATTCATCAACACTTATTTCTTATGCTATTATTGTTAGAAACATGAAGAGTGAAGTTCTACCATGGAATAGAAGGAGGAATCAAAGGATCAAATTTAGGAAATCACATAGTATATTAAATGATACTAAGTTCACAGATAAATAAATCCATCTTTTTAAAGCAACATTCCCATAATGGTATAATTTAGCTATTGATTCTAGAAAATAATGATATTGAAGAATTAAAACTATATACTTGAAAGGTAATGGAATATTCTAGGCAGCAATAATCTGTAATACATTATCAGTGACAGGTTTTAGGTGTGAAATGTTATAAAGAATATATTTGAGGAAATATATGACTAGAAAAAAAAGAGGTGGTTACTCATGAAGTGAAAATGAGATATAACAGATAGATAACACAAATGGTTTAATAGGAGACCTTCAATGTATTAGTTGGATCATTATTGAGGATTTATAACACAATTTGAATGAGTTATACAGGTTGTAAAGGTATAAAAGGAGTACCATATATATAGATGTAAGGAACAATAGGCCACTCTATGTGTTTTAAGTATACATTCTTTAGCTTATTAAAAAAGTGACAGCATGCATTTGTGTGTGTGTATGTGTGTGTTGAAAACCTATCTGTTACCTTTAGTGGGGAACTCTCTAATTACCTAAGGAGCTATGTATAGGTTTCCTCATTATTAATTACTAATGAAACTGACAAGAGTCTCAGTCGTTAAGACCTAGGATCCTGAATTTATTATAGTTTCTTTAGGAGCTGGGTTTTTTTAATGCCTTGATCTGATTCTTTTTAACACTTTAACTTGTAATCACATGCTGAATAATGTGTGGCTGTGCTAAAATATCACAGATTGAAATGCATTAGTTAACAGTCTTCTGTGAAATTGTGTTAAGTCCCAACTAAGAAAACTGATCTAGAGATGGTTATATCTAGGAAGGGTGAAAGATAGATGGGTCCAAATTTTGATGGCAAAAGGGGCCAAATCCCTTCAAATGTCTGTTTGAGAGAGGAAGTATATTAAAAAGAAACACCTAGGTTCAAATTCTGCCACTGACTCTTACTAGCTAGTAAGCATGGACAAATCAGGTAACATTTCCAAGCCTCAATTTCTTTACCTATAATTGGGAGTATTAGACTAGTCTCTTAAGTTCTTTTCAACTTAAAATCTATTAAATCTATGATCCTATGAAAGATCATTAGCTGTAGAATCAAGAGAATGAAAAATTTGGATATTTTTCCAGTATTCAAGTTATTCTCTTTTCCATTCACCATCTGACGCTCTACCTTCCATCTCTATTTTCTTTCTTCTTAGTGCAAATTATAAACAGAACAGGGCAGCTAAGTGACATAGAGTGATAGTCTAAAGTCAGGAAGACTCATCCTTTTTTATTTCAAATGCAGATTCAGGCCCTTACTATGTGACCCTGAGCAAGTCACTTAACCCTGTTTCCTTTAGTTTCCTCATCTTTAAAATGACCTAGAGAAAGAAAGAGAAAGAAACCACTCCAGCGAGTTTGCCAAGAACGCCTCAAATAGCATCATGAGAAGTATGGCATGACTGAAAATGACTGAACAACAAATAGAATGTTTATGGAATAATATTATCATTAAATGCTAAATATAATTTTTCAAATAATTTTTCAAATACATAAAAGATAAATTTCACAAAAAGAAAAAGGTGTGTGTGTATGTGCATTACAGAAATTATAATTCCTTTAAGAAAAGATCTATGTGTATAATGTGATGATTTCTCACCCTGAATATCATCCGGCAGTAGCTCTTTTCGGATATATCCAAGAAGCTTCAATTTCCTTTCCATCTGTCTGTCACCAACTTCACTGTCTAACCACTGCTGGCAAGAAAAGGCATATTCTTTGTTTCTTATCCCAGATTCCTGAATGGTGATTCGGTCTAGATAGCATCCAGCACCATAGCCAGTGACACTGTGTTCTATAAGCACTTTTCGAACCATGCCTAGGTCCACAGCCCTCAGGCTGAAGGTGCTGACCTGATGAAAAGTAAATAACAGAAAAACCATATAAATGACAGAATGGAAAAGTTCTTCTAGAGCTTACACATGTATAAATAACTGGCTTCTTTCAAGATTCAGCTCTACTGCCACATTCAACCAAGACCTTTCCCAGGTTGCCTCATCCTTTTGACTACTAGGATCTTCCTCATCTAAATTACCTCTGATACATACACTGTATTTTGTGTGTTTATTTTATGTCATCTTCCCCCCTTACAATGTAAGCTCTTTGAGAGAAGAGACTGTCTTTCTTTTGGCTTGCATTTGGAATTAGCATAGTGTCTGTCACATAGTAAGCATTTAAGAAATGCTTGTTAACTGTTGATAAATTTATTGTCTGTCTTCCATTTTCTCCTCAGCTCTTGGCACAGTGAGGGAAAAAAAAGCAAGCACTTAAATTCTTGTGATTTGTTGTAGAATGGCATATATATATATGTATATATACACACACATATATATAATCAGGGCTAACTGGAGTTCTATGATGATCAGATCAGAGGAAGAAAGAACATTATGGATAGGAAATAAAAAGGGCCATCAAGAAATACTTCATTAAGAAAATCTCATTGGGGCTCTGCCTTAATTATTAGGCATAATTTTAATAGAGAAGAGGGTTGTGACTAATATCAGAGTTGGGGAACAGTAGGAGCAATATCAAAGAAGTATTATATCAAAGTGGCATTTAGGGGATATTGGGTTTGACTGGGGACAAAGGTGACAGCCAGGGATATGGTGCAAAAAAATAGGCTACAGATGGTAAAGTGCTTTGAAAATTAGAGGATGAACTTGAAGGATATAATTTGAAAAATAATAGGAGGTCATCAACATATTTTTCAAAGAACCATAATAATCAGAACAAAGCATGGTTTGCCAGAGGGAGAGAACACAGGTAGGACAACTGGAATGAGACTGTTAGAATAAAGTGGATAGCAACCAAGGAAGAATCAAGGATAACTTTGAGATATAGATGAACAAAAGATCATTTGGGGCACAAAGCAATAAGGGGAAAGTTTCATAAAGAGTGTTGAATATGGAGTTAAGAAAATCTGAGTTCAAAGCAAATCTTAGACATTAACTATGTGATACTAGGCAAATCACTTAATCTCTCTCAGACACAGTTTTCTCATTTGTAAAATGAAGTTAATAATAATTTACCCCCAGAATTATTAAAAGGATAAAATGAGATGTTTGCAAAGCACTAGAATTTTACATTAATGTTTAAATTTTTTTTAAATAGTATTAGTTTGTGAAGAGGTGTCTCTCACTAGCAAATTTGGTAAGCATATCATTGAAATCAATGAGGCTTTTATCCAAATTGATTTTTTTATAAACTATTTCATAGCATAGGACTAGGCAGATGTTCTTGTAGAGTCATCCTTCCAAGTTGATATGAACTAGTCAATTAAGTATCTTTGAGTCTGATAGTTCAACCATGTTTCAAAGCTACCTAAAAGATTCAGCCCTTTATATGGAGATTAGGTTCTAAATTCAGCATATAAATTGGTAAAACATTCTGTGTATGTGTGTCTCTGTCTGACTCTGTCTCTTTCTTTGTTTAAAGAGCTATATTTAGAGCACTGTTTAGAGCACTTTATTTCACATAAATTTATGAGGAAGCCTCTAATGTAGTGGAACAGGAGCTCAAGATTCAGAAGACTTAGATTTAGCCTAAGTACATACCAGTACCAGTATATACTGATTGTTAAGATCCTGGATGAATCACTTAATATTAATAATACAGTGCCCTGTACTATTATCTAAGATAAATTGAAAAGAAAACATAAGATATACTGGTAGGGAAGTTTCCACATCTTAAAGTAACCTAAATCAATTAAATTACAGATCCTGTTGCTATTTCTATGCCCCTAAATGCATTTATTATATGACTCCATTGTGTGAATCAGCCCACACACATCTCCCTCTTGTCCATAAGAATATATAATGCAACACTTTCAAATGTCTTATTAATATATAATTCATTTATTTAGATTTTTTTGGACTAGATGAAAGAGGACTTAATCATTGAATGAGTATAGCCTCAACCAATCTGAGACCTGTTGAAGACCTTAGCTTAAAAAAGGCTAAAGTCTCCTACTGCAATCAGGGCCCTCTCTAGTCATCTTGATATATATCTTTCACTGGACCCAGATGGCTCTGGAGAAGAAGTGAGGCAGATGACCTGACACATCCCTCTCTCACCTAAATCCAATTCACTTGCATGTCAGAAATCTGGTTCTCTCTCCCTTCCCTATCTAAGGTGTATACCACATTATGACTCACTTTCTCTTATACTGCAATCTTCAAGATGAAATTTTCATTTCCACCAAAAATTCCCATCATTCCTAATTTAGTAAGTAGTTTCTACCTATTGATTAGAGTTTCATCTAGAAAACCTTTCTCCTTATGAATTATGATGGATGAAATTTTTATTAATGTAAGTCTATTTACTGACTGCTTTACTTTATTGGATACAAGTTCATCATATATCCAACTAGTTGAAATCCACCATCACCCTAAAATCCTTTATTCCATGTTATTGATTTAATTCATTAACTCCTCATCCATTTCATCCTTTTAAATGCATGATCCATCCTAAATACCTATTTCAATATTATTGTTATTTCTCCCCCCTTCCTCCTTAATTCTTATTCAAATATTTTTCACCAAGCTTTTTCTTTCTAGATCATGGATTTCCTCATATTTCCCTATCTTCAATCTGAGATAATAGCTAGCAATTATCTAACACTTTCAACTTGCAAAGCACTTCACATGCTATCTTATTTAGTATTCACAATAATTCTATGAATTAAACAAGCTCAAATCCCACCCATCAAAGAGATACACTTTTCATGCTAATTAAATGCCCTGATTCCTGTGCAAAAGTCATCATCAACTTGTACTGGGTAAATATAGCAGACAGGAATTTCAATATGATAAAATGGAAAAAGACAAGGCCTTTGGTTCAAAAGACAATACTTAATGGACACAGGTTCAATTTTCTCCTCCATAAAATGGAGTTATATTGAAGGGTATTTGAATCTGGTATTTGGTCATCTACAGCTAAATCTATAATTGTATGATTTAGCCATCAGGAAACATAAGGGACAGGGAGAAAGGATCTAGGTGTACAAGAAGATATACTATTCCAGAATTTTCAAACTCCAAGAAACTTTCTAGGCATAGATCAATGAAATTCAGAATTTATACTATAGGATATATAGATGGATAGACAGCCAGCTTTGGAATCAGAAAGGCCTGAGTTCAAGGTACTCACTGACTGTGTGCCACTGGGAAAGCTACTTAACTACCTAGAGAACACTCTAAGACAATATGTTACAGACAAGAGTGCTGGCCTGAAGTGGTAAAGGGAATTTCTTCATCTGGAAGTTCCTTACATAAATAAAATCACAGTTTCTCTTTGTGAGAAAGCTGGAGAATATTTTTCTCTCTCTAACCTGGAAAACTTGGTTCTGACCTGATAAAGAACTGAAGAGTCAGGAGTTAGAGATTTGTGCTATTAAAAAGAGCCATAAACTCTAAAACAAATTATCTTCCCATTGGACCCAGTTGGCTCCAAAAGAGAAAGTGAGACTGGTGACTTTGAATAGCCTTTCCTCACTTAAATGTCATATACTTGAATGACATGGTTTCACCTACCTAATGTCACAGTCATCATCAAGAGCAAAGGACAGATAAGAACCTCTGTGAGTAGGAGAGCATTTGTTAATTGGTTGTTGTCCTTCATTACCAAAATGGCATCACTATGTTAGAGTCGAGATGCAATGTGTCCAACTATGGCTGATCAGACCAATATAAGCTTGGAGTACTCAGCTACAGGTCAGACACAAATAGTCCATATGAATATTTGGAGTAGCTTCTCTAATGTTGTAAATCTCACATTTCTTTTGGGCTAATTCAATTCTGTTTTGCTCATAAAGCACAGTACCTTCTCTGATGAGGGCACGTTATAATGTGCAGTCCTGTGCCAGTGTTTCCTATTTCACAAATCAATCTTAAAGTCCTTAAGAGGGACCTTGAGAGTTCTTTTGTTTTGTTTTTCTGACCACCCTGTGAGCAGAAATAGGTGAGAATCTGCCCCACTAGGGACCCAGTTGGAATTGGACAGTTGAACAACACAGCTCTTTCTTTTCTTTCTTCTTTTCCTTCACTTCCCTCTGTTTACAGAGAGCACCATACTCTTATCTGCAGGTGCTTTGTACAAAGAAATATTAATTTTCATAGCTGAAATCTCACAAAATATCTTGGAATTTATGGACTAGGACCATTCCTTAAATCCAAATCACTCTGGCTCTCATTGATTGACCAACTACAGGTTCCAGGTTAAGCCCTGCTTGGTCATTGTTCCATCCCTGATAGGCTCAGAGCAAATGTAAATATCAATTGTTTCTGGTTTGGCCAGAAACTTTGAGGATCTTCCCCACCCAGAGGAATATATATATATATTAACAAGGGAAAATAGGCTATCCTTTGCCTCACTTCTTACCTAGGCTTGAGCACTGAATGTGCATTGTCTCAATCAAAGTGAGAACTGTTGAAAACCTTAGCTTAAGAAGAGCAAGGTTTCCTATTGTAACCATGGCTATCTCTAGTTAGTTTGACTTACATCTTGCCACTGGACCCAAATGGCTTTGAAAGAAAAAGTGTGGCTGGTGACTTTGCACAGCTCTTCTTCATTTCAATCCAATTTATTTGCATGTCATGTCATCATCTCCCTGATGTCATGGTCCTTTTCAAGAATTAAGAATAAATAACAACAAACTCTCAACCAGTCACTTTACTTTACTAGGCTACTGCCAACCTCCCTCTATTTCCACATCTCACACATTAGTGCCAATCATTTTTAAAACAAAAAAACTCAGAAGATACCAGTTTATGCCCATTTTTTGGTCCCTGACATTAGTGCATGAGAGTTGAAGAGTTAAAATCTTTTTTGATAGTGGCAGGTTTTCAATTAATGTATCTCCTGTCTTTGAAGGAATGGGTACCTAGATTCTATGATCACCAAACACTGACAAATGGAGGGAAGTAGAAAGGCAAAAGCTGGTGAAAAAAAAAAAAACAACAACAACAAAGATCAGCTCTAGGGGAGAAATTAGGGTATCAAAATTGTCAACAGAATGGATAAGAAATTAAAGCATAAATACAGGACTGAGGGAGCAAAACCTCTTAAATTTATAAGCAAAAGATATCTTGGAAAGACATCAGGAAAGGTCTGTCTCAATTGAGTGTGGGGAGATTTTGGGGAGATTGGCTCAGAGCAGGCATAGGGCAGAGAGATCCAGGGTACTAACAGGGGGATATAGTGAGAGACTCTTAGCCAAAATACAGCAATGGTAGTAGCTACTCTGTCCTGGTTCAGAAATTAGTGGATAGTAAACTAGCTGTGAGAAGTCCAAGACTAATATAAAAGGCAAATAGTGAGCCCTGCTCAGAATAACTAGTAGGATTTGGTCAAACCCATCCAGTTGAGGAAGAAGTCTGCAGGGCAGTGTAAGAGGAAGCTTGGGATAATTTCTTCTGTGCCCTGGGAGCAGACCTCAACCTTTTTAAAGTGAGTAAAAAAAGCAAAAAAGATCTATGACCATAAATAGCTATTATAAAGATAGAGAAGAACAGATTTCAAACCCGGAGGACAATAAAGGCAAAACACCTCCAGATGAAGCCTCAGAACAGGATATGAGTTGGTCTCCAACTCAAAAGGTTCTCTTGAGATAATTGAAAAATGATCTTAAAAGAGAGTTAAAAGAAAAATTAGGAAATGAAAGCTTTGCAGGAGAGTTTGGAAAAGAAATCTTGTCTGAAGAAAATGCCTTAAAAATATATTTGGTAACTTGGAAAATATATAAACTGAAGAAAATCACTTCTTAAAAAATAGATTTGGAAAAATGGAAAAAGAAAAAAAAATTCCTTAAAAATAAAATTGATGATGGGGAAAAAAAATGAAGGAAACAACTCCTTTATAAGTCCACGTGACCAAATGCAAAAGAAGGAAAAAAAAAAAAAGCTAACTGAAGAAAATAATTCACTAAAAATTAAAACTGGACAAATAGAAGTGAATAACTCAATGACATCAAGAATCAGTCAAGCAAAACCAAAAAAAGAGAAAAAAATAGAAGAACATGTAAAATACCTCAATGGAAAAACAACAAATCTGGAAAATAGATCAAGGAGATACAATCTAAGAATTGTTGGATTACCTGAAAATCATGATTAAAAAACAAAACAAAACAAAAACAAAACAAAACAAAACAAAACAAAACAAAAAAAAAAAAAAAAAAAAAAAAAAAAAAAACCAACAACCCTGCACAATGTCTTTCTTGAAATCATCAAGGAAAACTGACCTGATATCCTAGAACCAGAAGGCAATATAGCTATTGAAAAAGTCTACCAAAAGAGACCCTAAAATGAAAACTCCAAGGAATATTGTAGCTAAATTCCAGAATTATCAAATTAAGAAGAAAATACTATAAGGAGTCAAAAAGAAACAATTCAAATATTGAGGAGTCATAATTAGGATTATTCAGGTTCTAGCAACTACCACTTCAAATATGATATATTTTTTTGGAATATGATTTTTGGAGGGCAGAAGAGCTTGGACTTCAACCTAGAATCAACTATGCAAAACTGTTATGAGCCAGAACTCTGTACTTGAAACAAGGATTCTTACAAGGTGTTAAGTCAGTGGAATTGATAAGACAAGAGATATTTAGTTTATCATGGTAATTAATAGTTCTCTAGTTCAGTATGATTGATTTACTCTGACAACAAATAATGGTTCCCTAATGATACAATAATTGGTTTATACTCAGTATACTGTAAATGATCTAATTATAATAGTGCATATAAACTGGGATAAACTCAGCCAGAAGAGAAGTTAAGAAAGTTGCAAGAAGAAATAGACAGCAAAACTATTGGGGAATCTCAAGCTCCCTCTATCAGAACTATATAAATCCAAAAACAAAATAAACAAGAAAAAATTAAGGCGCTAAATAGAATTTTAGAAAAGTTAGATATTATAGACCTTGGAGAAAAGTGGATGGGAACAAAAAGGAATATACATTTTTCTCAATGGCACATGGAACCTATACAAAAATTGACCATGTATTATTAGAGCATGAAAATCTCAAAATCAAATGCAGAAAGGCAAAAACAATAAGTACATCCTTTTCTTATCATGAATCAATAAAAATTATAAGTAATAAAGGGCTGAGAGAAAAATAGTCCAAAAATTAATTGGAAATTAAATAATCCAATCCTAAAGAATGAGTGTGTGAAAGAACAACTAATAGAAAAATTGACAATTTCGTCTAAGAGAATGACAATAATGAAACACCATACCAAAATTTATGATACACAGCCAATGCAGTTCTTAGGGGAAATTTTATATCTCTATATGCTTACTCGAATTAAAAAGAAAAAGAGAAGATCAATGAGTTGGGACTGCAACTAAAAAAAAAAAAAAAAAAGGAACTAGACCTGAGAAGTCATCAGTATATGGAACTCCCTATAAAGAATTTTTCTCTTCCAATATCACCTTTTTTGTAAGTGCTCTCTTAGCACCACAGGCTTTAGAAGTGGAAGAAAGCTTAGAAAGCATCTATATGATGGTTATGGCCATTATATAGGTGAAGAAACAGATGCTCCTCCAGCTTAAATAATTTTCTCATAGTCATAGCAGTGGTAAGTTGCATCTGGGCTGAGATCAAGGTCTCTATCCTTTCAGGTACCAGGTTTTGAATGTCAGTGGAGCAATGCATAGAGTTCTGAGCCTTAATCTTCTTAAATTCAAACCTAACCTACACTTACAAGCTGGGTGGCTCTGAGCAAGACACAACTCTGTGTGTCTCAGTTTGTCTATAAAATGAAGTGGAAATGGCAAACAACTGCAGTATTTTGGCTAAGAAAATCCCAAATGGTATCATTTAGTCAGACAAGACTAAAATACAACTGAATGAAAACAATCAATTTGAATGCAGTGCTATTTCCATAATATCACATAGTCTATCTCTTGATGTGTTTGGAGACCTCTAATACTTTTCATTGAGTGAAAGGATAATAAAAACCACGGAAGCATTTTCGGTATTTGTGTAAGTATGAATGATATGTAAACAAGATTATGAGATTAATTCAGTCTCATTCACTATGTTCCTTTATTTCACTATGGAACTCTTAAAATGAAATTTTGATGGCACTGTGGGGGAAAGTAATCTATTGCATTATTTTGTATTAATTGAAATTATTTTAAAATGGACACCAGTTTCACAATATCAAGAGTTACAGATTTGTTTATAAAATTGCACAGAGAATCAGATTTTCAATCCTCACTGATTCTCATATATATTTTTAAATTTTGAATGAGGAGTGAAGCAATAATCAAGATGATATATCAAAAATATTTTTATTCTAATTGTTTAGATAATTTGGATGAAACTAGTTATTGGCCTGGATTATTCAGATAATTTCCTCAATTCTCTACTTCACTGTGTTTTTGTAAGACACAGCCTATGTGTAGGTGGATATATGGGTGTATGTGTGGGTGACATAAAAGAGACCAGATGGATGAAAGAAGCAGATTAAATCTCACTAGTTGCCAACCACTCAACCATCCAGGAAGGACTAAAAGACCAAAAATGAAAAAAAAAATAGAAGGAAGAGGAAAGACTCATTTAGTCATTTAGTCCAAATTCTCTTTACCCACCCCCGAACGGCTGTCCAGTGTTAAGTTTGCTTCATACAAAACACACAGAAGGAGGGAAAGGAAAATGGTAGAGAGGAATTATTTTTAACCATAGTTCAATCTTCTTTGCCATATCTGCTTCAATTTCTCCACATGAGACCTAAAGGAGATGGTGGAAAAATGATGTAAATAACTTAGTAGTTATTCTTTACAGAAGTCTCATTTTTTCCAATTGTATTCTAGATAATTTAAAGAAAAGTATTCTAACTTTCTTGTCTAACAGCATCACCCTAACTGAAAAATTCTCTTATGAGGATTCTTTCTGTCTTCTTTCACTGCTGTAAAGTTCATTGAGGATAATCATTTAGACCATTTTGTCACCATACTACATGACATTTGAAAATAGTAGATAAATCATTTATTGTTTTATTAATTCTCATCAATTTCATCATATCTGCCAATCTATTAGTAATATTGTACTTAAGCTTCAGATTATTGTAATTTTTTCTCAGAAAATTTTTTACTCATCATTAAAATGTCCAGTGATATTATTGTTATTGATATTGGGTTTCAAAATTGCATATTTTAAAGCTACTACCCAAATTTAAACTGAATTTTTTCAGGTATGACTAAATTTCTCATTTACATTAGTCTTGGAAACTAGGCATACACACAGCAATTTAGTCAGACCCTTAAGAGAACTTCTGATTTCAATTATTTGGATGTTTCTTCTTGCAACGAAGATCACAGCCCATCTAGCATAGCCCATTCTGTAGACTTCCTGCTCCTATTTTTCCATAAGTATACCATAAGGGGTAAGTGCAACATGCTAAAGATTTCTGTGACTTTTTTTCTGATATTCCAATGATAGCAATGAACAACTTGAGTGAAGCATTGGCCATTATTTACTTTTGTTAGACACATGGTTAGCCCATTTTTTCTTCTGATCATCAGTTTTCATGATGATGTCTTTTATTCCTATTCTTTCAAGTTCCATACTGGTCACATGTTGCAGCCTACTTCTACCTGCATACCCTTTTGTTTTGCCCTTTGTTGTATTAATTATCCATTTAAGATTGTTGTGCTGCTTGCCTTTCAACTAAACAATAACAATTGAAATTTTTATCAATTAATTTTTAAGTTTTATTATAATTATATTAAAATTATGAATCTTTTTTTAGAGAACCTTGGGGCCATTAAAGGAGTTTTGCAATTTTTGAAGTCCATCCAACCTATTGTTTTCCTTTTATGTGATCACATAAATAAAAATATCTTTAAACTTAAGAATAATTATTTGACCTGTTCATCATTTCAATGGCTTAGGGAAATCTCTAGTATGGAAACTCCCTCTACCAATGTGGGCTGGCACTATCTCTGCAACTTAAATCTCAAGGAGTTTTCTAAAGAAATATACAGGCTAAATATATGTATATGCATGCATAGCATATATAAGTAAAGTAAAGACACCAGGTATCTTATGTAGGAATTGGTTCTGAGTCTTCATGGTTCTAAGGCCAGCTCTTTATGTTGCATCAATTCAATTTCTAAATGATAAAGTTCCATGTTTTTAAAAATTATTTCTAACAATTAGATTGGTCTATTTATCTGTGCCAATGGCAACACTTCAAGTCAACATTTTGGGAGAAGGAAAAACTGTTCTGAATCTCACATCTACTCTAATATCTCACAAATTTTGATCTATATAAGAACCTCATAAGCTATCTAGTCCATACCTTTCATTTCACAAATAAGGAAACTGAGTTTCTAGGGAGTAACATAGGGAAGCTCAAGTTACTTGCTGAGTGCCATACAGACAGCAGACAGCAGGTACTCTGATTCTTTTGGCAGTGCTTTTTCTGATATAACAACTTCACTAGTTTAACTAGTTTATTAAAGCAAAAGAATACACAGAAGTTTGCTTGGGGTCAGGAAAGGATGGGTTTCATTTCTGTCTCCCACATATACCAGCTATGAGCAAGTCACTTAATCTCTCATAGTCCCAAGCAACTTTCTAAAAAAAAGTTAAATTGTACAGGAGTTCCTTATATTCACAAGGTGAAGAAGAGAAGTTTCCACATTAGGGAGATCCCTATACTAATGAAATCACAAGACTAGGTCCTATCATGACCAAGGAAAGAAAAACTGTTTTCCTTATTATTTTATAGGTTAATAAAAAGTCAGTGCTTACACACAATGAACTTCATTAACTCATTCAATTGCTGCATATAATTATTGAAAAATGAACTTTAGAATTCAAAAATAATCTACAGACCTCATTTCATAAATATTACATGAATTCATATGTATTTCACAGTTTTTAAGAAAGTATTCTTTTTTATACTTGGCCATATTTTATGTCATCTGTTGTCCTATGTGCTCTAAAAATAGAGAACTACTGGTCAACTATATAAATGGAAATATAAGTGAATCATAATCAAGACCATGTTTTTGTTCCACTTACATTCAACCATTACTGTAATATTATAATTAAAAGATTTTATAGACCAATTTTCACTTCAATTGGAAATAAGTGGACTTGGGACAACAGTTAGGTAGATTTAGAAATCATGATGTAACTAGACCTGAAATGCATTACTTATTGATGAATCACTGTCAACCTAGCAGGAAACCTCTAGTGAATTGCCTCAGGACTCTATTTTTGTCCCCATTTTGTTCAACAATTTTTTAAAATGTCTTGAATGACCTACATATGGCAAACTTTTCAAATTGATTGGAGACCTAAAAGTGGAAAGGATAGCTGAGAAAATTAATAAGAATACCTAACCCTCCTATTCTAAAAGGGAGAAAAAAAACCTAAATTAGATGGAATGTTGAGCTGAAGTTAATCAGTTGAAATAATTTAATTGGGAGAAATACAAAATCATCCTCTTAACTTAAAAATCAAAACCACAAACAAAATATGTGACAGGCTTAAAAATCAACAAAACAAATAAAATAGAGGGAAAATTGGGGCTACAAAGACATTTTGAAGGGAAAAAACTTAAATCCTAACTATTAGTCACTGATGTTAAAAAAAAAAAGTTAATGCATTAACAGAATTTAATCTAAAATAAATCTATTCTGTTTTAAGTCCTCATTTGGAATACAGTATCTACTTCTCAACAAATTTAGGACATTAACTGACAAACAAAATAGATTCCAGAGAAGGCAACAGGAATGGTGAGGGCATTAAAGATCTAGTTCATATAAGGACTGGTCAAATGATTTTCTAACTCAAGTAAGAGAACTTTTGGATAGAGATAGTAGTTGTTTTCAAATATTTGAAGGAGGAATGGAAGAAAAGAGGAAACTTGATCTGAGGAAAGAGCTAGTAGCAGTTTTTAGAAATTATAAGAAGAGATTTCAACTAACTATAAAGACAAATTAAAAATCTTGAAATTAAAAGTTTAAAAAATAGATTGAGCTACTCATAAGGTAATGAGTTCCCAATGAATGGAGGCCTTCAAGTTGAGTGGCATATTAACTATGTGGTTCATAGGTTTCATGATTGGTATAAGAGTTGGACTAAACAACATATGCTATTCCTTCAATCCTTCAATCAATCAATCAACTCAACCAAAAATCCTTCAATCAATCTTATGGACTGATCTTTCAATATTAAAGGACTGTAGTATTGCCTTGTGAAATACAACAATGCCAAAATCAAAATACTAAATGATGTGGAGAGAACTTTAGAAAGCTATGTGTGTGGGATACTTGATTTGGTTCACAGAACATTCTGGGGAAAATGCAAAAGAAATAGGAAAAGGTGTAGAATTTGAGAGAAGTAGGTACATTCTATTTGAAGACAGAACATATTGTATGGTAGTGGTTCCCAAACCCCCAACTTGTGTGCCTTCCATCCAGATTTTAATATAGAAAGACCACTAATTCCCATGGGTATAAGGGATAAAGGAATATGGACCTTGGGCAGTAAACTGAATCTAGTTTGAGTGCGACAGTTCCCTCAGAGAATTTCTCTGTTCCCCAAGCCTTCAATAAAAAAGAAAAAGTCTTGATGAATTGTCCTCTTTCCAGGATCTAAATAGCAAGCTCTTCCTCTTCCTTGTAGTCAGAAAATCAGTACCTGCTATGTTCTTCTGTGATGATCAGATCCCTTCCTCATTAAGTATTATATTTGCCTTCTTTCTATTCTGTTTTGCTCTCCATCATACATAAAATGAATTTAGTGTGCTAAGCTTGACTATGTGATTATCTGGAGGTGGTAGTAATGGTCTGGAAGAAACGTAATAAAGAATTCAGAGTTCTGTTCTTCATGAACAATGGGCTCAGACTGGAGAGTTCATAGTCAAATAATGAATAGGCTGGTCCTGAGAACTCACTCACTCTATGGAATTACCTGTGGTCACTTTGTAAACTTACAAAGAAATATGTATGAAAACAGTATGAATATATAGGAAGAAAAAAATGAATCTAAATCCACCATAGATAAGTTTTCTCTATTGTATGTGTGTGATTTGTATATATTCATATACATATATACATATCCCATAGATAAAGGAAAATAGTCACAGTACATTGCATGGGCTTTCTTGAGTTTCTCTATGCCTGGAATTTAATCCTGTGCCACAAGTGAAGACTTGCCCTACCTCCCTCTCTACTAATATGAGTAAAATCCTAGTGTGTAAAATAACACTATATATGCACTGCAATAGTAATAATTACAATTCATATTTATAAAATTATTTCACATTTGCAGAGCATTTACTTCAAAATAATCATGTATGGTAAGCAATAAAAAGAATCCAAATATCAATTTTATAGAGGAGGAAACTGAGGTTCCTAATGGTGGTCATTTATTTGTTCATGGACACACTCCATTAATCTTCTCCCTGGAATGTGTGAAGAATGTTCTTGAATAGGTATTGGTCAATTATAATTAGAGCTAAAATATTAGGAAGCTGTGTTTGTTTCACATGTTTCTTCTGCAATCATTTTTTTTTTCTTTTAAATGAATCCACACTTAATAGAGGAGATACCAGCAATTAAAAAAAAAACAAGGATCAATAATTAATAGGAGAATAAGCTGTGATATATGAATGTAATGAAATATTATTGTGTTATAAGAAATGACAAACAGGATGATTTCAGAAAAACCTGGGAAAATATTAACTTGAACTGATGCAAAATTAAGTGAGTAGAATAAGACAGCATTGTACATAAGAATAACAATTTTGTAAGATGGAGAATTGTAAATGACTTGGCTATACAATGATCTAATACAACCCCCAAAGACTAATGAGGAAGCATACTATCTGCTACCAGAGAAAGAACTGATTCTATTTGAATACAGATTGAAACATGCTATTTTTTGCTTTTTTTTCTTTCTTTTTGTTATTTGAATTTCTTGCACAAAATGACTAATATGGAAATGTTTTACATGATTACACATCTGTAATTTGACATTAGATTACTTACTGTATCAGGTAGTGGGCAGAAAAGTGAGAAAGGGATGGAGAGGAGGGAGGGTTAGAACTTGGAATTCAGAACTTTTTTAATCTCTTAAAATTGTTTTAACACATAATTGGGGAAAATAAGATATTTATATTGAAAATAATAAAGTAAATCTGACATATATTTAAAATATAGATATGGCTCTCTGCAGAAGCAGAATGATTGCTATAGATATATAAATAGATTTCAGACAGGAAAATCTGGGTTCAAGTATCATTTCTGAAATACTGATTGTGTAATCTTGGGCAAGTTCCTCAACCTCTCAGTGCTCTAGAAAACTTCCTAAGATCATAAATTAGAGAGGAAGTGCCAATCCACATTTGTAGAGGAAATTTCCTCAACAAGGAGTTGAATATTGAAAAGAAAAATCACATACCCATTTCCTATCCTATGAGTATTTGAAAATGATAATGGGAGAGAGCTAGAAACAAAATAATAAGAAAGAATGATAAGATGGATTAAATGAAGCCAGTGAAAGGCTAACACAAATCCACAAATCTATTTTTTTTTCTTTCTTATCTTCTTTTATGTAGTTGGGTGACACAATGGATTGACAGTAGGAGCTTGGAATGGGAACCCAGCAATTTTTTTAAAAGAAACAATAGTCAATAGCAGAATGGCTAAATAAGCTGTGGTATATGAGAGTAATGGAATATTATTGTGGTATAAGAAATGACAAGCAAGATGATTTCAGAAAAAACCTGGGAAAAGACCTAACATGAACTGATGCAAAATGAAGTAAGCAGAACAAGAGCATTGTACATAATTCATAAATTGAAATCTTATCTTTGACACTTACTAGTCATTATAACCACTGTCAAGTTATTTACTCTGCCTGGATTTCAGTAGATTTATCTAAAAAGTTGTGATAATAACAGATCCTCTCACAGGATTATTGTGAGGATTAAATGACTTAGTGTATGTATGTATGTGTGTGTGTGTGTGTGTGTGTGTGTGTATATATATATATATGTATATATATGTACATATATATATACATATAAATATATAAACATTTTTTCAAACTTTTAAGAAATACATAAATATTGTCATCTTATATTAAGTCAAATGTAAAGACATTGTAGTGCAATCTTTATTTTGTTTGGTTTTCCTATAGTTCCACTCTACTTTTTTGTTTGAGAAAACTGAGGCAAAACAATTCTGGAAGACAGTTTGGAATTATATGGAAAAATGAAAAAGGGACTAAAATGTTCATTTACTTTTAGCTACAGATCTTGAATATAACCTTTAGGGAAGGCATTAACAAGTTATACACTAAAATCTTCAGAGAAAAACTTTTTGTCAGAGAAGATCTAATTCAGTTCCAATTGATCAATGATAGACAGAATCAGCTACACCCAGAAAAGGAACACTGGAAAATGAGTATAAACTGTTTGCATTTTTGTTTTTCTTCCCAGATTATGTTTACCTTCTGAATCCAATTCTTCCTGTGCAACAAGAAATTCGGTTCTGCACACATATATTGTATCTAGGATATACTATAACATTTAACATGTATAAGACTGCTTGCCATCTAGGGGAGGGGGCAGAGGGAAGGAAGGGAAAAGTTGGAATTGAAGTGAGTGCAAAGGATAATGTTGTAAAAAAAATTACCCATGCATATGTACTGTTAATAATAACTTATAATTATAAAATAAAAAATTAAAATTAAAAAAACTTTTTGTCATGGAAAATAAAAGGGATTACCCAAGTAGAAAAAAAATCTCTATTTGACAATAATTTCTAAGAAAACTAGAAAACAGATTGATTTTAATTAGGTTCAGATCAGTCAATGTATCATATGCCACATAATATATCAAAATAAAAATGGGACCTAAATATTAAAGAGTCACAGTATAAAATGGTTACAAAAGAACTAAATCAGGTAACTTTTACAGATATCACTGTGGGGCTGAGGAGAGAAAATTCTTAATAGTAAATAAAGGTGGGACAGCTAGACAGCCCAGTTGACAAAGCACCTGTGCTGAAGTCAGGAGACTTGAATTCAAATCTGGCTTCAGACATTTAAAACTTTTTAACTGTGTGACCCTGGACAAATCACTTAACCCCAATAGCCTCAGCCAAGAAAAAAAATTAATAAAGGCACATTTTAGTTTATATAAAATTGAAATGCTTTTGTACAACAAAATTAGAACAATCAAGATAAGAAGGGACATGGTCTAGAAATATATTTCTATTAAATATCTCTTGAAAATGATAACATATGAACATGGCTCTTTTCAACAATGAGATGATTCAGGCCAGTTCCAATGGTCTTGTGATGAAGAGAGCCATCTGCACTCAGAGAGGACTGTGGGAACTGAGTGTGGACCACAACACAGCCTTTTCACTCTTGGTTGTTGCTTGCATTTTGGTTTTGTTTTCCCATTTTTTTTCCCCTTTTTGATTTGATTTTTCTTGTGCAGCATGATAATTATGGAAATTAGAATAGAATTGCATAGAATAGAAGAATTGCACATGTTAATATATATTAGATCATTTAGCATGTAAAGGAAAGGGTAGGAAGAAAGGAGGGAAAATATTTGGAAACAAGGTTTTGCAAGGGTGAATGTTGAAAATTTTCCATACATATGTTTTAAAAACAAAAAGCTTTAATAAAAACGGTCAAAAAAAGAAAATTATATCATACACAATTTATAAAGGCAATATGCAAAAATATAAAAATAATTCCCTCATAGGTAAAATTTTAAAGGATATAAAGAAATAATTCTCATAAGAAAATTTTAGAATGCTCCAAATTATCAACAACAAGAGAAATTCACATCAAAAATTTTCTGAGGTTTTATCTCACAACCAGAAGTTGGCAAAGATGACAAAGATAATAATGGTCAATATTGGTGGATTTGTAGAAAGATGGGCACATTCACACATTATTTGATGAACATGAAAATTGAGCTAGTCATTCTGGAATGCATTTGGAATTTCAAAAAAATTTGAATAGTCATTTAATCTCAGAGAATGTATGACATGTGGCCCAAGTTTATCAATGGTAAAAAGAAAATTTCTATAAATACTAATTTATTTTTAGTAAAGCTTTTTGTAGTAGCAAAATATGTAGATGTCTGGTTATTGGGAAATGACTAACAAGTTGTGGTACATGGATATGATTAAATATTCCTGTGCTATATGAAATGATAAATACAGAAAAGAATAAAAAAACTTAAATGAACTGATGCAAAGTCAGTGGAACCAGAAAAAACGGCATCTTCAAAATTGAAAATGAAAGCAACAATGACAACAAAATAACAGAATTTAGAAACTACGAAATATGAACTAAACTTGTCCCTAAGATATATAAAAATTCCTTTACGTCCCTTCTTTTTAGAGGTAGAGGCTATGGCAGCAAGATGCAACATATAATGTTAGACTTGTTTGATATGTTGGTTAGTTCTGTGGAACTTTTTCTCCTTTTTATTATGTTATATAAGGGACAGTTCTCTAGGAGGGTGAGAGGACAGATTCATTGGAAAAAATGCTGGTATAAAATAATATATTAACAAAATTTTATTTTTAAAGAAAAATAGTTAAAATGAAATAGGTTTATGTTATTGAGAGGATGGATAAACAAACTGTAGCACATTAATATAATGGAATATTACTGCTTTATAATAAATGTTGAATATACAAAATACATAGAACCTTAAAAAGATATTTGAATGATATGAAGTAAAATAAGCAGAATTTGGGAAACAGAATCCCCAAGGAGCATAACAATGTATCTATAAAGACAAATAGTATGAAACTGTAAGTTATGTAATAAGTGATCTAATTGGGAAGGCTTCAGAGAAGAGAAATACATTGCCCCTATTCATTGAAAAAGTCTGTGACTATGAAAAGGGAATACTACATATGCTGTCTGATACAACTGACATGCTGGATGGTTTTACTGAAAGTTTAAAAAAATATTTTTTCATACAGAAAGGTAAGGAATCAAGGGATTTGGCTGAAAACAAATGTAAAATAAAAGGATTTTTTTAAAAAGAAGAAAAATAAAGTATGTTCATTTTTTTTTTGATTCAAAAGAATGAACATGCAAATTATCATAGGAGTTCATAATACCATTCGTTATTTTTTTAATTATATCTGAATCATTGTTAGGTCACCATTTTTCAATGGATATTTTTGTTGTGTTCAATACTAATGTTGCCAAAGTACATAGTGATAATGATCAAAACCAATAATAATTTTATCACCATCAATGGATATCTGTTGTTCACCTACTACATATTGGAAGCTGTGCTTTGTCTTAATTGTTCTTTTTTCAAAAAGACATCTTCTAAAAGTCAAATGGGTTTCCAGTGGCACATATACACATGTACACACTCACTCACCAACATGTATACACATATACAGAGTGTTTTCACTTAGCTCACACTATACCTTGCCTCTTTCGAAACAGGAATTTAACCCTGGATGCCTGAGTTTTCTTCGACACGAGTCTCCATTTTCCCCAAATATTGTGATAAAAATATCTACATCAGTTCCTGATGCTGGTTGTATCCCTGTATGGATATTAACTAAGTAAAGCACATCTGTAAACAAACAAAAAAAAAAGAAAGAAGGAAAATTTCATAAAAAGGCACATTCAGAATCAATAATGTTTATCCGCTGTAGAGGTGAGCCAGTCTAACTGATTTAGCCTGTGGGAAAGATAAGAGACAACATGTCTCCAATGAGTCAAATCCCCACTCTTCTGCCCTTCCAACCATGGTGGTGATGCTCATAAGCCTTGGTGAGAGCAGAGTTCACCAAGGCACCAGATCTATTTCCAGCTTCATCCCATAGCCATCACTGAAAAGAGAAGTTGTAGAAAAAGGACCTTCCTCATCACCATCAGTAACAAATGCTTTTCAATTTCAATTTTCAATTTCAATGGGTGCATAGAGCACTGGATGTGGCAGCCCTGCCCAGACCACCAGTTTTCCTTCTAACCTAGCTGTCACACTATCATCAGGAGAGAAAACTTATAAAGGTTTGACCATCACCATCAATTGTCAATTGTCAGAATAGTCATGGCAGCCTATGTGAAAGAGACAGGTTCCCTAAAGGGGAAACAGAAGGTAACATGTGGCAGATGAGCTGAATCACCACCACCATTTCATTGAATACCATGTCCCTTCAAATCCTCATGAAAAAAGAAAAGGACCCAAGAGATTTTGGAATAGTGATATTCGCAATCTAGCAGCGTGGAGAGAGCTCCTGCAGGTACCACAACTACATATGTTGAAGATCCTCAAAAAAAAGTTCTTATTCTCAAAGTGTTTGATAATGTCAAATCATTCAGCATCAGAAACTGGAAATGAAATTCAAGAAAACATTCAAATATTACCATTTGGTTTGCCACTGTACTCTAAAGGTCATGTGATTTTTTTTTTTCTATTTGATTTGGACATAAAATCTTCCATATATGCTGTTTCCTTGCAAAGAATGTGAGCTGCTTGAGAGTAGGGATTATCTTACTTTTCTGTTTATATCCCCGGTGCTTAGTATAGTATTTTGTACAAAGAAAGTGCTTTATTCATCAATTTAATGCCAAATATAAATAACTGTTAGAAATAACAACCATAGGCCTTGGGTAGTGTGTTATAGAATGAAAAATACTGTACTAGAATCAGAAGTATTGTGTTTGAATAATTGACTCTGCTATTTAATGCTTTCATGACCTTGAACCAGTCACCCCTTCTCTGAATTTCATTTCCCCTAGTGTAAAGTAAAAGGGATGAACTAATTTTACTGTATATTGACTATGTTCATGGTATTATATCTGAAGTGAAAATAAACAGTATCTATAATTTTCTCAAGATTAAGATCTAATACCTTTCATTCAAATATTATGTAAAGTGTCACGTTTTCTTTCTTTAAGGAATACAGAAGGAATAGTAGAGTAAAATACCAAATCTGAGTTCTTTGATGATAAGTTTCCACTTTCAGATGTTACCCAAATGGTACATTTTAGATCCATGTTCATGCTCTCATTTCCATTCAGAGAAAATGGGATAAAAGCTGTTATCTAAGTAAGTTCTCTTCATATTAATTATAGCTTTTAAATCTAGTTAGTGTTTCCTTGTCTGCTCTGGAATTTTATGGGAAAGGAGAGAAAAAACCATAATGGGAGGTTCCTATGTCTATTCCAAATAGCAGCACTGCATATTAGGCTCTCAGTGAGATAATTGCTGCCACTACCAATTAGTGTGGT
Organism: Sminthopsis crassicaudata; assembly: GCF_048593235.1. Classification (NCBI taxonomy): domain Eukaryota; kingdom Metazoa; phylum Chordata; class Mammalia; order Dasyuromorphia; family Dasyuridae; genus Sminthopsis; species Sminthopsis crassicaudata. The sequence goes on along the minus strand of NC_133617.1, from coordinate 260,689,972 downwards.
CTGGGGAAGTGGCTCAACTCTCCCCTTCAATATGCATTAGCATTTCCCACTGATAGTAATAATTATCATCTACCATGATGTCTAGATGACAGCATATTGTTAAGTAATACAAGCTCCTTTAGGCAGCATGACAAAAATATTTTAGCAAGGGCAGTGTTAACTTAGAAAAAAAGAGCTATGAAACCTTTCCCTATGGAATTTCATCAGTATTCTGGTTCTGAAACACAAGAGTTGTTGTCCAAGTATTTCTACATACCTTGGTGATAAAGATTACCTCAAATATGTGTAACTAAGGAAATAATCAGAATTGGCATAAAAAACAAGTTCTCCATTTCTTTCACACATTCATCCATCTCTATATATATTTTGTATGTGTATATATATATATATATATATATATATATATATATATATTAATATGTGTGTATATTTACATATTGCATAAATTTGCATATATTTACAAATATGTAGATTGTGAGATGTATTTAGGTAAACAAGCATGTAGGATGTGAGCCTGAAATAAGTAAGCCTCACTCAAGTACAAATCTAACCTGAGTTATTTCCAAGATATATAACCTTGAACAAGTCACTTCTATTTACATCAGCTTCCTCATCTGTAAGATAAGAATAATAATTGTACCTTCATCCCAGGATTACTGTAAGGATCAAATAAGATATTTATAAACTACTTTGCAAACCTTAAAATACTGTCTGAATACCAGCTATTATGTGCATTAACATTTTCACAGGTTCAGATCCTTCTTCCATTTTCATTTAAATTTAAACAATAAAATATAGTGACCATTAAAAAAAAAAATCTTACCACGGTCAAAAAAAATGTTTTTATCATAATGGAGCATTAAAAACTAAACACAGACCCTTTCACATTTAAACTAAAAAAATAAGGCTAATTGTCTAAGTTAGTAAATTGATAATCATGTTGCTAGGCTCTGTGGAAATTGTGCTAGATTTGGAATTGAAGATCCAGTGCTTGAATTCCAATTCTGCCAGATACTACTAGTGTGTCTTTGGGCAAATCAATGAATTTCTCTGAGCCTGAAATTTATCATCTCTAAAGTGAGAGCATTGGATAAGATGGCCTTGAAAGTCCCTTCCAGTTCTCAGTCTTTGATGTTATAATTTTTAGTGCTAATCTTATAAATAGGAATAAGGCTAAAACACATCGAAAATCTTTGTAACTGATGGGGATTTTTCCAAAATTAGATCCTCTTTAATGTGAAATGAGCAACCTAATGAAACATTTCAGGAACAAAAAAAAAAAAATTTGAAGGGCTATTTCTTATTTTAGCAGCGATACCTCTTAAGGGTTCCTTTTCTGGCCTAACTGCCGCTAGCTCTGTCACACTTTCTGATCCATCTTCATCAAAGAGCCACTGGTCTGCCACATAAAAGGCCAGTTCTTCCTTCGTATCCATGTCTTTGAGTCGGAGCTGCAGGCAACAGAAAAGAATTCGGTTCTTATAAATTAATTCATTTCTATTCAGTAGACAGAGATTTTGGTCATTCAAATACCTACAGTACTGAAATTATTATTGTTTTCAACAATGAATAACTAAAACCTCAAGAAACATGGATGTAACAAATGCTTGATTTTTTTTTGCTTGTATAATACCCAATTGTTTTCCAAAATAGTTGAAACAATGCATCCATCTATAAGCACTGGATTAGCATACTTTTAATTCCACTGTCCAGTACTTTGTAAAATATAATGTGCAGAATCCTAGGCCTCTATTAATATTATTAATGTGTTTGAATATTAAATCATCCTACTCTTTTCCAAATATATGTACATGTTAGACTAGATTTTCTTCACATAAAATTAAAACAAAGTATTTCAACAGATTGAACGAAACAGATATGAGAATTGCACTGTCTTCTATAAGATAAATATTAAGGAGATTTGAAAAATATGTAAAAACAATATAATTCCACAATTCTCACTAAGTTTTTTCTTTGTTTTGAAAAATTATTCCAATTTTTCATATTTTTTCATAAAACATGCTATTTGTATTGACAAAATAGTTGTTATTATTTTAAATGAATTAACAATATTTTTAAATTTTGTTTTACTCTTTAATTGATATATATATATAATATGTATATATCAATTAAAGAATAAAACAACATTTTACATACATATTATATATATATATATAATATGTATGTATATTTCACTGAAAATCAAAAAGTTTTAGAACTACTTTATCCTCTGCAAAAATAAGTTTTATTATCTTTTAATTTCTTTGTTATATTAACTGTGATGAGGTAATACTTTATGGTCCTAATAGTCATTAGTATTTTCTTAAAGAAAACTTTGTGTTATCATCAACTAAGCACAGTGTCTTGTACTTATGTAATACATGTTTATGGAATTAAATTTCATATAAGTGTTAAGTATTGATTTGGAACATTTTACTTTGAATTTCTTTTTTTTAAATTTGCATCTTTTAACTACTTCTCTGCAGGAATATGGTACTTATTTAAATATATGTGTGCCAATTATATTTTGGAGGTCAGGATTCTTACAGATACTTAATGCTAGGTTTTTCCCATCTATATTGCATCTCTTAGTTTACCTTACATAGATTGTACACATGAAAAAACTTTTTTAATTTTTAAAATAAAGCCAAAATTATCTAGTGATTTATTCTATTCCTTGCCTTGTTATTAAAAAATACCTCCATCTATGATGGTGTAATATGTAACTTTGTATTTTACTTTAATTTGTCTCGTGGTACAATGTTTTATGTTGAGAATATTAATCTCCTTTCAATTTATTATATCACAAAAAAGATGCTAAGTGAACTTTATTATTTGCCAGAGTATTTTTCAATGCTTATAAAATATAAAATCTCCTTCCCCAGGAGTCTGTGTTCTTGAATTTTGTGAACACTGACTTCTGTCTGAATTTGTTTCTGGGTATTATTTGTATAGTTTATTGGACTTATAAACAATCGTTTTTTTCAAAATCCAATAGCAGATAACTTTGATAATAACTGCTTAATAACTAAATTTGAAATATACTAATGTCAGATTCTCAATTCTTTTCTAATAGTTTTTAATTATACTTTCTCTTATGTATTTAGTTACTACATAAAAGTATGTATGCATATATATAAAATGTAATTTTTTAACTTATCTCTTGACCATATCTTTATTCATCTTTCTTTCTACTTTTTCCTTATCTGATATCAAATGTACTACTTTTGATGTCTGAATTCAACACTTTCTGGGTAACTATAACATTCACAGAATTCTTACTAAGTTTTTCAGTGTAAAAGGATTTCAGAGTAATGAGGGGCCTAGTCTTGCCATTAAACTTCATTATGTTATATATTGTTCCTCTCCCCATTCCTTTTTCTATGGAGCTATGTATATGTCAATTTGTATTACTTAGAAAAATATGATCTCATCTTTCCCTTCCAACATAGACCCCTCTTTCCCCAAACATCTTTTTAAAAAATGTATCAGCCTCAGATTTTTTTTTAATTTTTTGGTTGATGCAGTCTCCTTTTCAACTTTAATGTTCAGCTCAGACCCAATTCTTCCCACTGCCTTAAGGAGCACCACCCTATTTTTTTTTTTTTTTACTTTTATTGCTATAGCATTAAGAGTAAGAACTGATATGTTCTCACTCTTATCCCTATAATAGAAATAGCCTTCAAATGTGACACCCCAATTATAAGAACTAATCTATTCCTGGTCCGATGCCTCCTCTTTCTGCTCTGTAAACTCTTTTTTTTTTAAATACCTAGAGTCAGAATTAGTCTCTCTTTTCACTCAGAGACTCTTAAACAAGGTTGAACTCCAAAGAAATATCAATCTTTTCAGAATGTAACTACTGGATCCTTTTTTAGCCCTATGCTAGTCACAGTTGACTTAAGTATGCTTTATCCCATGCATTTGTATTTCAAATTTCTTGGGTCAAATTAGGTTTTCTCAAAAAAAAAGTTTAGGTATAAGTGATTTTTTTAACAACAGAAAATCTTCTATCAGGTTATTCGCAACTTTGCAGGATGTTTCTCTTCAGTGTAAGTTTTTCAGTATTCTTTTCTATTTTTTTCTTATGAAGAAGAATCAACTAAGAACAAATTTGTAATGAAGACCAGTATGAGAAAAAAAAATCATCCCTTCCTTCTAGGTCAGTAATTTTCATTTCATTAAGCCAAATATTCCACATTCATCTTTTCTTTAAAAATTAAAGGTGGCAGAATTTTCATAATATTAAAAAGCACAGTTATACTCAGAAAAGGAGAAATGGAAAAAAAAAAAGAAGGCTGTGATAGAAAATAATGAGAGAAAAGGCAATGAGATCTTTATTAATTAAATACTTTATCCATTCATCATATTTATTTAGCGCCTATTATTTGCATAACATCATCCTGCACTAGAGGAACAATTCCCAGGAGTATGGAGCATTTACAGTCTAGTTAGGAAAACAAGCCATTCCCACGTCAGAGTGGAACTATACAAAAAATAAATATTAAAATAAAAATTGAGCAAATTGTCAATTGCAAATATCTTATAGGAGGGAAAAATAGGAAGAGAAGAAGGCAGAATGGATAGAAAAATGAAGTGTTTGTATGAGAATAGGATTGATGTGAAGTCAGAAATATGATATCCAAGTAAAAATTTCACTTTAAATAGTGCCTAGCATTTCACTTAGTTCTTCAATCCATAGCTTGGTTGGTGTTAATAACATGTTTTCTTATGTGTGGAGGATAAAGTAGCTTCTTTGAACTCTACACTCTTGTACAAACATGAACAGGGAGAAAAAGGGAAGGTGTCAGCATCGAAATAGGAACAATGCCTTAATCAGGCCCCAGAGGAACTTTATCTTTTCTTCATCAGACAATTTTTACTCAGAATAGTTTAGGAAATCTTTTTTCCTCTTAGTAAAAGCTCCTGGGAGACAAGAGAATTCTAGCCTCAGTAGAACCTGAAATCCATATCAAGACCTCACCTCCTTTCAGGGTTGTAAATCATAGGACCACAGTTCATCGTGGTAGAATAGGCAGGAAATTCTGAGCCTCTCTAGTCCAACCTCCTCACTTTGAATTTCAATTAGAGGTATTGTCCCTGACAGATAATGATGCAGGCCTCTAAGGACATTTCTTTCCCTCCATGGATTTATAACATCTCACTCAACTTTTCTCTAGGGGTAGGAAGAATCATGTTTGTTTACCGGGGAAATGACTTATTTTTAAACTATGCAGAATTCAATATTCCAAAAAGAATTAGTTCAAAAAAATGATGTTTCTTGCAGTGATTTAAATATACTCTATACACAATACTAAACAGTACCTTGTGTAGCTTAATTCCTTTCTTCAAACATGAGTCAGGTAATAAAAAAGAAACTTTTGTGATGTCACCAATGTCATCAATGTGCAACTGTGAAATAACAAAACTAGAGTTAAAAAGAAGACTTTATGAACATTGATCTTTCCATACCATAATCAAATGATTTTTATGTCTCTGGTAATCTCTAAAAAAGGATGGCATATAAACAGTGCTAGTTCCTTAAAACACACTTGCTAAAGCATTTGAATGCTCCATCCTTTGGGGGAAAAATTTCAAGCAGCTAGACTGAATTATCAAGAAGGCAGCCAAGATTCGATAGTGTCTGAGATTTGGTAGAATGATTCAAAACAATTTTTAGGCACTTTGCATTCTTTTACACCATTTAATATCTGAAAAAAAAACATTCTGGAAGCCTTGCTGACCATATTTTTATAGAATTTCTTGATAGTTTTCAATGACTTTAAATTTATCGAGATTGACATAACAAATTACAAAAGTTAGGAGACAGTCCAAATGCCATGGTTATAACTATTTTTCAATCAACCTATTAAAATGCTATTTGAAAGGCAAGCAAGACATAAAGAAAAGGTAATATTAGTATAAACTTACCAAAAATGGATCATTTTTCAAGTTCTCAATTTTCTGCACAGGAGATTTTCCTCTCATTCCAAATACAATCAATTGAATATCTGGAATGTTTTCTGGTAGGGGAGATGCAGAAAGCCACATTTGCCACTGACCTTTGCTGGTAACAGGGGAGTCTTTTATCACTGCAGGGATCATATTTGCCTCTATAATTAAAAAAATAACAAAGACAGATAAATAGATGCATAGATGGATGTTGATGAATAGATGGATGGACAGAGGAAAGAGAAAGAGAGAAGAGAAAGAAAATATTAAATGTATTAGCCAGCATTTTAGGGTGGAAAAAGCACTGGAATCAGAGTCAGTAAAGATGTAGATTCAAATATTGCCTCTGATATTTGTAACAATGCAACAAATAATTTAGCCTTTCGAATCCTCAATTTTTTCATTTATAAAATGAGAAAAATACTTATTGAAGCTAATTCATAGTCTGCTGTGAGGAGCAAATGAAAAGAAGCTTTGAAAAAAATCAAAGTATTCTAACATTATTATTAGATAGATGCATAAATCCTATTTAAGTGAAGGATAACCCAAATTCACACACACACACACACACACACACACACACACACACACACACACACTCTAATTAAAATTGTATCTTTCTCCTACCCCTCTTATCAGAACCTTTTTGAGATTCTGGTTTTTGAATAATGTGTTTTCCCACAGAACCTGACCTCCAAATCACTTCTAGATAATTTTCAAACTGTGCCTCTGTGTGCTATTTTCCTCATTTCTATCTCCCCTTACAATGTAAACTCCTTGAGAGCAAAGACTGGCTTTCACATGTATCCTCAGCTCTTGATACAGAACCTGGCACATAAAACACACTAAGTTTCACTTCATCGTTCATTATGGAGTATAGCAATGTAAATAAAAAGTAACCACACAAGTTATCACATTTTTAAGAGATAACTTGCCTTTCAGGAAAAAAATGTGCTCCACAAGTTCAGAGAGGGAAGAAATCAATGAGACCTATGGTGTTTCAAAAGTGTCATCTAGAAGAGACAGGACCAGAGATAGTCCATGAATGAATGGCAAAAATTTGGATCAATAGAAGAGAAAAACAAAGGACAAGTAAAGATCACATATGGGAGTTCTATGAAGCAAACAGTCCCATAAATGATCTAGCTGGAACAAAGACTTCACAGATACAATTGGCTAGGCAGGATGGGATCAGGCTACAGTAGTCTAAGCTGAAGATCCAGGAGAGAGTAAATGAATGGGCTAATGTTGGATAGTAAAAAAAATAAAACAAACAAACAAAAAAAAAAACCTTGGATTTAGTCTCAAGACATAGACATAGGTTGTATAACTAATTAATTATATGACTTAGAGACAGTTGTTTAATGGCTCAATTGGCTCAATTTTCTCATTGGGATAATAGAAATGATGATACTTTACTATCTACTCCATGGGGCTGTTGTAAGAATCAAGTGAAATAATACATGAAAGCTCTTGGAGAGTTATAATGAAGAAGAAATGAGGGTTTTAGTAAGCAATGTTTTGAATGGTGCCTTATTCTTCTGAGAATTCCCCATTAATAAAAACCAGGCATTTTGGATGTTTTCATATAATAGAAATATAAAGGGCTAATTCAGCAGTATTCCCAATTGTAACCTAGAAGAGGTGGAGAATTTTCTATTTTTGAATGTTCATCTTGTTTCTATTTAAGAATTTGAGAATTTAAAAAAATACTTTTAATCTTAGCCATGTGTCCCTACTTGCATTATTTAAAGAAATATATAGTATTGTTCACAAATCTCTTGAAAAATAATTCATTGATTAATTTACAATCCTTCCCATAGATAATATCATTTTACTCATAGGCTACTAGGCTTCGAAGTAGATTTTTAATGAGCAATAGGCAGCTGTCAGTTATCTTTATGAGAAAAAGCTCTACGAAAGCTTAATTTGAAGATGAATTATAAGTTTGGGGCTGATTTTTCTTTCTATTAGTACCATGTATTGTACACAATAGCAAATTACATTGCATAACATGTTATTAAGTATTAAAGGAATTCATAATTGCACATAAGCAAAAATATCAAATTCATTTTAAAATGACAATACATATAATAGCTCGTGTTCTAGAATACATAAAATTTAAGAAGAATTATTGTACAAATTTTCTTCAGTAAGAAAAAGTTATTGAAAGCAGATATAAAAACTAGTCACTGATAGGGACTTACTTATAAAGATTTGTAACTGTCAGCTGCCTTTTGTTAGACTGCCAGCTAACTTTTGACTTCAAGTGCAAGAAGATCTGAGTTCTAGCACCCACCTCCAGACCTTAAGTAAGACTTTTAACTTTTCAACACCTCAGTTACCTAATCTGTTTCAAAAACAGGTTTGGAGCACATAATATTTATTAGTTTATACTGTACTTCTGTAACCTTTTATAAAATTTAATATGTTTATTTCATTTTATTCATTTTCATGCAAAATTATAGTCCAAAAAAAAGGGGGGGGGAAGTTCATGAACTTTGTCACAGTGGGTTTTAAGTTGATTGAGTTATAAGATCTCAATCTATGAATCAACTATTTAGATCAATCATCTGCCTTCTACTCTGTAACCTTTTTCAATCTCAATCCCAATTGTAAATGAAAGAAGATAGAGAATATGAACTGCAATGGATCCTTCAGGTCTAATATTCTAAGATTCTATTATTTTAAAGGAGAGTAAATTGGTAGAGATGCAGCTCTATCTACCATTTTGGTCTTCAAATTTTCTTTATTTTCAATTTATAAACAGTTCACCTATAAATAATCATATTCAGGAATCTCCCCTCAATGGTACAGAAACATTTGATAAAACATTTTCAGATCAATACACAAACATCCAAGCATCATTTTACTTCTTTTTTGATATGTTATATCCATGATATGTCAAGCTTATAAAATACAAAGTTCAAGGCAATATGCCTCTAATTTTACTCAATTTCATTTATCATTTATTAAGTTAAACTTTGAATCCTAGTTAATGAATTCTGTTTATATGGAAATTTGAAGTATTATTTAGATCTACTAGGATTGTAGTTGAACTATTAGCATATTGGAAACTATTATATCCTTTTCTAGATTGAGCAATATCAGAGTGACATCCAAACAACAAGACCAGTATTACCTTTCAGTGGAATTGTAGCTTCACTAAAATTTTTTTCTGAATGTTTACTGATCCAGTCTTGATAAGTAAAGATATGAGTGATGACAGAGGTATGTCCTTCTTTTATAATAACTTCTTCCAAAAACCAATTATCTGGTTAATAATAAATGAAAGAGAAAGACACAAAATTAATTAAAATGAAGGATTAGAGAGAAATCTAACATGCTTCATCAACATGCAATCAGGATCTTAGATGTAACAAAAGCAAAAATAGATCCAATAAAAATAGATCATCAAGGAAACTAGATTTTGCTAAAAGGTATCATAGTGAAGCAATATTAAAAAAAATTGCAGCAAGTTTATTTCATAAAGACCTCATTCCTCTAATGTATACTGAGAATGGAACTGAGTCAAATTTATACAAAATAAGAGTTATTCCCCAAATGATATATAGTCAAAGGATATGAAGATAATTTTTAGAAAAAGTCAAAACTATCTAAGTTCATGGGACAAAGACTCTAAATCATTGTTGATTAGAGAAATGCAAATTATAACAATTCTGAGATACCACCTTATACCTATAAGATTAGCTAATATGAACAGAAAGAAAAAATGACAAATGTTGAAGGGCATATGGAAAATTTCGAAAGCTAATGAATTTTTTATGGAATTATGAACTGATCCAACCAAAGTGAAGAACAATTTGAAGCTGTACCCATAAAGCTATAAAACTGTGCAAACTCTGACCCAAGTCTATATCCTAAATAGATCAAAGAAAAATGGTAAGGACCTACATTATAAAGATATTTATGGAAGCTATTTTGTGATCCTTAAGAATTGAAAATTTAAGGGATAATTATAATTCTGAACAAGTTGTGGTATATCATTTTGATGGAATACTATTGTGCTATAAAATTTATGAGGGGTGTGGTCTCAGAAAAGAAAAAAAAATTATGGCAAGATCTATAGAATATAATGCAAAGTGAAGTGAACCAGAATATCATTGTGCACAGTAACAACAATGTTGGAATGGTAATCAACTATGAAAGATTTAATTTTTCTGATCAATACAGTAATTCAAGACATTCCAAAGAACTTCACCAGTGATGAGCTCTGCAATGAAGTGTATGTTTTCTCTTTATTTTCCTTGCTTTTTAAAATATGGTTAATATGGAGCTATGTTTTGCACGATTTTGCATGTTTAATTGATATTGTATTGCTTACCTTCTCAGTGGGTAGCGGAGATGATACAAAAAAGGGATAAAATTCAGAACTCAAAATTTTAAAAGAAGAGAATATTTTAAAAATGTTATTTTTTAGGAAAATAACTTCTTCATATGGCTATTAAGATGCTTTTACAAGAAACAATAAATACAGATTCTAATTGAGAATGCTTGTCTATATATCATTTGATTATATCTTTTAAAACTTGAATTTAGTTAATCAGTAATCTTGGTCATAGATTCTTCATATTATATGACAAATTATTAAAGTTTTATGCTTATATATACACACATTTATAACTTTTCATTATAGTATTTTTGATGAGTACTTGCCAGAAATCACATTCCTTATCTCACACAAGTGATATTTAGCCTTTTCAGAAATGAATTAGTAAAAGGAAATTTTTTTTTTCTTTTTTTTTTTTAATTTTATTTTATCATTATAACATTTTTTTGACAGTACATATGCATGGGTAATTTTTTACAACATTATCCCTTGCACTTACTTCTATTCAGATTTTTTCCCTTCCTCCCCCAACCCCCTCCCCCAGATGGCAAGCAGTCTTATATATGTTAAATATATTACAGTATAATTTAGATACAATATATGTGTGTAGAACCGAATTTTTTGTTGCACAGGAAGAATTGGATTCAGAAGGTAAAAATAACAGTTTACATTCATTTCCCAGTGTTCCTTTTCTGGATGTAGCTGGTTCTGTCCATCATTAATCAATTGGAATTGGATTAGTTCTTCTCTATGTTGAAGAAATCCACTTCCATCAGCATACATCCTCGTACAGTATCATTGTTGAAGTGTATAATGATCTTCTGGTTCTGCTCGTTTCACTCAGCATCAGTTGATGTAAGTCTCTCCAAGCCTCTCTGTATTTCTCCTGTTGGTCATTTCTTATAGAACAATAATATTCCATAACATTCATATACCATAGTTTACCCAACCATTCTCCAATTGATGGACATCCATTCATCTTCCAGCTTCTAGCCACTATGAAAAGGGCTGCCACAAACATTTTGGCACATACAGGTCCCTTTCCCTTCTTTAGTATTTCCTTGGGATATAAGCCCAGTAGTAGCACTGCTGGGTCAAAGGGTATGCACATTTTGATAACTTTTTGGGCATAATTCCAGATTGCTCTCCAGAATGGTTGGATTCTTTCACAACTCCACCAACAATGCATCAGTGTCCCAGTTTTCCCACAGCCCCTCCAACATTCATCGTTATTTGTTCCTGTCATCTTAGCCAATCTGACAGGTGTGTAATGATACCTCAGAGTTGTCTTAATTTGCATTTCTCTGATCAATAGTGATTTGGAACACTCTTTCATATGAGTGGAAATAGTTTTAATTTCATCATCTGAAAATTGTCTGTTCATATCCTTTGACCATTTATCAATTGGAGAATGGCTTGATTTCTTATAAATTAAAGTCAATTCTCTGTATATTTTGGAGATGAGGCCTTTATCAGAACCTTTAACTGTAAAAATGTTTTCCCAATTTGTTACTTCCCTTCTAATCTTGTTTGCATTAGTTTTGTTTGTACAGAAACTTTTTAATTTGGTGTAATCAAAATGTTCTATTTTGTGATCAATAATGGTCTCTAGTTCTCCCTTGGACACAAACTCCTTCCTCCTCCACAAGTCTGAGAGGTAAACCATCCCATGTTCCTCCAATTTATTTATGATTTCGTTCTTTATGCCTAAATCTTGGACCCATTTTGATCTAATCTTAGTATGTGGTGTTAAATGTGGGTCCATGCCTAGTTTCTGCCATACTAATTTCCAGTTTTCCCAGCAGTTTTTGTCAAATAATGAATTCTTATCCCAAAATTTGGGATCTTTGGGTTTGTCAAAGATTAGATTGCTATTTTTATTCACTATCTTGTCCTGTGAACCTAACCTATGCCACTGATCAACTAGTCTATTTCTTAGCCAATACCAAATGGTTTTGGTGACTGTTGCTTTATAATATAGCTTTAAATCAGGTACACTTAGACCACCTTCCTCTGACTTTTTTTTCATTAGTTCCCTTGCAATTCTCGACCTTTTATTCTTCCATATGAATTTTGTTGTTATTTTTTCTAGGTCATTAAAATAGTTTCTTGGGAGTCTGATTGGTATAGCACTAAATAAATAGATTAATTTGGGGAGTATTGTCATCTTTATTATATTCGCTCGGCCTATCCAAGAACACTGAATGTCTTTCCAATGATTTAAATCTGACTTTATTTTTGTGGCAAGTGTTTTGTAATTTTGCTCATATAATTCCTGACTCTCCTTTGGTAGATATATTCCCAAATATTTGATACTATCGACTGTTATTTGAATGGAATTTCTCTTTGTATCTCTTGCTGTTGGATTGTGTTGGTAATGTATAAAAATCCTGAGGATTTATGTGGATTTATTTTGTATCCTGCGACTTTGCTAAAATTCTGAATTATTTCTAATAGCTTTTTAGCAGAGTCTTTGGGGTTCTCTAAGTATACCATCATGTCATCTGCGAAAAGTGACAATTTGATTTCTTCATTTCCTACTCTAATTCCTTGGATCTCTTTCTCGGCTCTTATTGCCAAGGCTAGAGTTTCTAGTACTATATTGAATAGTAATGGTGATAGTGGGCAACCTTGTTTCACTCCTGATCTTATAGGGAAAGGTTCTAGTTTATCACCATTACATATGATGTTTACTGAAGGTTTTAAATATATGCTCCTTATTATTTTAAGGAATAGTCCATTTATTCCTATACTCTCAAGCGTTTTTAGTAGGAATGGATGTTGGATTTTATCAAATGCCTTTTCTGCATCTATTGAGATGATCATATGGTTTTTATTAATTTGATTATTAATATGGTCAATTATACTAATAGTTTTCCTAATATTAAACCAGCCCTGCATTCCTGGTATAAATCCCACTTGGTCATAGTGTATTATCCTGGGGATGATTTTCTGAAGTCTATTTGCTAATATCTTATTTAAGATTTTAGCATCAATATTCATTAAGGAAATTGGTCTATAGTTTTTCTTTCTCAGTTTTCGATCTACCTGGTTTAGGTATCAGTACCATGTCTGTGTCATAGAAGGAATTTGGTAGGACTCCTTCAATCCCTATTTTTTCAAATAGTTTACATAGCATTGGAGTTAGTTGTTCTTTAAATGTTTGGTAGAATTCACCTGTAAATCCATCTGGTCCTGGGGACTTTTTCTTAGGAAGTTGGTTAATAGTTTGGTCTATTTCTTTTTCTGAGATGGGAATATTTAGACTACTTACTTCTTCCTCTGTTAATCTGGGCAAGCTATATTTTTGAAGGTATTCTTCCATTTCATTTAAGTTATCGAATTTATCGGCATAAAGTTGAGCAAAGTAGCTCCTAACTATTGTTCTAATTTCCTCTTCATTAGTGGTGAGTTCACCCTTTTCATTTTCAAGACTATCAATTTGCTTTTTCTCTTTCCTTTTTTTAATCAGGTTTACTAAGGGTTTGTCTATTTTGTTGGTTTTTTCATAAAACCAACTCTTAGTTTTATTAATTAATTCAATAGTTTTTTTACTTTCAATTTTATTAATCTCACCTTTTATTTTTTGAATTTCAAGTTTTGTGTTTGTCTGGGGGTTTTTAATTTGTTCCTTTTCTAGCAATTTTAGTTGTAAACCCAATTCGTTGGCCCTCTCTTTCTCTATTTTATGCAGGTAGGCCTGTAGAGATATAAAACTTCCCTAATTACTGCTTTGGCTGTATCCCACACATTTTGGTATGATGTCTCATTATTGTCATTTTCTTGGGTGAAGTTATTAATTATGTCTATGATTTGCTGTTTTACCCAATCATTCTTTAGTATAAGATTATTTAGTTTCCAATTATTTTTTGGTCTATTTTCCCCTGGCTTTTTATTAAATGTTATTTTGATTGCATTATGGTCTGAAAAGGATGCATTTACTATTTCTGCCTTACTGCATTTGATTTTGAGGTTTTTATGCCCTAGTATATGATCAATTTTTGTATAGGTTCCATGAACTGCTGAGAAGAAAGTATATTCCTTTCTGTCTCCATTTAGCTTTCGCCAAAGATCTATCATATCAAACTTTTCTAGTATTCTATTTACCTCTTTGACTTCTTTCTTATTTATTTTGTGGTTTGATTTATCTAATTCTGAGAGTGCAAGGTTGAGATCTCCCGCTATTATAGTTTTGCTATCTATTTCCTCTTGCAGCTCTCTTAATTTCTCTTTTAAGAATTTAGATGCTGCACCACTTGGTGCATACATGTTTAATATTGATACTGCTTCACTATTGATGCTTCCCTTAGCAGGATATAATGCCCTTCCTTATCTCTTTTAATTAGGTCAATTTTTGTTTTTGCTTGATCTGAGATGAGGATGGCTACTCCTGCTTTTTTGGTTTTGCCTGAAGCATAATAGATTCTGCTCCACCCTTTTACTTTTAGTTTGAATGTCTCATCCTGTTTCAGGTGTGTTTCCTGTAAACAACATATAGTAGGAAGGAAATTTTTAAAAAACACATTTTGACAGCAATAGGGGAAAAACTAAGGCACACACCTCTAAGTCATGGGCCACTGTGCTAGTTTTGCTTTTATGTATTCTGCAGGAAGCTCAGGATATATGAGATAGCAAAAGATAATAGGAGTTGAAATATAAGTCAAAAACAAATGAGATGTATTTCAGCTACTCTCTCTTCAGCTCTCTGAAGACATTGCAAAGTGCATAGTAAATTACTGAGTGAAAACTGAGCATACAATTAGGTACTTTAAAGGAGGGGAGAGGTAAATGATCATAATATGAATTTTGGCGTAATGTAGTAATTTAGTAATCCTTGTAGAAAATGTATTGTAACTATATATAGTATATATAATACATACATACATATATATGTGTGTGTGAGTGTGTGTGTGTGTGTGTGTGTGTGTGTGTGTGTGTGTGTGTGTGTGTGTGTGTGTGTAGAGAGAGAGAGAGAGAAACTGCTTTTTCTATGGGCCACTAAAGAGGGGTAACCAGCTTTTGTTGGTAAGAACCTGGTTGATTGAAGTAGTATATACTCTGAAATGTTGACAATTCTTCAAATAGGTGGAGTTGAACTATTTTTTAACAAATTATAGGATATATTAGGGAGATAACATGTCAATGCAAATGAAGCTAGTACAGGGAGAGTCAGCCTTTAGGTCAAGAACATCAAAGTTCAAGGTCTGTCTCCTCTGATGATGTAACTAGAGTCAAGTCACCTAAACTCAGTGTCACAGACAAACTGAATATCTATGATGGAGAAAGTTTCTATGTTAGGAATTTTCCATATTAGTAAAATACAGGATAATAAGTCAAAACTGTTTTTCCCCATACATATCATTTTCCTTTCCTTTATGTTATCCCAGTTAAAAAACAAAACAAAACAAAAAAACAGAAAACACAATAATTTATATACATTGATAATATACATTGATACATGTTGATAAATGCATATACACATGTATACCACATACATATTCATCCTAAAGAGAAAAATGTGTTTTCTTTCTTATCTTTGCCTGACATTTTTCAAAATGGAAAAAATTATAAAAATGTCAAGATTCCTGATTTTACTGATTACTAAGCCTTATCTTAAACCTGTCAGTGTGTAATATAAGTTGTATAAGAACTCATAACTAGAAATATACAATTTAAGTGAATTTATTTTACATTAATCTAAACTATATTGCTTTGTCAGAATGTTAATTTAGAATATACACATTATATTTCTAGCTTTGTCATTCATTACCCTTGTGACTTTGGAGACTATATGTATGTGTATATGTATGTAAATAAATACATATTCTCATATGCATGCACATATATATATAAATATACACACATATATACAAATACATTATATACATGAGCAATATATATTGCAAATACATATATTTGTTTAGATGTATTTATTTATACCTGCATATATGCATATATGAGTACATCCTTTATTAAATATCAATTTCACCTGTCATCTCTATCTGTCATGTATACATATACATATAGATTATGTATATATGCATATTATGTTATATATATGCTTATATATTTATATTACATATATGCTATATGTTTATGCTATATATATATAAAAATGTATGTTTACATATATTTATATTATATATATGCTGTATGTTTATGATATACATACATATATAAATAAATATATAGTTTATATCTAGATATATAGATATAGATATAGATATAGATATAGATATAGATATAGATATAGATATAGATATAGATATAGATATAGATATATGTGTGTATATTTGTATTTATGTATAAATACTGGCCAATAAGTTCAGCTTTTGTAATTATATGCATTCACTCATTACATATTTATGTATCAAAACAGAAGGCAAAGTTAAAAGTTATTTAAGCTGAAGTCAAATGGTTGATCTGGAAATAAAACCTGTGTATCCTAAATGCTATTCTAGAGCATTCTAGGTATAAGGGAAAAATCAATGAAAATGCTTGTTGTCTGGAGATGGAGCTTCTTGTTTGAGAAATAGCAAGGAAGGCAGTGTTGGGTAGGGAATGAAGAATGAGTAAAATATAAGAAAACTGGGAAAAGATAGTTAGGCAAAGTTTTGAATACAAAGAAAGGACTCCATATTTGTTACTGAGGATCAAAAGGAGTCATTGAAGTTTATCCCTTGTTTGAAGTGAGGTGAAATAGTCACACCTACATTTTAGGAAACCCACTTTCACAACTTAGTGGATGGATTAGAATAGGAAAAGATATATGGATAGCAGCTATTGCAATATTATAGGTATAAGATGATGAGGGTCTGCCTTAAGCTAAGGACAATATCAGAGAGAAAAGGCTTTAGATAAGAGATGTTGTGACAAAGGTAAAATCAATAGGTCTTGGCAACATATTTGATATGGGAAGATGAGAAAGAGTAAATTCGTTAGAATGTTTTTGATTCTAGGTATCCATTCTCTCATTTTTGCTGTTCAGTTATTTTCAGTCACGTACAACTCTTTGTGTTCCACATTTAGTATTTTCTTGGCAAAGATACTGAAGTAATTTGCCATTTTTTTCCCTTCAGCTCATTTATCAGATGAGGAAACTGAGGCAAACAGGTTTAAGTGACTTGTCCAGCATCACACAGTAGAAAGTGTCTGAGGACAGATTTGAACTCAGGAAAATTACTCTTCCTGACTTCCTGACAGGGCTGGCATTCTGAACATTGTGCCATCAGTTGTCCCCATTTGCTCATAACTATGAATGTAAAACACTAGCAGGTTTATGTGGTAGCGTCTGAAAAAGGTAATCAGAAACTTCAAGTAACTCAATCTCTTTTACACTATTTTTTTCTGTTGTTAACAGTGAATGACACAATAGATAGATAGACAGATGGATAAATGAATGAATAAAAATAAATAGATAAATGAATGATAAATAAATAAATAAGCATATTCCATGTTGGCAATTCTTCTAACTGTTAAAATAAGGTGACTAAGGAGCCCTGAAGTCAGGAGTGCAGAATCCAAATCCAGTTCTGTGTATATGCTATGCAGAGTCATGAACCTATGAGACCCGTATAAATCTTCAATTCTTTGAAGCATATTCTTGCTTTGAGAAACATGAGATATCTTTTATAGGAGTCACAAACAAGCTTTAGGAAAGCCTACTGGCATATTTCATCAAACAAAATCATCTTATGCGGCTACTATAATACAATTTGATACTGTGTTGCTTTGTCAAAAGATTGAAGAAGGGAATGAAACAGGCCAGATTTCATAATAGGAGTTATGAAACTTTCTGATTAATATAGAATGAATGAGCTTGCCTTAATATCCTAATATTTTTATTTAATTGCATTAATGACATACAGATTTGATGTAAGCTTTGTAAAAATTTCTTGCATGTTCTTACATAGTATGAACAATACTAAATTTATCTATCAAAACATTATTTTGAATTAAAGTTACAACCCCTTATTAAATTCCTAATATATTTAATATATTACAAGCTGTACAGTCAATGTGCAGGTAATTATTTTATATTGGAAGTCACTGTACCTTTTTTCAGACTTTGAAATCCAAGAATAATCTGATGTAGTTTACCAAGGTGCACTGCTTTAACTGTGAAAAACTCCACCTGCAATAGAAAAAAGAATTAAACTGGGGAGTAATGAACCCATGGGAAAAAGAGGTTAGTCATTCCCTCTCTTAAGTTATATTCTATCCAATCCATTCTATAAATTTGGGTCAATTTAGAGCTGGTGAGAATCTCAAAAGGGAAGAAGAGATCACTAAAGATTTAGGGAAATTCAGAGATATTAGCAACCTTCCCAGTTAGTTTCTAGACGATTCTAGTCTAGAACTTCAATATCCTATTTCCTCATTCTCATGCTCCTTTGATTATTCCCCATCATCTGACACAGATATCAACTTATAGCTAATGACAATCTTGCCCAAAATTCCTGCTGCCTATTTAAAGTTCCATTAAAGATATCATCACTTTTTATTTATCACATAGGGCACGCAGATATGAAGGCTAGCTGAGAATAAGTCCTATGTCTGGAAAAAATACTCTTATTGTCACAAACTCTCAATGCTCAACATTCAAAAAATAGGAATAAGGATTTGAAGTACAATTTGGATTTGATTTGGGAGAACATTAAGATGCTACAGAAGGAAATCTGAGCTTGGCTGATAGTTTTTCAGAAAGAGAAATAAATGAATTAGGAAGAACAAAACATCTTGATATTTTTGAAGATTTTCTTCTTGACAGAAACAACCAAGCTAGAGTGTGGCTGAAAATCAAATAAAGCTACTAGAGTTTGCCAAAAAAAGAAAAAAAAAAAAAGAAACAGAACAAGATAGACTAATCTTAAGGCGATAACTATTGAACCCCAACCATTTGGTAGTTAGCTGAAGATTTTTTTTATTTTTATTTTTTTATTTTTTAAGTAAACTCTTATCAAGCAGGATAAACAGCTAGTCATCTCATCAATTAGTCAACAAACTTTTATCAATCACCTACTAGACACAAAATGCCATGTTAAATACTAGGGACATAAAATAAGGATTAAAAAACAAACAAACAAAAAAAACCATAAAAACAATGCTCCCAAGAAACTCAAAATATAATGGAGGAAACATAAACAGCTGTGCAAACAAGATATATACAATATGTATTAGAGATAATCAAAAGAAGGAAGACATTGCCATTAAGAGGGATAGAGAAAAACTTCCAATAAAAGGTGGAGTATTAGTTAAAATTTAAAGGAACCCAGAGAATCCAGGTAGCACAAGTGCATGGAGTTAGGCAGTGGAATGTTTCATGTAAGAAATATCAAGGAGGCTGATGGTACTAGATTGCAGCATACACTGAGCCGGGGGAAGATACTCTAGAGAAAAGAATAGCATACAGATGAATTAGTTCATTTTTCAGGGTCAGGATGGGAAATAAGGTAGGCAGGGTTTAAGACATGGAAAAAAAACCTAAGAAATAAATTAAAGGTATAGGTGAGGATAAAGATCAGGTTTTAGGGTGCTAAGAAAGGACAATAGATTATAATCAGATCAGAAAATTTCAAAGTCTCTAAACATGGAAATAGAGCCAATAATCATCTCTGAGTATAACTGACATAAGATGGAAAAGCAGGTCATGGGCAATGAGTAAGTTGAAGAACTGGGAATTTAAGGTATTTGCAGGAATAACAATATAAAAATGTAAATTATATATACATAGATGTGTATGTGTGCATGTATACATATATTATATACTTACTCCCTCAAATGCCTTACCTTCTCAGTTAAGGGGAATGTATGTATGTATTTTGAAGTACTGTAATATGAAAATAATAGTTGAGAAAGCCTGAGTCAAGCATTTCTCATTTGACTACATAGTATATTCATACCTGTAATGTAAAACCTACTCTTGAAAAATTCATATCGATATAGCATTCTTAGAATTTGAAAGTGCTTACCTTATGACAATCATGTAGAAGGTATGCAGTGCCATTGTTATCATTTCTGTTTTAATGAGGTAGAAAGTGGAGCTGTGAGAAGTTGCATGACTAACCCATCACCACAGAACTACAAGTTTTAAGAGGCAGGATTTAAGCCAGGTTTCCTGCATTCTAACACAACATTATGCTCAATGCCACATTACTTCCCATAGCTCATCAATGGTGAACATAAGACCTAATTTCTCTCAACTTATTTTTCAAATTTATTTCCCAGCCATTTGTCCCTAACAACCTTACAAGAGAGTTTTGAGGTCAAATGGAGTTAAACATTGGGAGATGCTATGAAATCATTTAGAGAGGGATGCTTTGTAAGCATTAATTCTTAATTGAGACAAGGACAAGTCTGAGATATATGCTAGGAGGAATTATTGAAAGTTACAGATAAAATGACAAGTAAAGATATTTTAATTACTGTATCTGTGGATGCAAAGGTCACACAGCAAACAAGAGGCTGACAGTCGCAGCCTGAAATTTCAGGTTGGCATATTTTTTTCCATAAGGTTATTTTCTCAGAGAGTAATGGACAGAGTGCTACACTTGCATCCAGGAAGATCTTAAAATCCTGCCTTTGATTCTTCCTAGCAGCAGCATCACTTGATCTCTATGTATCTGTTACAATTGTATAATGCAAAATCATAAATGGACTGGGGTTTGCATATCTAAAGTCAATCAATCAACAAAGACTTATTAAGCAATGTTTAATCTTAGTTAAGGCCAAAATATGTCCCTGATTTAAAAAAGATCATATCCTAATGAGGGAGACACATGCAAGATATATATCTATATCTATATCTATCTATCTATCTATCTATCTATCTATCTATCTATCTATCTATCTATATATATACATATATATAAAAATATATATAGAGAGATATATATCTATATCTATATAGTGTATATGTTTATAATCTCAGAAGGGACACACAAGGAGCTATGGATAAGGGAAGTCTCTTGCAAAAAATGCTGTTTAGACTCTTGAAAAAGATCAGGGATAAACAAGAGGCAGAGCTAAAAAGGAAAAGCTTTTTCAGCTTGGAGGACAAGCAATAGGAGGTCTATCCCATGATGAGACACACATCCTTCAGGACCAGTAATCTCCCCAAAATGGTGAGTAGTGTATACTTTTTTATGCCAAGTCTAAAAAACATGAGCATGAAAGTTCTACAGAATGTTCATAGTCAAAACAAGAATATTTATATAAATGCTTTTGCTATTCCTTATGAAGGCAAAAACAAGTGAGCAGTCAGTGAAACACCAGTAGATATTTATTAAGAAATAAAACAAAATACATGGAATTGCGGGAACAACACAGAATATGGGCCTGTGCTTTTCCTTGAATTACAGTATTATGGTTCCTCTCATCCAATGTACATTGATTGGGTCTTAAAAGGAGGGAATAACTTTATTTATAAATCTTCCTCACTGTTCTCACTACTTGCTTATATCAATCTCCCTAATTAGAATATATGTGAAAATATGTTTTACAAATATATTTTCTTTGGAAATAGAGGGAAGAAACTATTATAGAATTCTCACTAAAACTATACTGGATTTTTACATGGAAACAAAGCTAGCAAAATGCACTTCTTTAAATTAAAATGCCTGCTCATAATTTGTTAATTATGTTAATCCCTCAAAAACTTCTTTTCTCAGTAATACACTATAATGAAATACAAATAGACTTGCAAAGACTTGGACATATCCTGGACCAAGTAACTGCTCCTGAAATCTAAAATAAATCACTTGAGAATTGATATAGGATAAAGGATGCAAATTTAACCTGTTCCTGAACTATTGTTGATTATTAAACAATATTCCAGTATAATCTGCATGTCTGAGGCTGTCAGGGACAAAGGGTTGAAAAGACTTTGGCCCCCATTCCAAAAGAAATATAGCATAAGAGAGTTTTCATTAAGGTGAAAACAAGAGTATCAAAAAAAAAAAAAAAGAAATTGACCTAAGGTAACCATTTTGTATTATCAAGAGTCCAAAACACTCTTAAGGAGAAAGAAAAACAAAAACCATCTAGAAACTGTTATTAGGGAGAGAAGCAGAAGAGAAACAATAGCAGCTGCTGTTGTTTGTCCTTCCTTCTCAAAGAGGATCATGACTTTAGGGAGGGGATAACATTGATGAGGTCTAGAATTGGGGTCCCTAAATGAAATTAGGGTTTAATTAAGGTCTAGTGGCAGGTTTGGGGTACAGGAAGTCAAATAGAGCTCCCCTGCAATCCCTTTGAATTCATTGCAAAGGTACAGAGTTAAATGAGGTCTAGTGGTGGTGAAGAGTCTCCTGTAAAGGAATTTACAGACTGGAAAACCTAGATTGATAAAAGAGGTTTATTTTGGGGTTTGGAAGTAAAGTCTAATTAGTAAAGTTGAAGGTAGAGATAAGAGGGCACTGGAACCAGGGTTCCAGTGGACAGAGATCCTTGGTTCCAGGCTTAAGGCTGCCATGTTTGGGACCTCTGCAAAGAGAGGGCTCCAGTCTGGCTCTTATAAAAGAGCTCTTTTATAATATGGGGCTTTGGCTATAGGCTGAATGGAGCTTGTGGGTGGAGTCCCAAATTGGCTCCTGTCAGCCAGGGTTAGAATTTGAATTGAATTCAATGGGTTTTGGGACTAAGCTGTCCCCACCCAAATAACAAAGATGAGACTGTTTGTGCTTGGGATGGAGTCCCCTTACTGAGGCAGAGTGGAAAGAGATTTTCTCCTTTAAGGGTTTTTCAGAGTTTTGTGGTTTCCTCTTCAACATGATGTGCAAGTGAATTGGATTTAAGTGAGGGAGGATTGTTCAAGGTCACCTGCCTCACTTTCTCTTCCAGAGCCATCTGGACCCAGTAGCCAGATATAGATCAGGATGATTGGAGATGTCCCTGGATGAAATAGAAGACCTTGGCCTTTTTAAACTAAGGTCTTCAACAACAGATCTCAGTTTGAGGCTGCACTCATTTAGTGATTAAGGTTAGGAGCAATTGAGGCAATGAATTTGCATTTTCACCATGTCAAAGAAAAAAAAAACCCTTAATAAACAAATGGATAGATAGATAGACCAATGTATGGATGTATGGATGGATAGATAGATGAATAAATAGGTAGATAGATAAATAGATATCTGAGGAGGAATTCTCCTCAGATATCTCCTTAATTCCTGTATTTATTTTGGACTTCTTTTGTTTCTTCATCATGGACCCTCACTATCCCCAACAGTTATCTTCTTTCTCCTCCCCCTTCTACTTTTCAATTTTCTTTTGTAAGCAGTTTCCCTCCAGTTAGTTTATAAACCCCTTGAGGGCAGAGCCTGTCTTTTTTCACATTTGCATTTTCAGGCTTAACACAATCCCCAATACTTATTAGAGACTTAATAGATATTTATTGATACTTAGCTGTAATGTAGACTTCAGTGAGAGAATGACTCTATATTTTTTTTTTAAATAAGAACTATATTTTCTTGCTGGATTCAACTCAGCAAATGTTTATTAATATCCCAGATACTCCTATTTACTTTGATATATTTTTTATTTTTTATTAAATTCTATTTACTTATAATTTCATATGTTTAATCTTGTTGGATCAACAAGAGACTCCTCAAGTCAGAGGAACTGAAGAGTACTTTGAATTTGATTTTAGCTTTTAAGTGACTGTATTGAGGCCAGACTGTACTAACAACTGCATAGTCTTTATTGTATTATAAAAGACTTTTACTAAAGTAAATTTACTTTATGTGGGCAAGAGACTTATACTTTGAGAAGAACATAAATAATTTGGTCCTGCATCAGGTATAATCTAAAATACATGTGTAGATGTAGAATCATTCAGCTTAGGATGTCGGCCTGTTTTAGTTCTTTGCCAAGAAATAAAGTAGAATGAAGTACTGATAAGTAAGAGAGTAATCAAAGTAAAGAGGCAACTAAATGAAAAATAGATTTCTTACTTAGGCTTAAAAGTCTTTGAAATTATAACTAAATAACAAAGATATCAAGATACCACAAGAATCTCTGTAAGTCACAGTTGAAGTTACTATTTCTTTCTCTAAACAAATTGAAAAACTTGAACAGCAATTGCAAAATTATAGGGAAAAATCAATTGGAAACATAATAGGAAAACTAGAGAAAATAATTGGAAAATTGAAGCCAGAAATAGCAAGAATAGCAAGACTAATTACTATTGGGTAGAGAAGTGAGCCAATGATTCAGTTAACATTTCTGACGCTTTCTTCTGAAACTTTTAGATTGGAGAGTAAGAGTGGATATAATCAAAGGTCAATATAGTATATTGTTCCCTAGAAGCAGTACAATGACTTTTTGTCTTAAACTGCACCCTCCTCCAAACATCCTCTATCACCTCAGTATTCCCTATTAACACAAAATTCCTAACCATAGTTATCTCATACTTTCTTGATGTTCACTCCTTATGCCTAATCATTTGTAAATTCTTGATCCCTTTCCACAAGATTTTATGCATCTATCTTCTTATCTCTATTTAAGGGCCCAATTCCTATAGTAGATAATTTCAGAAATCTCTTCACTTTATATTTCTAATCTCTGTACCAAAAAGTCAAGTCAAATCAAATCAACAAATATATATTAAGTACATACAATATGTGACATTGTGCTAAATGCTAGAGATATAAAAATAAGTAAAAATTGGTCCCTTCCCTTACTGATTCACAGACTAATGGGAGAATAACATTCAAACAACTATTACACACAATATATTTTGAAACTAAGAGTTCTAATGGAACTAAGAATAAGGTGGGCTATGAAACTTTCTTGTAGAAAACTGGGCTTTAACTGAGGCCTGAAGTGTTATGCCATAGTTTCCTTGAATTGTTCTACCTCAGTTTTCTTGAATTGTTCTGCCTCAGTTTCCCCAAATTATAATACCTCAGCTTCCCTGCATTAGTTTCCCTGAATTATAATATCTCAATTTCCCTCAGTTAGTATGCTATGCTCCCCCCCCCCCGCTTTTTCCTGACCATTAGGACTGATATAAATTAGGACTGGAAGCCCTGACCATTAGCATTCCATAGAGCCATAAATTGCAGATAGGTAATTTAGAGATAGGTAAGCATATCTCTTGTTCCAGACTTCTTGTCTCTAGCTTGACTACCTTCTTCACTCCCAACTTAACAGAATTTATGGTCCTCACCTTTAACTTGTCAGATCCGAATTTATGGTCACTGACCAGTATTCTACCCCACCCCTCCTGCCTTTGTCTCTCCTGATCACTGAAGTCCTATAAAATCCCTGGAATTCTTCACTCCTTGCTGGATTCTTTGTGATGAGAATTCAATTCAGCCCTGGGGGCAACATGGATCCTGTTTTGCCTCCAGCACAGTCTCTCCCTCTCAAATTAAATATTAAAAACTCTCTAATCTCTATCTTGCCTCAGTTTCTCAGACATTACAGAAGAAATTAAAGGAAGTCATAAAGTAGAAATTAAAGAGTGCCAGGCATGGGGGAAAGCCATGAAAAGGCATGGAGCTGAGAGATAGATATATAAGGGACAACAGCAAGGAGATCAGTGCCAGTACATCAGTCACACATAGAAAAGGTAGGGAAAGATCAGATTTTGCTTTAAAGTACAAACAGAGGATTTTACAATTAATCCTTCAGGTAAGAGGGAGCCCTTGAATAGGGTCATAATATGGTCTGATATATACTTTATGAACATCAATTTGACAGCTTAGTGGAGAATGGACTTGAACAGGCAGACATTTGAGTGAGGGAAACTAACCAAAAAGCTATTGCAATAGTCCAGGCTGAAGTCATATTTGAACTAGGTAGGATGGTGAAAATGTCATTTCCATGCATTCCCACAATCTGCCCACATTTCTAGAAAGTGCTTTCTCCACATTTCTTCCTGCCAAAATAATTAACTTCCTTTATGGTTCAGATCATTTGCTCCTTCTTCAGTGGAGATTTACCTCCAACTACCCAATGACTACTGGTTTCTCCTTTCCTCCTCATAATGAGTCTAGTGTTTATGAATTTAGTTTATGAATCTAATATTCATGAATCCAGTTAATAGCATGTCTCTCTTAAGCTTCTAGCTTTGTTTTGTTGTCTCCCTAATGAAAAGCACAGTGCCTTGAACTTCCTATTTATTGAAGTAGCTAAGTGATTTAGTGGATAGAGTAGTAAAATAGAGATTAGGAAGAACTGAGTTTGAATCTTGCCTCGAACATTTGCTAATCATTGGACAAGGCATTTATTTATTTATTTAGCTTCAGTTTCTTCTTCTGTAAAATAGATACAATAAATCAGCAACTATCTCATAGGGCTGATGCTAGGATTGAATGAGATTAAGTAATAATTACTATTTTTTTTGCTATGAAAATGTGAGCAATTGAGTGGATTTTTTGGTGAATTTAAATTGAATTGTTGGCTCAACCATCACTCTTGGCTTTTTATTTCAGGCAATGAAATAGGGACAAGCTTTGATTCTTTTGGAAATGTCCCGATCTTCTTAGATGATCTCTTAAAATGCAACAAGTAATAAATTAATAATTATATCAAACAGAACTAGAAAAAAATAGACACTTATAGACCCCAGAAATAGCTTGAAACCTGTGTGATACCTGTACTTAAACAAAAGATAATTCATTTTTATACCAAGAAGAGCAAGTATATATAACATTAGATTGTGAATTTATAAATGGAATGTTAAAGGGGCCCTAGTTTCACCATTCCTATATGTCATTCATAGGTAACTACACACTTTGGAATCTCTCAATTGCAGCATGGACACCAGGTAATCATTTAAAAGCACAAGAGAGTTTCTCTTTAATAGGAAGTTGATGGGACAACAGGCACACCCCTTCCCTCTGCATCAGCCAAGCTATTATGTTCTATTCTGTATATTCAAATCTAAGAAGATAACTTCTAAACTGAAGATGTTCAGAGTTTCTGCTTAACTTGAAATTTGTTTTGTGGTCTTCCAAATTTTTTAGATGAAAAAGATGTATTTTAGAAGCCTTTTATAAAGGGATTTACTTCAGGTATTCTCAGAGTGTTTTCAATAAGTATACATCTCTTCCCACCAACCAACGAAAGAAATTATTAGAGAAATAAGTGCTGTGTTCTTCTTTCATACAATGAAAAAACTTTTGAAAGAGTGAAAGAAGCAGAATAATTAATTCAATACCTCCTTTGTCAATAGCCCTATGCTGTCATGCATCCCAGTATAAGTAGACTAGACCTTGGTTATTACATGAATAAGCACTTTTCGAGTAAACACAAGAGATACAAGAGACTCAGAAACAAAGGTAAGTGATTTTCTTTCCTATCATTCCTCAATAGTACTTAAAGGGAAAAAATAGCAAGACATTTAAGTACCATGTCCTTCTGGATGTTCTTGTCCTCATTTGATGAAAAATGAAAGCTTTAAAGTAACACACTATTAGAATTATGCTATTTCTTATTCTAAAATCTTATTCTGATTTTCTTATTCTATTTCTATTTCTTCTTATTCTTATCTTTTTCCTCTGTTTCTACATCTAAGTAATCCCCTCTGGGGCCTCATAATTTTGTTTTTGTCTTACTATTTAATATTGGATTGTATAGCTATCTGTGTTATTGTCTAATCCTCCTAATAGACTGTAAGCGCCATGTCAGCAGGGACCTGTGTTTTCTCTAAATGTCATCACCTCAAGCACCTAGCATAGTGTTCTGAGTACATTAGAAACTCTTTATATAAGAATTAATTAATTAATTAATTAATATAGACTCCATGAAAATGAGAAATAGCTATTCAAAGTGCTTATTTAATAAGTAACATTTTTGTTTTACCTGTCCCCTGGAAAAAGTGATTGGGCTACTTCTTGAACTGTTAAGCCATCTTTTTCCAGAATCACCTCTTTCTCCTTTTATGTAAATATAAGCTTTTCCAGTGGCATCTGCATTTTTCACATCCCCAGTATGTATCTGGACAGAGTATTCCACAACTATAAGAGAGAGAAATAAAGAAAAGAAGGAAAAAATTTTAAATGTGTATCATTTTGTTGTGTCTGCATGTGAGTTTGTAGGCAATGCAATTAGGATGAAGGGATTTGCCCAGGTCACACATCTAAGAAGAGTTAAGTTTATGAGATCAGATTTGAATTCAGGTTCCTCTCACTCCAGGGCTAGTGTTCTATCCCCTGTGCCATCTAGCTGTTCCCATTTTGTTCCTTATTCTATGAATGCTCAAGCTCATTAGTCATGTCAATAAATTTGGCCAGTAGTAAAAAACAAAAACAAAAACAAAAAAAAAACAACAACAACTATTTGATATAAGATAGAAAGCAATGAAGAGTGTCAGGTCACCTAACTTCATTATAGATTTACTGCATGGCAGATAAATAATTTTTCTTTTTCATCAACAAAGTATATGCAAACTGCAATCAGTAGATAAGGCTTAAAAAGCTACCACCAAGTTAAAATACCTAACATTTTGTTTCTACTTGAAAATGACCAAGGCCATGATTTCCATCATCAAGGAGTAAAATATGGTATTTTCTGCCTATGTAAAATATTTGAGCCTTAACATTTAAACAAGCAGAAAATATCATTTTGCTATGCTATAGTGAAGACTGTAGGATTGATTATTTTGAAGAGGAAATAAAATACATTTTGCCAACTCTAAAAATTCTCAAATTTAAACCAATAAATGATTATATGAAATTTTATATTAAAAGCACAAGTAGATGCCAAAAGAATGTTTTTCTTGACAAGACCACAACCTTCCTTAAAATTTTAAACATTCTAACCTTGTAAGGCCATCATAAGAGTTAAGGATAATTATCTATTCCTTTCAGAGAAAAATAGCACATTTTCTATCAAAAGCAAGATCAATAAAAAGATATCATTAGCAGTCAATTAATCTTAAAATGTTTTTGAAGTCTTTTTAAATCTGTATATTTCAATTTTATATATTTTTATCAATTAGGCTATGAGACTCTGTAGAGGATCACAGTCAGTGAGGAAACTCTGGTATAAGACCCTTCAGTCCAGAGGGAACCTGCTAACTATGTCTATCTGGTTCAGCTCCCCATCTCCCCTAAGGGATTTCGGCTTTCCTGAGAAGTCAGGGGGCGGTGACAACCTGTATTGAGATTGAAGCAGAGTGATACCAGATGGCAAACTACATACAACAGCAAGTTGTTTGTGTGGTCCCACGTGCACAGTGTTGCTTTTGTTACATTATAAAAAGAGGAAAGCCCTTAAAATAAATGGACTCCATTTTCCCACCATCCTTGGGAGTCCCACCTCATCACTTCTCCACTAGGAAGGTATATATTAATCACCTCGGCATGGGGGCTCTAGAAAGCTACTGTACGTTTTGTCACCACAACTTGAGGGCTCTAGAAAGCTTCATTTATTTTCACTAGCTGCTTCCCATGTCTTGAAATCTCTCTTTCCCCATCTTCAACACTGCTTCCCTACCTTCCTTCTGATCCCAACCAAAATCCCATCTTCAACAAGAAGCCCTTACTGAACCCTGTTCAGTATTTTCCCTTTGTCAATTATCTCCATACTGTATATATTTTACATTACAGAGGTCTTTTTTTAAAAATCTCATTGCTTCAATTAGAAATAAATGAACTCCTAGAGATCATGGACTGTATATTGCCTTTCTCTGTGTCTCTAGTGCTTAACAGAGTGCCAAGTACATAGTAGATGCTTAAAAAATAGTTGCTGATTTGATTAGGGAGGTAAATTGCCAAGATCTTGATCATTTGAGATATGCAATTTTGGCATATATATATATATATATATATATATATATATATATATATATATACATATATATCCATAGTTCAAGTGATAATAATTTGAAAAAAATCTGGCTTCTATGTTCATGGTTTGAAAAAAGTAAACAACTTTTTTTTAAATGATTACATTTTATCTTTAAAATACCAGGGTACCATTCTATTCCACATGAGGTAAATGGTCAGAGGTATATCATAAAATAAATTAATGCAGATTATTAATAGTGACCTTAAAAAAGAGTCCAAATTCTAACAGTTGGATAATTGCAAATTGACAAAACTATAAGGTACTCCTATATATCCATCAAATTGGCAAAGTTAAACAAGATACCATTCAATACTGGACCATAAAGAAGCAAGCTTATCATTATCCTGCTGGCAAAGCTACAAATTTGGGCAATTCATTTGAAAAGTAATAGGATGTTACATAGCAAGAACCACAAAACAATTCATACAATTGATCCAATTACCATACTACTATGACAATAGTTTAAGGATATTATTGACATGGGGGAACAGGAAAAGGCTCATCAGTGCAAAAATGACCATATACAACATGATGACTCTGCTAGATGGAGAAAATATATATTTCAAGGGACTGTTTTAAGAATCAAATGAAATATATTATACAAAGTACATTGCAAATAAAAAATGACATAAATTTTAGCTAATAATATATCATTCTCCATAAATTAATAAAGGAAAAATCCTCATACTCTAAACATAATTTAATAATTAAATCAATAACTGTATTGGAAATAGAGCATTATCACAGAGAAAGAACTAAAACAAAGCAAAACAACCACCAAAAAATATAACCCATAATTATCAATGTATGAAATGCATAAATATCAATGCATGAAAAAATGCTCATGTATACATGAGAATTGAGAACATTTTAAATAGACGCTGCCATACTGAATAAGAATACTCTCCAAACTATGTGTAATGAAGAGCTTTTAAAATTTAGAGTTCTAGCTAAAGAAATCAAAATTGTCTTGGAACAAAACAACATCACTTTATCCTCTTTGCTACAGTAGTTGTCTTCAAAATGGTTTTAAGGACTCTACAAAAGATAAGGTTTCATTTCAGTATTTGTATTCTGTTGCAAAAACAAACCATACATTTTATCCAGCAATGCAATAGTTCATAAAACATTAAATGTTAAGGAAAAACTCAAAAATGACATCCTAAGATTATGTTTATTAGTTCCATCAAAAGCTATGAAAAAAGATTCAATGAAAAGATAAGTGTAACTGATTATAATGATCATGATAGCAGAAATAATTGGAAATAATATATGTGCCTAAAATTTGAAAAATAGATGAAAAATTATAGTATAAGAATATATTATTGTTTCACTGTATCATAAACAAGTATGAATATGAATAATGTAATATAGGAATTTGCATTAAATGATACATAATGAAGAAAATGCAATATACATGCTGATAAATAGGTAAATTTTAATAACAATAAAATAATTGGGACAAAATATTTTTAAAAATACAAAGGAGGAAAATGTCCAGAAGAGAATCTGAAAAATAAACAGCTCTTTGGTTGCTACTTTGTTAATAGACGTACTAAAAACTGTAAATGACCAAAAACAATAGTACATATCCATTTTTTACATTTCTGTTCAAATTTTTAAATGTTTTTGGTTGTTGGTAGTTATTATGTTTATAATAAATAACTTTAAAGGAAGAATATTGCTTTAGCCATCTGTATACTTCTTAAAGACAAGAAAATATATAGTTTTGTCTTTATTGAAGATGAGTTGAATAGTTTATCAGTACATCATCCAGGATATTTACTTCAGTAAACAAGACAAGTAGGGTAATTTTGTGGCTGAAAATGGGAGGAGAAGGGAAGAAAAGAAAAAGAGGGAAAGGGGAGGGAGGGAAGAAAGAATAGGAAAAGAAAGGAGACATTTAAAGCCCTATCTGTAGAGTAAAGCAGAATTTATGCATATATGTACATATAACAAGCAATTCTAAAATGTTTGGTTTTTTAAAGCTAACAAATAATTTTGGCCACATTTCTTACATTTTCTATCCAAATATTACGTAGATCATATATAAAGCCTAGCTTTGCCATCTCTATCATTAATATTCATCTATTCTTTATCTTCAATCAGGAAAATGCCATATCTTACACATAATAATTCTACTCAGAGGACTGTGATTGAATAACACTATAATGGCTATTAATGCCTACTCTGTGGACCTCTTCTTAAAATGTACCCACTTTATCCAATTGAATTCCCTTAAGATAGTGGTCTAGTATTGTCAATTAGTCATTCCTTTTGGTCTTGGCTATTTTACTACTTGCCACTTCCTTCCCAAGATTTAGTCCAGGATCTAATCTCAGACCTCTCAATTAAATGTCTCCAAAATGACTTCACATTCCCAGAAGGCTCTTACTTCATTTACTTAAATATTTATCTGAACAAAGTAGTATATTTATCTGAGCAATGCTGCAAAGAAGCCTTCTCTACTTTTCTGGAACTTAGTGTTACAGGAAGGCAATTTCATTATTTAGAAAAAGAGGATGGCTCTATTACTTGAGAAAAATTTGAGACATTTGCATAGTTTAGTTCCCTTCTTTTCAAATCTTAAACAGAACCAAAAGTCTAAATAGACCATTTTGATCCTGAATCATGGGAATGGGAAATAAAGTTTGGACCTGTTGGTTAAGACAGACATGCATGCACATGTACATACCTGCATGCATACATCCTTATGTATATCAGTTTAAGATACACATTAAAGTGGACAAATTTATACACATTCATTATATTTATAAAAGACATTGCTACAATGGATTGCTTTAGTAAGGCATAGAGAATGTATATGAAGGACAGAATTGATAGTCCAAAGCAAAATAGGACTTTTGTAATATACAATATATAAAGAATAAGAATTGGACTCATCTTTAAATCCTCCAAGTTATGTGAAGAAATATAAATGGAAGGTACAAAGTAAGTCCCTTTCAGATTTCTCTCATCAATAACCTAACATAACAAATACTAGGCCTAGCAGTGAATGGACTAGGGCCTCATTTGACTCGTTCTCCCCCCATCTAATATTTATCATATATCTTATTCACTTAATCCTTAGTATTCAGAGTCTGCATCTATGGAGATAAAACTCTAATCCCCATTACTACTCTGCTCATTCTAATCCCACCTAGCTCATCCTCCCTTCTCCATTGTTTCTTGATTATTCTCTTCCATTGTTCTTTTTAGAACCTTGGTTCCATTATTAACAAATTCACTTTTACCCAGACCATTTCAAACTTTTCCTGTCTTTCTGTCCTTCTCTGCTTTTTTTTTTTTCAGTTTGTCCATAAAACTGTGTTTTATTTTTTATTTTTTGGCATTAAGCTTGAAAATCTTGCTTGGTTTGTGTAATATAAATGTCATTTTTTTTTTTATTCCTGACCATCCTCTCTAATGCTAGAAACACTACATCTCATCCACACCACACACTGAAATATAAAGGGCTATTGGAACACTCTTTGATCTCCTCAGCCATCCCCACACCCTTAATATATCATCATTTCTGTAATTTCTCCCCTGAGTCTACCACCCAGTTCACATTCTGGCTATTTCAAAAAATTATCATGGGTCATTATCCTTCTTTAGTCAAGGAAGTTGTAAACCCGTATTAATCTTCTTCTAGATTAATATAATAGCCTCCTAATAAGTCACCTTGCTTTCAATCTCTATCCTATTCAATGCATTATTTGCCTAGCCAAAAAAATAATTTTCTTAAGGCACATATCTGACCATCCCACATCCCACCCCTGCACAAAACTCTTCAATGGCTTCCCAGTGTGTCTAAGTTGGAAATCCCCCATAATCAAGCATTGATAGGAGTCTAATTTCCTCTTTTCTCTCTAGTCTAGTTTCACATTACTTCCCTTCACAAATCTTATGCTCTGGTCAATTTGTTCTGTGAACTTTCTGCCTCTCAACTCCATCAAATATATAGGTTCACACATTCCTAGGATGCATCTTTCTCTTTTCAGTTGCAGTCTCTTTCTCTCTGTCTGTTTTAGCTATTTGCATTTATTTTACTTATTTACATATGAGCAGCCAGGTAGAAAGCCTGGAGTCAGGAAGGCTCATCTTATGTACAAATCTGGACTCAGACATTTATTGGCTGTATGACTGAGCAAGTCACTTCATCTTGAATATGACCTACTCATATAAGTGTTTGTGGCAATACTTGTTAAGCTTTTCCACTCCTACCATTTTTGATTATGGTAACAAAAATAATCTTTGAAAACCTAATTCCTTTAAACAGTTTTAATTTTTGCTCTTCATTCATGAAGTCCTCTAATTTTCTCAATATAACACTCTAGAAAAGTTTCTCTCCCATCCCTGCCAAAAGCATCCTTCCTTCTAACTACTAAATTTCTAAATGGCACTAATCAGTGCTGAGTGCAGTTATTCTGATAAAGAATTGATGGTCTGATCAGCCCACAATGGGAAACCTGGGAATGAAGTTGAGAGCTATAGGAAAAAATACCTCCTCCAAGCACCCTTCCTATTCTGTTCTGAATATAAATCCAGATTGGGAGCTGACAATTTACACACGATGCACTTTCCTAGGTACTTCTAAGGAGAGGAGGAAGGCATATTTCCTAACCAAGGCTCATTGCCAATTCTTTTGTCCTCCAAAACACACAGCCTGCCTAGTACTGTTGTGTTCATTTCCTGAAAGCACCACTTTTATCACACTCTAATCATTAGTACTCAATGAACCCTTATTGCTAACAACTCAAATCCAAACTCATTAGGCTGCCATTCAAGATCATTTACAATCTCTTTCTCCTTATCTCTCAAGACTTCTTTCTCTCCTCTCCCTTACCTAGGTTAGTGTGGAACACTAGCCCCTTGGGTTTTACTCTCTGTCCCTCAAATATAGCTTTACTTCACCATGTAAAGAAAATGGAAGAAGCAGGTAGAAGGCACAGTGGATAGAATACTGCATTTGGCATCAGGAAGATTATTTATTAGCTGTGTGCTCTAGACACACCTGAGTTTTCTCAAATGTAAAATGGGAGTCATAATAGCTGTTGCAAGAATCAAAGCTGTTGCAATGGCTCTTGCAAGAATCAAAAGAATAATATTTGTAAAGTTATTAGCACAATGCCTGGCACAAAGTAGTTTCTCTGTGATCACCATATTCTCTTTATATGAAATGATCTTCCTTTTTCCACCACTTTTGCCTATACAGCGTAATAGGAGAAAGAGAGTAGTACACCTGGGGAATGAGGCTTGGCCCAGAGGAGGGAAGGTGTCAAGAAAGGCCTTTTGTAAGACATAGAATCTTGAGCTGTAATTTGAAAGAATCCAGCAGCACTGATTCAGAGTCTGGGAAGGGGATCACATGTTTAAAGTTCAGGATGCTGAACAAAAGCATACAACAAAACAATCTTCAATCAATCAAATGAAAATACAACCAGTTCAAAAGTAGACACTCCCAAACAGTCCTACCTGTGAAAGAATTATGGTTGATTTGAGAAAATGTGTCAAAATAAACTGTGAGAAGCCAAGAATAAACACTGAAAATTGTCAAGTATTCTGGTATACAGGTGATGGCAAAATAAAATAAAATGTACTCCAATATGTTTGTATTTTAAAATCTCTCTGTCACTCTTTCACAAGTGTGTATTCATTTTGAGAAGTAGGATGAAAGGGTTCAGTTTCAAATATTGTGACATTTTATATCATCATTTCTTAAATGCTTCTAACATACCAAAAGATCACATGCTAAAGGAACATTCAAAGAATCCAATTGTACAGATTGGGGACAAAATTAAACCAAAAAAAGAGAGAAGGAAGACCTTTCTCCTATTCATTCTCTTCATGAAGAGAAGGCCTCCATGTGATAATAAGATTATGCTAGTCAGAAATTATGAGTTTTTAAAATTTTCATGAGATGCCTTAAAAAGAGGGGGGGAAATAACCAAAAAATCAGCAGAAAAAATTATCAGCCTGTAGAAATTCCTAGATTGGGTGAAAAAAATGAAATCTAATATTATTAGAAAGCTAATATATCTTTTTATTCCAAGGGGGTAGATTGTTTAAGTACCACTAATTAGATACTGAGTCAATTTAAATAACTAGGAGATCTTCCCATGGGAACTATGGAATATTTCACAGTGGAAAGTTTATGCTATGTATCTCAATCATGCTTCTTATTAATATTGCATCATTAAAATCAAGCTAAGTCTCCTCTTAACCAATCTAGTTTCAGATCTGTTACTTTATTTTTTTATCAAGTACTTCTTAATTAGATTAAATGCCTATTTTTAGAGTGCATAGGGAAAATAGCTAGGCAAACAGTAATTCAGACAGCCTGACAGTGAGGGCAGGCATGATGGTAATTGGATTTTAGGTCTTTTGATGCTCTTATATGCTTTCCCCACCCTATGGGAAGTATTAAATTCCCCTCCACACATCTTGCTGAAGGACTGCCAAAATTGAGGTGTTTACCAGGAGAAATACAAGGACATACATACTTAGATGTCTCTTAATAGTTCCCCTATGAAAAGACCTGGTTAGTTTAGTCTCCACTTATCAGAATAACAGTACCCAAGTAGCCTATTTAAATTTTGAAATAAATTTTCTTTTTCTGCCTTTTTTAAGTGTCATTTATAACTTGGTCAACACTGGAGAGATGATGTGATATAACTGATAGAGCAAAAGTTATAGAAACAGGAAAAATTGTATTTAAATTCTACCTCAGATTTTTGCTAATTATGTGACCCTATGGCATATTTTTAACCATTTTTGGCTCCAGTTTCCTCATTTATAAAATAGGAATAATTATGATACCTATTCACAGGAATGTTGTAAGGATCAGATGAGGTAATATATGTAAAGTGTCATGCAAATCCAAAAGGCTATCTAAATTTCAGTTATGAGAAATAACAACTGAAATTAATTTGGAGTTTTCACTTGAAGCATCAGCATAGGGCTGTAACAAATGGCATGAGTTGATCAACATAATACTCCTGTGCCAAGTTAAAAATTCCAAATAGAAATGCCAAATATAGAGATTATTTCTTATGTTTATATAACATATATGGACACATTCCTATATTGCATACAATTATTATATGTCATATATCAATGACCTGAAAAAAAGTTAATGTAGCTTCCTGATTGGCATAATTTGTCCCCAGGGAGGAGCAATTGTATTGCTAAAAATCATGTTCAACATCCAATTCTGGCTGACATTCCTCTCTTTTAGATCCCTAAAGAACAATATCTACCTCATGTAAATATTTCTGCTAATATACTAAGGACTACATAAACATGAATGAGTTAATGAATGAATGAATAAGGCATTTCTATTTTCCAGGCACAGTGTTGCATATAATTCTAATATTTCATAAAAATGATCCATTAGTTTAACTGGTAAGAATCTCTGACCTAAAAGCCAAAAGTATATTATTTGTTCTTTATAAAAGATGCTATAGGTCTGATAACTATGAGGATAAGTCAATGTTTTAGGAATCAGGACTCTGGGATTCTGGCCCCGACTCTACCATAAATAACTATGTACTCAAAGGAAATGTACTTAATTCTCTGAGCTTCAGTTTGCTTTCTGGTTAAAATGATAAAATGCTTTGAAAAGGATAAAAACTGTAGAAATGTAATTTGTTATAAATTCTTAACAATTTTACATTCTTTTTTTTAAAGTATGATTTAAAATGAAAAAAATGCCTTTTCTTTAAAAACTGAGAAATAAACTCCATTTATTCAAAAGAAATTTACAGTGAGAGTTTTGATGAATTGTTCCATCTGTTCATATGAGATTTTAAAGGAACTGGCTTATAAATTTTGCTCTATGACATTATGTTCACTTAGCTAAATTACTTCTGCAGTTGTAAATAGGGTAGGACTTACTAAA
The DNA here is from genome assembly GCF_048593235.1 of Sminthopsis crassicaudata. Classification (NCBI taxonomy): domain Eukaryota; kingdom Metazoa; phylum Chordata; class Mammalia; order Dasyuromorphia; family Dasyuridae; genus Sminthopsis; species Sminthopsis crassicaudata. The sequence continues at coordinate 260,651,969 of NC_133617.1, read as the reverse complement.
TCTTCCCATGAGATAGAGTTTTAAATGTGAAAGTGTGCTTTTAAGGTCCTCTTTTTGTTAAAGAAGTACTTCAATCTTTTCATCGTATGTATTACATATATCTGACTTCTTTAGTCTCTGGCCATAAACTTCCTTCGTAAATGGTGTTGATGTCATTTTAAGAATCCACAGGAAACACATAAATAGTTTGGGAATTTTCAGTCGGGTTACTGTTTGAAACAGACAACATGAAGAATTTTATATGCCATATGGAGCACTGTGACCCTCATGGAAAACATACAAAGATGTGATCTTTCCAAAAGAGCCAGAAAAGGACTTTTTTAAGCATTGATTTTCAGTAGTGTCTTGACACAAGTTATCATCTGTTCCTAAAACTCTCCCTCCCATCCTCTGCCTCTTGCAACTCCTGCCTTCCTTCAAAATTCAAGCATAGTCCTCCCTCACTTAAATTCAATTGACTTGCATGTCATGAATCACGTCCCTGATGTCATGGTCCTCTTTGAGAATGAAGAACAAACAACAACAAAAACAACCATTTTCTGGTAGAATGAACAGCATCTTTCCTGGTCCTGTACAACTGCAAATGCATTCCCCTCTATGTTAGCTTTGATTTATAGCAATCCTGTGTGTGTGTTGTGCGCGTATGTGTGTGTATATACGTATATCATATATATATGTGTGTGTGTATGTGTGTGTGTGTGTGTGTAATAAGTATTCTGGAGTCAGAAAGACCATCTTCCTGAGTTCAAATTTGACTTCAGACACTTCCTAGCTACATGGCCCTGGACAAGTCATTTAACCCTGTTTGCCTGTTTTCTCATCTGTGAAAGGAACTAGGGAATGGCACATAATTCTGTGCAACCCCAGAGACAGCTTCATATTTGTATATGTATCCCCAGTGCATAGGACAATACCTGATACAAAGCAGACACTTAATAAAAGTATGTTCATTGACTGATTACAAAAATAAAAAATAAAAATGAAATTCCAAGAACTCCTAGGAAGTGCTTCAATATACTTTCCATAGCCAGAAAATATTTGGCTATTTACTTTCCTACTATTATCAATCATAGATTGATAGGGAAGTAGGAAAAAAAATGTTGTTTCTACTCCCTAAAATTTTTTATCTTGTCTTAGGGAAACCAGACAACACAACTGACCTCATTTTCCCCTGGTTCATTAACATAAGGGCATGTTAGGTTTTTTAAAACAAATCTCAGAGGAATATCAATATAGTACCAACAAATATAGTTTCAATTCCTACTAACCAAAAAAAAAATATTTGCTGAACTTGGTCAGTAAGATTTAATAAGTTGTTTCAGGTTCGGTGCTTTTTCCCATTTTGTTTCCCCAAAACAGGATGTAGATGTGTTCCTTGGTTATATATTGAAACTCAGTTATCAGCTACAGGATCAAAAACAGTTCTTCAAAATTTATAAGGGCACATACTTTTTATCTAATATACTATGACACACTGTAATCTCTACAGATGAATAAATATTTAACTCATGAGACAAAGGGTTAATTGAGATTCAGCAACAAAAAGAGTCACAAATCCTATGAGATTATGATGAACTTATTTTAAGATAATTTATAAAAAATTATAATAATGATAATCTGCATTTCTTTTCTTAAAGTAAATCCGTTTACTTTTCTATTCTAATATCTATTTCTTCAAGAAAAGGTCCAAAAAAGTTACCTGGTAAAGGGTCTTGGCCTGAAATCAGAATAGGAAGTTCCACACAGTCTTCTTCATTAGATCTAAACCAATAATCAAAAATCAACCACATTTCCAGAGTACTGCCCGTATGCCTCAGGTTTACTGTATCTAAATGCCAAGATCTATTCAGCTGGATAGATGTTCCTGACACCTGAAGCTTATAGAGTGATCCAATGCCCTCAAGTTCATCCTGGGAGAAAAAATAATAATAATTTGTCAAACCTTCCTTCATTCCCAAACTCCCTTCATCAATTTTTAAACTGCATTTGGAATTATAAATTTATTAGAAACAATACACACATACACATATACACACACGTTTGTGTATGTCTCTCTCCCTCTCTCTATATATATCATATGTAAATACAATATACATGCCATATATACATATGTACAAATGCATGCATATGCATGATATATTTTGTTTTTCAGTAGTGTTTAACACTTTGTGATCCCATTTGAGATTTTTTGTTTGCTTGATTGTTTTGGCAAAGACACTGGAATGGTTTTCCATTTCCTTCTCCAGCTCATTTTATAGATGAGTAAGCTTGGATAAACAAGTTCAAGCTACTTGCCCAGAGTCTGAGGTCAGATCTGAACTCAGGAAGATGCATCTTCCTGACTCCAAGTCTGGCACTCGATCTACTGTGCCACCTGTATTTATTTTAGTGGTATAGTGAATAGATATAATGAATAGAGAGGTGGCTTTGGGATTACAAAGAACTTGGTCCCAGATAAGAAAATATTTTAAAATGGAGACATAATGGAAAGACTCATGGGCATAGTCAGAGAAACCCAAGTTTAAATCTAATTTCAAGTATTTATTAGCTATGTGACACTAGGCATAGAAATTAACTGTAAATATCTAGGATGAATCTGTTATATGATAGTCTGGTTATGAATTGTCTTAGAGGAGAGAGAGCAGCTACAGTAATGAAATCCTAGGTTTCTGGACTATGTATAAGAATCACTGAAGTAGTAAAATCTCAATTTTTTTTTCTTTGAAAAAACAATTACTAATATTTACAAAAACCTTGTCTATGCAACAAATTTGTGAGTTGACGTATTCCTGTCTTCATTGTACCGATGAGAAAAAAAGTCTTAGACAAGTTAGTTAAGCAGCTTGCCTGGTCATATATAATATGTCACATATAATATTCCAGGACCAGAATTCAAACTTAGGTTTTTCCTGACTTTACCAGGTTCTTTCAATGATTCCATTCCACCTAATTTGAAAAATGTTAACAAAAATAAGTGAAGTCCTTGGATTTGAAGGCTAGCTAATTTATAATTATTTCTGTACCAGAATTGCCAAGTGGTAAAGTTTCCAAGAAGGGAGATATATTGCAAAGGTAGCAACTGATAGTTAATTAGTTCAAAGGGGTGCATGGGCTGGTTGATTAGAAATTTTTATATTTAAGTAATTTGAGATTTCTCCTTAGTATAATCCACTTAGTTTCTTACCTGCCCACTCAAAACTGCACAGTAAATACCCTATTTTTCAATTCTAGATATCTCAAAGTACTCCTCCTTAGAAATCATTTAGTGTTTTTAGTTTAACAATATAAGGTTTGGCAGTCTACACAGATAGTTATCAATTTCTTGATAATAAAATTCTAGTAAGTAAAATTCTGGAAATAATATTTCATTATCAAGAATCTCAAATTCCAAGGAACATATTTATTTCAAAGTAAGGCAATGATCTCTGAAGAATTCTGAGTATTCATCAGTAGGAGGAAGAAAAGAAGATGAGCTTATACACCAAATAACCTTTTAATTCCTCTCAACTCCTTCCAAATATTGACAAGAAATTCCATTTGTTATGTTCTGTTCCTGAGGAACCTCTCTTGGAAAGGTCCTATTCGCCAGTGTCTTTCTGTGCTACGTGAAACTAAACTGATGAAAAAAAAATCATTAAAATCCTTTTTGTTCAAAATAAGTGGTTTGGGGTGCTCCTGGCTCTGCACACTAGGAAAGGCTCGGCTGTGTCTATTTTCTACAATGCCAAAATAACCTGTCAATTCAGTCAAAATAGTAATCAAACTAGTTGTCTGGCGTCATGGAGACAGTCTGGGTGGCAGCAAAGGGAATTTAAGGCAAAAGGAGGAGACAAAGACACATCTGGCAAGACATATCTGGCTGATATGTAACTAGGAGGAGAAGATTGAACATGAACATAGAATACCATCAGCATGGTCACTAGAGCTTTAATCTAATTAGAAGAAAATTTCTCCAAAAGTTAGTGAGCTTCCAACTCTAACAAAGTGTTTTAGTAATAAGAAAAGGGTGAAATACTTTGATTTGTGCTCCATTTTCTGTCATATGAACTGCTAGTTTTTTGTGGTTCAGATCTCCGTAAAAGACTAGGGAAAGTTCCATCATTTCTTCTTTGGTACTCAACCCAGATCCAATGATGTCCACTATCCATGAACCATGCCCATTGATCAAGGGTTGCTCAGGGCTACAAATCAGTCTTTTCCCTTTAAAGAAAAAAAAAAAAGATGATTAAATGAGAAGAGAAAACACAAGGGAAAATCATAATATAGTTGAACCTAAGACTGGATACTACAGAGTATAAACAAAACTCTATTTGCAGGCTATGGTGTATCTATGGCAACAGTTACTCAGAAGAGAGCAATGCAGTATTGCTTTTATTTCTGAAGCGATGTAACATTTGAGTGTTCTTATATGTTTTAAATGTTAGCTTTCAAATGTTTTTTTTTTTCCTTTCTTGTTGTCAAATTGTCTTTACTTTTCCCTTTGAAAAATCATTTATTGGAGGGCATGAGACATCCCTAAAATTAGTCTCAGAAAGCCATCAATAGGAGAGAAACCTACCATGTCACTGAGAAAACCTATGAAGAATTATTATTTATTTTATTAACTTTATATTATTTGTTATCTTGGAATCCAGTTACTATTTTAAAACTCTGCAAGTAACCTGGAATAGACCCTAGTGCAAAGTGTTTTTGTTGTTGTTGTTGTTGTTGTTGTTGTTGCTGGTTTTTTGGTTTGTTTGTTTAGTTTGTTTGGTTTTTGTTTTTTGTCTGCTATTATCCCCTTTATCAATTTATCAAGTAGTCTGTGGACTACTTCTCCAAATAATATTTTTAGAGCAATAAAAAAGGCACATAGGTTTGCAAATGAAAGCAATTGTATTGAGATTTGGTCATTAAAAATAAATTTATAGACCTTAGATCAAGAAATCCTGCATTCATATAACAACTAATAATAGGAGAAATAATTAGTACCAAGTTCTTCCAAGGTCTCTTTCCCTTTAAAAAAGCAAAGCAAAATGTCAGGTTTTTTTTGTTTGTTTGTTTGTTTTTACCAGAAATATAAACAAAGTACTGGGAGACCCATATCTATATGGGTATCTCTGTGTATGTATATGAACCTACATTTGAACCTACTATTCTGGAAACTCCCTCCACCAAAGTGGATCATTAACCTATACAGAGTCATATATATTTGTTTGGAGGCATTAAGGATTAAATGGCTTGACCAAGATCACAAATAATAGCTATATATAATACTTATAATGTGCCATGCATTGAAACAAGTGCTTTCCAATTATCTCATTTAATCCTTACAACAATCCTGGGAGGTGGGTGCTATTATTAATCCTATTTTTACAGATGAGGAAACCAAGGTAAAAGGAATTTAAATTTAAATTTGCTCAAGATTAGACAGCTGGTAAGTATCTGGGGTTGAATTTGAATTCAGGTCTTTCTGACTCCAGATATAACCCTTGATCCACTGAGCCACCTAGATGCCTTAAACTAATTATCAAAGGAAAGACCTGAACACGATATTCCTGAATTCAATTCTCTTTCCACTATGCCATGCTGCTGATATGTAATAGTAATAAACTTACATATATATAAACATTTCTATTAATGTGTATGTACAAACATGCCTTTACATATTTGCATGAAACATGTGCATTTATGCATATAAGTATAATATATGGGGACATTATATTATATATATTTATATGTATAAATATATTTATATTTATATGTACATGTATATGGTACTATATATATATGCATATATATATGCCTGCCTTTACATATTGGTATATATATATATATATACACAAATATTGGTGGACATGTAAACTTGAAAAAAACCCTATTTATGCATGCATGATTACATATATATTCATATATACACAACAAATATTTATACTGATTTATATGTATACAAAGCATTTACATAGATGCCTATGCACATATGCATATAAGTATAATATACTATGGCATTACAGTGTATGTATGTAGATTCACATATATAGATATAGATATGTACATGCATGTGTCTATATACATACTACCTTTCCCTATGTTATATATGTATGTACATACATAATTATATTCTGTGATATCTACAATAAGATTCAATAATCAGACAACTTAATCTTTAGCAAACTGCTAAGGAACGAGGACTCAAAAGCAAAGGAACTGCAAATGAGAAATTGCACATCCACATATATATTATATATACTACTGTATGTGTGTATATATATATATATATATATATATATATATATATATATATATATATATATATATATATATATATATATATATATATATATAAAATCACTACTGTACTCAATTCACTGGGTATGGAATATCTAATTCAGCCAATCTAGCAACTGACAGCTTTCCAAACTATTATTGATATGATTTAGAAGACACAAGAAGGAATTTTTAGTACTGACTGTTCTATTCAATCAAAATAACTGAATTGGTTAATGTGCATAGAGCTGGTATCTAATTTGTCACTGGCATTAATGAGCCATGACAACTTTAAATAATGGGAGGTTAACTATAAAGGTCCCTGGTGACCAAGATTTTCACTAGAGATGAATGAAAAGTTGGTTCTCAGTTTTGAAATTCTACATCGTTCTGTTCTTTTCTTGACTTCTTCCTCTAAGGGAGAACAGCTACTGCCAAAGAAAGCCTTTCTGATGTTCAAGGTTAGCCTTATAAAGAGCATGTAGCCCGGAGTATCACCTTATTGTGACGCAGACTGCATTCCAACAACTACTACAAAGGCAAAGATGATTCAGGAAGGAATCCAAGCTACTTGGCATCCTGTTCAGATCCTTCAGTCTCAGACTTATCATTCTATTTTTTCCCCCAGAGTTAAAAAGTTCAGTTAGTTCTGACTAATCTAAATTCAAAAATCATGCACAATAGAGCACTATATGGAAAATTAATATGATAGCAACACAAGGAACAAATGACAATGCTCAATATATGGCCATAAAAATAAACTATCACACACCTAGCAAAATGAGTACATTAATTGGAAACACAACATGGAAATCCACAACTCTAAATTATCGTGACCCTTTAGGGTATTTGATTTAGAACTACCTAATTGGGAGGGTTCTGAGGAATTGCTCCTGGTTTCAATTTCAGTATATTTCAACCACATGACTTAAAAAACTGCATTAGCATGCACATTTGTGATATAACACTGGCCAAATTATTTAATCTTATTTAGCCTTAGTTTCTTTATCTAAAATGGAAATAATATCACTGCCTAGTTCACAGGACCAACTTTGAGAATACTATAATATAATACAGTTAAGACTATTTTTAAAATATTAAAGTACTATAAAATTTATTTTTATTAACTAGGTTGTCATCATTCTTAATGGTATCATCACTATTTCATACTCTTCTTTTTTAAAGAGGTTCAATTAGAAATGGCCTAAGAACAAGTAGCTATCTTGCTATTATACTTTCACATTTAATATTCTGTAAAATAAAGCTCCAAAATGTGACTATAATGGTTTTGCTGGAGTTTGATCATATGGGATTTATACCAGGAATGCTAATAATAGGAAATTATCAGCATAATTGACCATATATATAATAAAAGCAACAAAAAAGTATATGATTCTATCAACAGATACTAAGTAAAACAAAGTCTGGGAAGTGGGTGACGTGTCACCTGTAGAAGTCACTGTCCTAGAAGATAGATTCCCATACTCATACTGATATTCTAGCAAAACCATCAAGTTCTCATAATACTAACTATTCAAGAAGCCCAATGAAAAAACTACAGAAAGTAATGTTTTCTAAAAACAAAACAAAACAAAACAAAAAACAAAAAAAACAAAAAACCAATAATCATTCTTTAGAAATTAAACTTTAGAATTGGTTTATTAGTTCTCAGAAACTTGACAGTTATTTTGCTTTATTCAGGTCTTTTCCTAGGATGACCTACCTATAGTCTTCAGTTCTGAAACAGTTACATAGGCTCCCAAATGGGAATCAAGCCAATTCCAGCACGGGAATACCCATTCAATGTTTGGGTCTTTGGATTCCTGAATAGTTATCATCTTTAAATAAAGTCCAGCTCCATAACCTTCTCCATCATGTGCAAGAAGCACTTTCTCCAAGTGACTCAGGGAAACAGCCTCCACTATGAATAAATCCAGCTGCCAAAATCAAATATTTAAAAGGATTAATGGGCATAATGATAGATAGCATTTATAAAGAGTTTTGAGGTTTGAAAAGCATTTAAATATATTATCTCATTTGATCCTCACAACAACCCTTGCCAGTTAATGCTATTATTATCCTGTTTATATAGATGACAAAACTGAGGCAGACTAAGGTTAAATGATTTGCTCAGGATTATACAACTAAATATCTAAAATAATCACTGAACTTAGGTCTTTGTAAATCCAAGTCCAGTACCCTCGTCACTTACTGTCCTACCCAGAAAGTTGTTGTTGTTGTTTTTTTTTTAATTTTGTTAACATATACAAGGCAATTTAAATTATGTTATTATGCTAAATAATCAAATACTTCCTCTGAGATAGCGTAAGTAAAAGTATTTTATAAACTTCAAAACCTTTTTAAATATAAATTATGATGATATTAATATGAATCTATACACATATTTTTTTAGCAAAAGTTCTGATTTATGTTGAGCTTTTATAAGAGACTCTCACAATTTGGACCAAACTATTGAAATCATCATCTTGTTCACTAAAATAAATATGATGCTAAGAGCTTTCCAACTCCCACTTTCTTCATTTCTCCTAATACATAGAACCAGATTTCAGGAGAAACAGTAGAAGACATATGCTAAGCTGTAAGATATAAAAATCTATACTTCTATGAACATTTTCCATTTAATTGGTGTCTTTTAGTTTTTATGCCAAATATTTCCAGATGTTGCCCCATCATGTATATTCTTTTCTAGCTCTGACATCTCCCCTCCCTCATCATAAAAATAATTAAGGAAAACTAACTCAGTGACTAAGTCTGATAAGATATTTGATAACATCTCTCTACAAGGAGTAGGAAAATTTGTTTTTATCATTAATTCTTTAGAATAAATATTGGCCACTACTTTTAATCTGAGTTCAGCTACCTTTGAATATTTACAGTATTATAATCATTGCATGCATTTGTCTCCTGGCTCTGCATTCTTCATTTTCCATCAATTCTTACAGTCTTTTTATGTTTTCTTGAACTCTTCATAAATCATTCTTTAAAATGCAATTATATTGCATTATATACTACCGCATTCAGCAATTTTTCAATCATTGGGCACCCACTTTATTTTTAGTATTTTACTACTACAAAAGTGCTATTATGAGTGTATTAGTATATATGTGAACTCTTTCTCATTGAACTATTTTGGACTTATGCCCAATAGTGGCATAGCAGTATCAAAGGATATAAATATTTTAGTGAATATTTTTGCATAATTTCAAACTGTTTCATTGAATAGTTGAGCCAGCTCATAACAAAACAATTTATGATGCCTATTCAATATTAGGTATTTCAATTGATCAATTGATAGACATTTATTCAGTATCTACAATATATTGGAGATCCTACTAGATATTGAGGATACAAACCCCAAAATAAAAATGGTTCCTGCCCTCAAGCAGTGTATTGAAGAAAAACATGTATACATACAAATAAATACAGAATAAGGTAATTTCAAGGAAAAGACACTAAAAACTAGTAGAATAAGGAGAGGTATCATAGAAGAGATGGTATTTTGTCTCTCCTTTGAAAGAATATTGAGATATATGGGAATAGATATGAGAAGGAAACACAAACAGGCATAGAGATAGCCTGTGCAAAAACAAAGAGACAGAAGAATACCATGGGTAAAGAACAGCAGGGGAAAAAAAAGTCATCTGAATAATAATATGCATTGAGAGATATAATGTAAAATAAATCTGGAAATGTAGGTTGGAGTCAGGTTTTAAAAGACTAGAAATGTAAACTCAAGGCATTTGAATTTGATACTTGAAATAATAAAAAAATAAGGGTCACCGGAGTTTTTTAATCAAGGAGGAACATGATCAAACCTGTGCTTTTAGAGTATCACTTTGGCATTTGGGAGTAAGATTGATTAGGAAAGGGAAAAGATATGAAACAAGGGGACTAGTAAGAAGATGATTGCAATAATTAATCAAGCAAGAGATGATAGGAATGTGATTCAGGGCAGTATTTGTGTGAGTAGAGATAAAAAAACAAATGCAAGAAATGTTATACAGGCAAAATTGATATCTGTCAAATTATTGAGATGGGGGGAGAAATATGGGTAGAAAATGAATCTGAGTTTGTGAAGCTCAGAGACAAAGAATTATATTATTATAAACAGAATGAAGAATGTTCATGAGAAAGGTGGGTTTGAAGGAAAAGATAATGAAATCTGTTTTGAATGTGTGAGTTTCAGATACTTATACTTCAAAATGTGCAATAAGGGAATTGTTCATATATTTTAATGTGTATAAAGTGAAACTTCCAAGTGGTTTTAATTTGTATTTTTCTTATCTATTAGTGATTTAGAACATTTTATCATATGAAAATTGATAGTTCGTAATTCATCTTTTGATAACTCTACTAACTTTGATGATTTATCTATCAAGGGATGTATCTTAGTCTTATATATGTAGACAACTTCATTTTGTTTTTGAAATCAGACTTTTACAAAAGTTGCTAATTGCAAAGATATTTTAATTTGGCAATTTCTCTTCTATTTAAATTCCATTTGCATTGATTTTGTTCATATCAAAGGCTTTAAGTTTTATATGACAATCTGTGCTTTGTATTAAATTCTCCCTTAATCCATAGAACTACATGGTACTTAAGTTTTCCATTTTAAAAAAATTAGGTTTTTTTAAAATATTGAAATTACATCTTTTTGAAACTCAATGTGAAATATAATGTAAGATTCTAGGCTATTCCTATTTTCCAGCAGGCTATTTTCCAATTTTACCCCTAGTTCTTATAGAAAAAGGAATGTTTCCTTCAAGAGTTCATATTCTTGAATTTACTGAAGGCCTGAATTTGTTTGATTCTATACCAGACCTCCAGAAACTAAGCCATTAACCCTCAGATTTGGAATTTCATCTAGGGTCTGAGTTGCCTTGATTAGTGACCTGTGCAAAATCGCCAAGCTCTTTATACTTAACCAGCTCCAGACAAAAATGTGAAACACATTCAATCCAACTATCCACTTGGACCCTTCCATCTTCTGATCTGGACACATAAATCAAATCACTACTATCATTGTATCTGGAAAGGATGTGTCAACTGAATGCTTGTTATGTATGAGAAAGTATATGTAATATACCATTATTAGGAGGTAAGTTGTTGAAGACAGAATTTATTTCATTTTTTCATTTAGATTTCCATTACTTAGGTCAGTGTCTGACACATGGATTGCACTTATTGAATGCTTTTTCATTGATTCCTTCATTCAATCTAAGTCTTGTTTATCTTATCTACCTACTTTTATATTTTATAATTAACACGAGAAATTATGATTACTATAATTTCTAAAATATTTTGAAATGTTAGACATCTACTCTGTTATTTTTTCATTATTCCTATGATTTTTAAAGAGCTTTCAGTTTAGTTCTTGGGGGGGGGGCTAAATATGAGGTAATTGGTATTAAGTAACTTGTCCAGGGTCACACAGCTAATAAGTAATAAGTATCTGAGGCTGGATTTGAAGTCAGGTACCCCGGATTTTATTCTATCCCTTGTACCATCTAGTTTCATGTCTGTTTAGTTCTATAAAGAAATCCTTTAATTTTTAGCAGTAACAGTTTAAAAAATAGATTTTAGAATTATACATAAAGAGAAGCAAAACTTATCTACATTTGCAATTGATATTGTAACTTATTTTGCTCCATGCATTCAATTTTTAAAAATTAAATGAAACATTACCTTCAGAAAAGTGCTTCATTGGCACAGACTAAATCTGTAAATTAATTTAAAGTATCATCATTTTTATTATGTTAATTCAATCAAACCACGAACAATGAAGTCTTGGAATGATAGCTTAACATCCAGATATGTCATGTATTTGTAATTATTCTAAATATAGTTTCTCTATCTCATCCTGCTAGATTTTAGATGATGTGTTTATAGCTTTATTTTATATCTTCCTATTTTTTTTAATGCTATTGTTTCAGGATGGAATTCCCAATAATGAAATTGCTTCCAGCAAAAAACAATCAGAGAATATTGGGATCATAGAGTCAAAGTTAGAAGGAACTTTAGAGGTCTTTTAGTCTAGCCCCCACATTTTATAGCAAAAGATACTGAGGTCCAAATAGGTTAAGGAAATTTTTCAAAATTATATTTCCAGCTTCTATCTTCAAACTCCTACCTCAAACCTCAGATCCAGTGCTACTATATTTGATGCTGCCTTTCAGTGTCTCCTCCTTAATAACATTTAAGATAGGCTTTGCCATTCTGTAATAAACAAAAGTTTGTAAATTTATCTGACCCTAATGATCTGAACAAGAGAGAAAAGAATACTTCTGAAAAGGATAGAGACATAGTATTGTGCCTGTCCAATGTTAAACAGAAAAGGCAGAAAGTAATTAAGTTCCAACTGAGTGACTGAATGAGAGCTAATGTCTAATCTTAGCTTTCTAACATATCAAAATAATATTAATTTAAAATTTTACAAATAAAGAAGCAAATAACAACAATAAAATCAAAAAATAAAGAAAACGTAGGAAGGAGCTCATTATAGGAAAGGCATTATAGTGAAACCAATAGAAGCATTATTTAGAAAACAAAATGAAAATGAACAGTGGAAAAAATTCACAAATTCTGTGGGAAAATACCATAAATTGAAAGAAAATTATTTTAAAATTTTAATAAAAAATAATTACATTAAGATCTCTTCTTCTACTCAAAAACAATAGCAGAAAAATTGAAAGAGCTTATAAGATGATTCAGAAGAGCAAGATAATTAAAAGAAGGGAAAAAAATCAAAAATATATTAAGAAAATGGAACATTTAAAACAAATGATAGAGAACTTCTCCAGGGAAACATGGATTCAGAATGAAGAAAGCAAAATGAGAAAAACAATATGCACAGTGGCTGAAGCAATATAAATAGAACAAAAAAAAAAAAAAAAAAAAAAAAGGATGGAAATGCTATGCAATTCTACTTGCTAAACTTGACTCCAAAGAGAAGCTGAGAACATATATCTCCTTTTTTCCCTTTCTGTAGATCTTAATGTCCAGAAGTTTTTGGTTCAAATCCTATTTCAAATACTGCCTATCTTTAGACCCTCAGTAAATAGGTCACTTAACCTCAGTTTGTCTCAGTTTCCTCATCTACAAAATGATAATAATACTTTTTCTGCCTTCCAAGTTTGTTGCCAATACCACATAAATTAATATATAACTGTTTTTCAGCAATTAAAATGCTACATAAATGATATCTATTTTCAAAGATGATCTACTATGGGCATGGAGTATTGCACATATTACTAGGTATGATCAATATATTGATTAGTTTTGCTGGATTTTTAAAAAATCCTTGTCACAACTGATGGTTCAATGGAGACAGGAAAATGAAAAGCTAGATTCAGAAATAATAATAATAATTTTTTTTAAATCTCTAATTTTAAAACAGGTCATTCTCATCATTGCCTTGGTGAAGACAACTTGAAACCAGATAGTATGACTTAAAATATGGTCTTTCCACTGGACATTGCAACATGACACTTCTGAATACTTTCTCCTTGGATCATCTTAAGCATTTTTCCCTACTTTCTATTGATTTTTTCATATAATATTATATATTGTGGTTATGCATGTTTGTGTATCCATCTATTCTATAAAAGTAGAGATTGTGTCTTATCTAAACTTTTCTCTCTCTAGATCCTGACACAGGATTCATAATTCATTACGAACTAAATAAATGTTTATTAAAAGTTTAATTTTGAATTATACCAAGATTTAAAGATTTAATTTTCTTTTATGGAAGGTTCTGACAGAATTGTCATAGTGATAGAATAATTATTAACACTATTTACTAAAAGTAAGTAGAGTTCATGAGAGGCAGCCTTCTATAGTAAGAAAATATCAAACTCAGGGCCAGCAAAACTCCTTAGTGCTACTCAGACCAGATTAAAATATAATTGGTAAATGTTAATTAAAATAAAAAATACAACATAAATAATATTAATTTGTGATTTTCTAAGTCAGTATGCAGCTCATAAGGATCCATTTCTATTTGAATTTGGCATCACTGGCATAATGAACAGATAGGCTGGATTTGGAGTCAGTCTAAATTCCCTTCTGGTAATGCTTCCTTTGTGCTTCTGGATAAATCATTTAATTTCTTACAGTCCCAAGTAACTATTTATGACTATTGATTGAAGAGGAGGCATCAATATATACTGATGACAATAACCAATAGCTCTATATACTAATGCAATGTCAGATTTGGCTATTCTATTGTTAATAACTACACTATTTTTATTTTTATTAAAACTTTTTTCTCTCTAGAATTTTATAAAATGGCAAATTAAAAATCAATTACAGAACTGATTATTTAGTATTAGTATTATGTCTCATTCTATTTAGTATTAAAAAACAATTATTATAAAAAATATAATTTTTAGTGAAAAGAGATTTACATTTTCTTCTCCGATTTCTGAGATTCCTAAATAATATTACTTCAGGTAAATTATCTTTTAAATGATGGGAATTGTCAAAATTAAAAATGCTTCCAAAATTAATAGAAAAAATATGTCAGTGTGATTCTTCATATTAGAGATTACATAAGATTCTATTTTTCTCTTGTGTGGAGGCAGAAGGGCTAAGCACTTTACAAAAAGCATCTTGTCTGGATTTGAGGCACAATGTTGTTGTGGAAAGAACAGTGAACCTGGAGTCATTCACACCCTGGATCTCCTACTTATTGCTTGGAAAAAGAAGGGAACAAAAAGGAGGGAGGAAGAGAGAAAGGGAAAAATGAAGAGAGGGAGAAAAGAATGGAGGGAAAGAAAGGAGTGAAGGAGAGAGAAGGGAAAGTGGGAGAGAGGAAGGAAGGAGAGAAGATGGGAAGGAAGGAAGGAAGGAAAGAAGGGAGGAAGGAAGGAGAGAAGATGGGAAGGAAGGAAGGAGAGAAGGGAGGAAGGAAGGAGAGAAGATGGGAAGGAAGGAAGGAAAGAAGGGAGGAAAGAAGGAAGGAAGGAAGGAAGGAAGGGAGGAAAGAAGGAAGGAAGGAAGGAAGGAAGGAAGGAAGGAAGGAAGGAAGGGAGGGAGGGAGGGAGGGAGGAAGGAAGGGAGGGAGGGAGGGAGGGAGGAAGGAAGGGAGGGAGGGAGGGAGGGAGGAAGGGAAGGAGGGAGGGAGGGAGGAAGGAAGGGAGGGAGGGAGGGAGGGAGGGAGGGAGGGAGGAAGGGAAGGAAGAAAGGAAGGAAGGAAGGAAGGATGGAAGGAGGGAAGGAAGGAAGGAGGGAAAGGAGGGAAAGGAGGGAAAGGAGGGAGGGAAGGAAGAAGCGATAGAAGGATGAAGGGAGAAAGGGAGGGAAGGAATTCTTAGGAGTTCTTAATGGGGTGTGTGTGTGTGTGTGTGTGTGTGTGTGTGTGTGTGTGTGTGTGTGTGTGTGTGAGTGTGTGTGTGTGTATGTGTGTGTGTGTGTGTATGTGTGTGTGTATGTGTGTGTGTGTGTGTGTGTGTGTGTGTATGTGTTATGTTCCCCCTAATCAGTCTAGTAAGCCATATGGACCTCTTCTTGGAATATTATTTTAAATGCATTAAGGTGAATAAAAAACAGGACTGCAAAAGAAAACTATTTTTTAAACAAGATTTTTACAATGCCATGGACATTAGGTAAAGGATTACAGTATTAAAGGTTAATCTTAAGAACTCCTGGAGTGGGTGAACTCTATACTTAGCATAGTGTCAGTGCAGTTAATGCTGCCTCAGAACAAAGATCACATCCATAAGGTCAAGGACAGCCCAAGACTTGTTCAGTGCAGAAGTATCAAGAGACAAGTGTCTTGACTTAAAAGACTGTAGAGAGGCAAGAGATATCTGTATTTCTCTGGGTATGTGAATGAACCTATTCCCTAGGGAGCAGAGAAGTGTTTCTCCCTACTTATACAAAGTTTTAACTCTTGATAAACCATTTTTCCTATCATTTTGAATACAAAGATTATTTTCCTTAAATGAGAAAACAGAAACAATCTATAAATGGAATAATTCTAATTTTTTTTTACATTTCACATTTAGCATCATGCCATTGGATATATCTTTTACTTATGTTTTTTTTTTATTATATTCTCTTCTCTCCTGTCCTCCTCCTACCATTCCAAATGCTTGCAATAAACTTCCTTTGTTCATTCACAGGTAGGTTGTTTCAATATTTAATTCTCTTCATTATAAGAGTCTGCACACACAGAGAATTCTAAACACCAATTCTAGGATTTAGACACTTATTTGGGTCACCATATTTTCATGTGAGTATGTATAGCAAAAACAATTTTCCTAATATTTCAAAACAACAAGAGATTCCCGTGCAACAAGAAATTCGGTTCTACACACATATATTGTATCTAGAATATATTATAATCTATTTAACATGTATAAGACTGCCTGCCATCTGGGGGAGGGGGTTGGGAGAGGAAGGGAAAAATTCTGAACAGAAGTAAGTGCAAGGGATAATGTTGTAAAAAATTACCCATGCATGTGTACTGTCAAAAAAAAAAGTTATAATTATAAAATAAAATAAAACAACAAGAGAGATAAGTCACTACACATGTATAAAATTTTTTTACCTTGTTTCTTTGAAATAATTCTCCTTTTTTCAAAGATTGATATAACTTCCTAGCTCCTGAGTCCCCTCTTTTTCCATAGAGAGTAATATAAACATTGGCAAAAGTTTCAGCTCCCCATTGGTCTCCAGTGTATACAGAAACAATATATTTAACAACTGGGAAAAGGGAAACAAAAGTATTGTTAATTCAATAGAACAAGTTTAGACTCTTTTCTGGGAGTGTACACAGAAACCATTTGACACATAAATAAAGAGATCATTAAATGTTCCTTGGAGAAAGTAATAACACTCTCAGAAAAAAAAGAAAAGAAAAAGTTAATGACAATCATTTTGAAGTCTTAAATAATAAATTAATAACAACAAGGATACTGGTTATGATTTCTAACTTTTGTCCACTGAAAACAATGAATATAAAAGACAAAAATTAATTGGGGCAGTAAACAGCTGGCTAAGGTGGTATATGAGAATGGAGACAAAATTTACTCCCTCCCTCTGATACATGGTGGGATGAAGCCCATGATTTGGCCATGGCTCTTGATGGATATATTCAAAAGAAACAGGATAGAGAGAAAAAGGGTTAGTGGGGTAGCATTTTATATTTAAAATATTTACTTATGTGCCAATATGTAGGAAGCAGAAGAAGAAAGCAGAATAATGAGTAATTGGAAGAAAAAAATAAATATAATTTTTGTCATGAAAATATTCCACATAAAATCTGGAAAATAAAATAGAGGAAATAGATGAGGAAATTGAGAAACAGATCCAAAGTCTGGCCCAGAGACATGATATCATAGTGATGGAGGATTTCAGTGATTTGTGTATCTAATGCTTTTATTTCTCATGAGCAGACAACCTAATAATTTCTTGATTTGGCTTAATAATAACCACATTTTGAAATAGAAGCAGCATCAACAAGAGTAAATCATATGCTTTTGTACCATATGTTTGCATGTATGTGTACGTATAAACCTACATATTTATACATACATAAGTTTTTAATAAGTTTCTACTATGTGTCAGGCACTGTACTAAATACTGGATATACAAAAACAGACAAAAATAATTCCTGTTCTCAAGGAGTTAACAGTTTAATGGGGGAGACTGCTCATTCCTCATCTTCAACTAAGACCAATGATATCACTGATAATGTCTTGACTTGCTAGTGACTTGGACTAAAGTGAGCAGAGCTGCATATTCACCGGCCTCACTTTCCCTTTCGGAGTTAATAAAGTCTAGTGGCAAGGCAAAAGTCAAGCTGACTGGAGATAACCCGGGATGCAGTGGATGATGTAGGTATCTTTGAAATCTGATTAAGTTCTAATCAATGAAAACAGAATCAAATAGAAAATAGTATACATGAGACATGTTGAAAAAGTAAAATATATGCATTGTATATATGTGTGTATATATGTATATACGTGTGTATGTATAGATATATAGAGATGTGTGTATATGTATATATGTGTGATTATGTACATGTATGTGTGTATATCTGTGTGTATATATGTATATGTACATATACATATATATGTATGTATATATGTGTATAGATTGTGTATATGTATAGATGTGTGTATATGTATGTGTATATCTGTGTGTATTTTATGTATATATAGGTATGTGTGTATTTATATGTGTCAATAGATGTGTATATGCATATGTATGTACATGTATGTGTGCATGTTTATGTGTATATATGTGTGCATGTATATAAGTGTATAGATGGGTTTATATGTGTGTATGTGTATATTTGTATGTGAATGTATATGTGTGTGCATGTGTATATATGCATGTGAATATGTGTGTATTTAGGTGTGTGAATATATGTATGTGTATATAGATAGATAGATAGATAGTGTGTATGTACATGTGTGTATATGTGTATATATGTATGTGTATATTTAGGTGTATATATGTGTATGTGTGTATATATGTGTATATGTATATGTGTGCTATACATGTATACATATGTGTGTCTATAGCTATACGTGTGTTTGTGTGTTTGTGTGTGTATGTATATATGTGTGTGTATATGTATGTGTATATATGTGTCTATATATACGTGTGTGTATATGTGTGTGTAGCATTGGGGGGTGAGGATGAAGAAAGAAAGGATAAGGAATAAAGGTTTTATAAGGTAAGGGTAAGGTGACTATGAGAATGTCAATGTGGAATTTAAGAACAGGGAAAGCTGATTACTTCAGCCCCTCTCATGACTGATGGAACATTTTCATGTGCTCCTTCCAGCAGGATATATCCTCCCATGTTTAGAGTAGACATGTCCCAACCTCACAGATGGGTTTGAGGCCTGTAAGTTACCCTCAACCAGGTTTAACCCATATGCCAAAGCACTCTTAGCAATGTGTGGCCCCTGTGCGTTCTACAGCTTCTTGGAGCTACAGGTGAGAGGTCCGTGACAGGTGGACCCCAGAGGAGCCCAGAAAAGGGTTTCAACAATTCCTCACAACAGAAATGCTAACCCTTCCTGCATACCCCATAGTTCTCAAGACAATGTGTAAAGGACTATGCACAAACAGGATCAATAAAGGATAAAAAGGGAAATAATCTCAGAGTGAAGGCACTAATATTAAAGAATATAGGGAAGGCCTTCAGGGAGAAGCTCTTAGAAAATTTTAAAAGAAACCAGGAATAGAAATGAGGAAAGAGAATTACAAATATGGGGAATAGTCAGTGAATTTGCAGTCTGCAGAAAAAGTGTCTTATGCAGGGAACAGCAAGGAAGCCAGAGGAAAGGGATAAGGTAATAGGAAGAGTAGAAAGGTAGGAAGGGAACAGATTATGAAAGGGTTTCAAAGTAAAATTGAACATAGGATTTATATTTGACACTGAAGGCCATATTGAATCACTGGAGTAAATGAATAGGGGCCAGGAAAAGTGACATAATCAAGCCTGTGCTTTAGGAAGATTATTTTGGTAACAGAATGGAGGATACCTTGAAGTGGGGAGAAATTTGATACAGAGAGACAAGCAAGAAAACTATGGCAATAGTTTGATGTGATGAGAACCTGTGCAAGTTGCTAGTAGTGTCAGAGGAGAGAAAATAGTATATATGAGAAATGTTGAAAAGGTAGAATAAATATATTGCATTGGAGAAGTGAGGAGGGACCGAGAGAAAGAGTAAGGAATAAGGGTTTTAACAAGGTTAGAGTATGGGTGACTGTGAGTATGGTAGATATCAAGAGAGAACTTAAAGTTAGATAAGTAGAATTGAGAAGCCTTCTACATAGACATGATCAGCAGACACATGGGAGCTGAGATTACTATGCAAAATAATATAGAGAATGAAGAGAAGGCCCAGAATAGAATGTTGGCACTCACCCATGATTAGTGAGCCTAGCCTAAAGGAAGACAATTCCAATGAGCAGGAAAAAGAGAAGTAAATGCAAAGAGAATTCATCAATTAAATGAGAATTTTAAAGCATATGTATAGATAATGAAAGCAAAGAGAGGCAATGGAAAAGTAACAGCAAAATGTAACATGATCATCTATCATGTAGATTAAAGTCAGGAATCAAAATGGTCTAAACCCATTGAAGAAAACTAAAGACAATACAAAAAGGTTTGGGCCATTTTTGTTCTTGTATATTCGGCTTTGCTTTGCAGACAAAAGAAAACAAAGAACTATTGCTTGGACAGAAAGGATCAGTATAATAACAGAGAAAGAATGAGGATCTCTTACTCTGCTTCTATTTACTCTGCCAAATGGAATGAGTTTTGCTTATTATAATAAATGAAATAACAAAAAAATAGTAAAAGGGAGTTGAGGCTCAAGATCAGTAGAGAAATTAATAAAAGAATACCTTAGCTGTCCTTAATGGATTCAAATTAGTTGGCCTCAATAAACCTCTAACTCTGAGCTTCTGTGATACTTTGATTCTGATTTACCGTAATTTATGTTTATAGTAGATGAGTTAGTGGGTTAGTCAACAAGTATTTATTAAGCACTTACTAGATACTAGCCATATACACCTGCTCAGTGATGGAGATACAAGAAAAACAAAACCTCAAGAAGTTCCCATTCTAATGAAGTAGTCAACCTGGAAATAACTATGCACATATAAAATATATACAGTATAAACGGAAGGTAATCTTGGAAAGAAGTGGTACCAATTGGCAAAAGATGGATAATAATATCAGATGTCAATTAGAATACTTATTTCTTAAGAAAGTCATGTATAGCCAAAGCATAGATCCTTTGCATTATATTCTATGTAACAGAATTTACCAGAGAAAAGAGAATTGTCATTAGGAAACTCTAACTCAAGATTTCAGATTTGAAAATAATTATGTTAATTTATCTTACAGAACTTCATCTAAGCAGTACAAGAGAACTGACAGACTCTCTTCTTAATTCTATTCCAAAACTTAGCATCAATTTAGCTATTTCTATTTTCCAACTGAACACAGTGTTCTGTTATATTTTAATAATGACAAGAATAGTTAAGGCATTGTGTAAACATTTTTGAAATGAAATAACATCACTGCATGACAACAATTACTTTTCATACAGGTCTCAATAATTCAGGCTATGATAAACTAAAAACTAACAAAATAGAACAAAAAATGTTTTATTTTTGCAGTTTTGAATGATGAGCCTTATGCTTTAATCACATAATTATAGAATGGGATTTTGTACACTTAGAATTACTTACAGTACTGAACAAACATTAAATTCTATTTGCCATTAAAATTGTCTAGAGCCACATTTATCCACAGCTTGAGAGAACATCAAAACTTCAGAGATATAAAGGGCAGAGGAATATCATGAAATCAAATACTTTTTGCATTGATTTGTGTTCAAAGCCTTGTTCACATTGCTCCTGTATTTCTATCCATTATTATTATTATTATTATTTTATTTTACCTGGTAAAGGGTTTTGGTCCTTAGTCTCTGCAGGGAATTCTTTCACCAGTTCCCCATCATCTCGAGAAAACCAGCAGCTACAGTCAAAGTTCATTTCTTGTTTGGTCTGTGACTCCTCTATATGAAAAGACTTCAAATGCCAACCCTCAAAGCCTGGCAAATCATCACAGGTGACCCGAATCTTGTACACATCTCCAACATCTCCAACTTCAATCTATAATGTAGAGCATTGAGGAAAATGAACAAGTTACCAATCATATAAACTGCACAATGACATAGAGAATATATCAACTTAACCTAATTAAAATAGAATTAGTTTTTACAGACTATTTTTTGTGATCCTAATTATGGTCAATCAAAAAAAATAACTCATCCAATAATTTCTCATAAACAAATATTGCCTTTTTCTGACAACTATAAGGAAATGTTAAGACTGCTAATGCTGGTTAAGTATCCCTAGGACCTAGCATTAGCAAAGTTTTATTCCTTCCTTCATCTGCATAATAACCCACTTTCTGATACTAAAGAACTTCAAGCATTTCTCACCACAGCTTAGATTTGGAACACAACTAATGGATCAAACCAGTCCAACAATCTCATCTTACAAATGAGAGAACTTAGTCCCAGAAAAATAAACTGACTTGCCCAAGCTCTTAAGGCTAATTTCTTTCATTATATGTGAGAAATAGCAGAGCTTCCTCTCTACCTTACCTTTGTCTCCTAATTCCTAGTAAGAAGCTCTTTCTAATGAATGATTTTTGTGCTCCCATATATTACTTAGGAATTGAATCTACGATTTAGAGCTATAAAGGACTGATAATCTAGTCCAACTACTTTTTACTTATAAAGAAATGGCAGTCAGAAGTGGCTATCAGCTAGTAAATAGTAGTTTGAATTTGAAACCAGATCAGTTAGTTTCACATCTAGTACTCCTTCACCCATCCAATAACACTACACTATACTTACTAATTAAGATGTCTACTTCTAAGACACCAGGGATCAATTGGAAAAAAAAATCAATCAAGATAAAATAATTGCTGAATTTTCATTATAACATATTACAAAAATACATGCAATAGGAGTTAATGCTTTGGCATTTTAGTAGAGAAAAAATGAAATATGATTCATCAAGATTGGACTGTGCAGAGAAATAATTTTAGATAATAGAAAATGCAATTTTGTTTTCTTTTTTTCTTTCTCTTCTTCCTCGCTCCGTCCCTTCCTTCTTCCTTTCCTTCCTACTTACCTTATTCCTTTCCTCTCTCTCTCTCCCTCCTTCCCTTCCTTCCTTCCTTCATTTCTTTCTTCCTTCCTTTCTTTTTCCCCCTTTCTTTCATCATATGTGAGAAATAGCAGAGCTTCCTCTCTACCTTACCTTTAATCCTAACTGTTCATGGATGAGTATTAATTGAGAGCTAAGTGGCTCAGTGGACAGTATACTGGGCCTAGAGTCAGGAAAACCTGAATTCAAATCCTATCTCCAAAACTTTTTAGTTGTATGACTCTGGGCATATCATTTAACCTCTGTTTGCCTCAGTTTCCTCATCTGTAAAATGGGGATATTAATAGCATCCCAAAGTTTGTTGTGAGGAACAAATGAAATAATATTTGTAAAGTGTATATGTAGCATAGGGGCTCACACATAGGAGGTGATATACAAATATTAGGTATTTATTATAATAATTATTCCTGAAGTTCTGTTCCCATAAATCCTGTCCTTAAAAAACCAGCCTAAGAATCATAAAATGTCAAATTAAAAGAAACCCTTCACATCAACTAGTCAAATTTCTACATTTTAAAGGTGAGGAAGGTGAAGCAAGCCCAGAGAGGAGGTTCATGATCTTCTTTGAGAGAAATGATTATCAATGACCAAAGATTTGGGAAGATCCGGAATTTCCCCTTATTCTATAGTTCTCAATTCAAAATTCAATCTCTTGAAGGACATTACCCATAATGAGATTTACAATCTTGTTCAGACCCTACTCAGGTGGGGAAGTCTTGTGTAGTATTCAGATTTAGTGAAAATGAAGTCTTTATTGGCCAAGGCTTCTTTGTTCTTATTCTCAAAGACATTATGGAGGGGATGACATGATTGCAAGTGAATTGGATTTAAGTGAGGGAGGGCTGTGCAAGGTCACCAATGTCATTTTCTCCTTTGAAACCACCTGGTCCAGTGGCCAGATATAAATCAGAATGACTGGACATGTCCCAATTACAATGGGAGACCTTATCCTTTTTAAGCTAAAGTCTTCCTTTGGTCTTA
Source organism: Sminthopsis crassicaudata (assembly GCF_048593235.1). Taxonomy (NCBI): domain Eukaryota; kingdom Metazoa; phylum Chordata; class Mammalia; order Dasyuromorphia; family Dasyuridae; genus Sminthopsis; species Sminthopsis crassicaudata. Next base: position 260,628,003 of record NC_133617.1, on the reverse strand, counting down.
ATTTCACTGCAACAATAACCATCTAGTGATTAAGTCTAGGTAAGAAATAAGGTAAAAAATGGCCTCTTTTACCTAGTTCAAAAAGGGGGGGGGGGAGTCAATCTGAGAGGTTTCTGGTCAAAATATAAACAATTATTTTTTACATTCTTTGAGTTATCAGAATCTAAACAATGAAGGAGTGAGGTTTGAGATGGAACCTACTTTTAGCTAATGAAAGAGCCTGAGTGATTTAATTTTAAGGCATGGTTTTCATACCCCCAAATTTTTTTTTAGAAGTAAATGATATAGCATTTACACTCTTTCTGTTATTATTTGCTTGCATTTTTATTTTTCTTCCCACATTATTTTTACCTTTATTCTAAATGTGATTTATGTAGCAAGACAACTGTATAAATATGTATACATATCTTGTATTTAAAATATACTTGAACATATTTAACATTTATGGGACTACCTGCCACCTAGGGGAGGGGTGGGGGGAAATAGGGGAAAAGTTGGAACAGAAGTTTTGCAAGTTGAAAAATTACCCATGCATATGTTTGTCAATAAAAAGCTATAATAAAAAAAAAGTAAAGACAGAAAAAAAATAACAATCAATGTTCATTAGAATAAGTATAGCTCCTCATTGCAATATTCATTCTCTCTTTACTTGTTAACTAGTCAGAGCTGATTGCCACCTTCAGAAACATCTCTCTTCCTTGAGTGAGCCCACTACCATGATTGTCTTTGGCATTCAAGACTGCCACTGACCTCTTTTTATTAAAATACTAGCAATATTAATAAAATAACTAATTACTCAGAAATTATGTCTTACAAACTTTTAAAATCTCACAGTGGCTTAGAACAATGGGGGAGGAGGGATGTTAAACCCAATACATTTGGCCTAACCTATGCTCTTTCTACTTTAGTGCATTAAGTATTCTAGTATTTGGATTCTTTTATTGCTAAATGAGCAGAAATAATGTACCTTCAGGGGCTCTAATTCTGAAGCTACTACCACAGTTCTGCAAGAGAACCTTGACTCTCTTTGTCCCCCAAATCATCCTATGCAGATAAAGAAAATAAGTATAAAAAGGTCAGCAGCCCAAGTCTCTCCTTAAGAACAATAATTACCTTATAACTATGTTATCCTTGGTGGGTTCAGAATCAAGGATGAGGAAATATACTGAAAGAGGTGAGATGAGTATCTAAAGCTACCACAATTAGGAAGCCAGGGAACTGCAACTAAATTCAGACTTTACAGCTTAGACCTATAGGGTTTCTCCTTGAAGGCACATCATTTGCTTATAATCAGAGATAATGATGGAATATAGTAGGGAAGTTCCCCTGACATTAGAGTACTTCTGTTCTAACAATTTGTTAGTGATTCTAAAGGAATCAGTAATTCTAACCCCCCCTCCCCACTTTAGAGTGCAATTGTTCTAACAATCTGTCCATCAATGATTGTAAAAGTCTTCTGGCTTTAGAGCAGTCCTAGATCCCCTGGTCAGTTATAACCAAATTCCTGAGACCAGTTCTCAGCTCTACCTCTAGGCCATAAAATTAGCATATCAGTGACATAAAGAACAGGATAAATGTGTTTCCTTGCTTCTGTTCTTTGCTAAATCCTTTTGGAACTTAGCTCACTTCAATTGGTTTTACAATCACAATAAACTTTGTCCCTTGATTTGGATATGGGTTGAAGCCTGCAAATTCTTTGAGACACCTTCAGACACAGGTCTGTGACTCCCAACCTTTTGAGGTCCTTTCTGAACCTCAACATTGGATGGCCCAGTGTGGGGACAGTCTGGCCTCCCTGGTTTGATTTCCTTGTTGTCAAGGTATTTTTTCCATCAATCCTACAATACCACAAGCTACTGGGAAAAAGTTTGTCTCGGTCATTATGTGCTCCATGCTCAGCAAGTTTTTTCTTGACTAGGGATGCCGAGACATGGAAATTCTTGCAATTTTCAGCAAAGTTCCTAGAAAATCTTTGCCACCTTTTATATAAGGATGCCAGCAATGGCTTTTGGAAAAGAAATTTTATTGCTTTTGGCAAAGCTGGGACAGCCTTCTTTCATGCCATTTTTGCCTGTGTCTGCATCTCTGTGCTGAATGTTTGTGTCATGTTTGTTTTGTGAGCTAGATTCTGCTACCTGGAAAGATTTAAAATGCATCCAGTAAAAACAAACAAACAAACAAACAAAAAAACACAACTTTTATGTTGTAGTTAGAATGCTGGGAAGATTATGACTCCCACCTTAAAACAGGAAAAAAAAAAACCTAACGTTTTTTCTGTGGATCTCAGCTCTGGCCAAGCTGAGGGCTACAGAAATAAAGTTAGCTAATTAAAATTAAAATAGCATTTTAGCAAAGCTTTGAGAGCAATGATTAAGAAGTTTGAAATTAGTTATTTAGAGATTGCAAGAAAAATTTCTGAAACATTGGGGATAATTCCAGGAATTTATCCCATTCTAAAAGAAAAGAAAAAGGAAAAACAAACTAGGTAAATAACAACTTTTTACTAACCCTTCCTTTGTAACACTGAAGAAACTGAGGCAAGGTAAAGATTAGAGAGTTTTAAATATTTTATTTGAGAGGGAGAGATTGTCTGGGGCCAAAACAGGATCCATATTGACCCCAGAGCAGAATGTCAGAGTATGCACAGTTAGACCATCAATGCATAGTTAGATGATCAAGGCAAGCAAACCATGAACATTCAGAGGCCTGATACCAAACTGCAACATTCTTTGAGAATGCTGAGATACTAATTAAGGAACTGGGGTTACAGGACTGGAGAAATGGATGAGAGAGACTGCCAGTCATAAGACAGGTGCCTGTACCTTGGAGATTTCCAAGGGTGATTTCTGATTGTTTCTAAAAACAGGCTATCAGAAAATATTCTCCAAAACTGAGTCTGCCAGGGCAATTCCAACAGAATAAAGGTTTTCAAAGTTAAAGCATAACCTGCAATCACAGTACAATTAGGGTTTAAATAAAAAAAAAAAAAAAAAAACAAGCAAACAGTAAAAACAAAAAAAAAAAAGGATTGCTGGAAGGGCAGTGGGTTAGGGAGGGTTGAGCAGAAGTGCCTATGGCCAAGTGAATAGGAAAGTAGGAGTTTCCATTCTTTCAGGTATTTTGAGAAAAATCCATCAGCTTTCCTGATCCCTTATCTCTTTTACCCTCCCTTTTTGTTTTTACTGAAGGAATCATTCAAGGAGGAGTAAATAAATTGTCAAGTAACCATCCCATATATATAAGTCCTGAGAGGGAATTAAAGTTCCTATATATAACAGACTAGTACAGCAGGGGTTTTCCACTCTGAAACTTATCTAAAGATCCCTTTGACAATTAATTACATGTTACCCAGTCGGGATTTTACAATCATACACAGTGATAGATGACCCAGACAGAATTTAACAGTCATTTATCAACCATTTCCAGTAACCCCCAAATCAATGAGGTTCAAAGTCCACAGGAGCAGGGATGATGTCTCATCTTCTAGAGCTGCTTCCTGCTGATAATGGGTGAAAAGCTGACTATTCCAGGGAGGGGGTTAGGTGTGGTGTGCTGAAAGCATTCAAAGCATCTACAGGCTGATCCAGGTCCCAGAAGCAGGTCATTATAGCTGTAATTTGACCAAAATCTAAAACAGAAAACAAATCTAACAAACAAAGGCTAGAGCAGTCTGAGATAGAAAGACTGGTCCACAAGGACTGCTACAAGATGTGGGGAAGCCAAAATAGGCCGGCTAGAAGCTTCCCTTGTAGGGAAACATGCTTGTGTCACAGGACAGACAAACGGTTGGTCTCGCAGACAATTGTGTCAATTGTCCTCCCATTATATAGAAACCTTTAAAAACCTGAATAGCTATAGATCCAATAACAGATATATGACCAGGCAAAATACTCATTTGCCTAAGTATTTATGATATCATGATTACATATAGTCCAAATATATTATATATACCTGGAAACAGCAAGGTATGACATAATTGAATTCTATTAATAATTTCTACTGACTTGGTTCTGATCATAGAAATCAGTCACAGGAGGAAAAAAGCAGGGACATACTATAACATAATATAAACAGTCAAAACTGAGTCTTCAACACACAAGACACAGGATAAAATAGCCTTAATCAGTTTTATTCCAGGTAATTGTCCCAGTAACTTTCAGAAGATGGCACTTTAAAACTCCCAAATAATATTAACTACAGGGCAAAGAAATTTTATCTCCAATAACAAATCCCATTAACCAAAGCTTCAGATGAATTTTAAATAGGTAATTACTAAGACTTTATATTGATAATAATAAGAGATTTGTCCCAGAACAGTCACAGTTTATCTTTCATATCTAAGTAGATGTTTCTAGGTTCAACGTTATATAGATCATTTTGCTTTAGAATAGCCAATACATAGAAAAATTTTAAATTGCATATTGTCCATAACAGAAACATTTTTAAAGGGAGAAAGACAAAAACTATTATTCTCAGAGTCCCGTTAAATAAGGGTACAACTTTAAAATGACATCATACAATCAATTAAAACTTACACAGAATATCCTATTTCTACATAAAAGAATCTGAAAGATTCTTTAAAACTATCAATTAAACTTTTGGAAATAACCCTACCAAATTATAGATCACATTTATGACCATATTCATTAAACAAAGAGACCATTATGCACTTAATGAAGCAAATATCCAGTCAATTAATATTTTGTAAAAGGAAACTGTCCCTTTAAACCCTAAATTGCTCTCTACAGCCCAGAGCCAGATAAGTTTATCTCCATTGCTAAAGCAGCAGAAAGCAGTGGGGGGGAAGGGAAGAAGGTGAGTTAAATCTTCACCTTCGAATACATAAGATCCTCTCCCATTTCTTCCTCCCCCCCCTCAAATTCCCTTCATAATTAGATGCCAATCCTTCTCAGGATTTAGCCAGCCAGTGTATTTTCTTCCTCCAAAAAAAAGATGCTTCCATTAAAAGACTTTCCTCTTTCCCTTTTTGACCTTCTTTCTCCTCCTTCCTGAAATCATTCAAACCTTCAACTGTTCCTACAAATCAATCTTTCTTAAATCACCTTCTTTCTCTTTTCCTTTCCTTTTCCTTCAAAACTTTTAAGATTTGCAATATAATGAATAGCTAAATAACTCCAGAAAACACACTTGTACAGCAGAGCTGACAAATTTAAAGCATAACTTATAATGTTTACAAATTACCCAAAATGTTTCAGAAGGTAACATATTTTATCTAATTAGAAGCATGTGACCTCTTCAGACAACTTATCAGAGCTATATTTTAACAAGCTATTGTTAAACTGAATCAAATCAAATACATCTTTAAAAAAAGTTTTTTCTTTTTTTTTCAGTATTCAAATTCCTAAGATCTTATACTCAGAATAAACAAATATAGCATGCACAAAGCAACAGTTTCAGAATCACAATACCACTTTAAATGGCTTCTTCCCACTTAAGTAAAGCAATTTTTTATGCTAAACACGTTTGCAGCATGGAAATAACCAATTGCCAAATTTCTTAATCATTGTTCTTAAAATTTAACAGAGCTCTTTCATCAAGGAAACAGACAGACATAGATTGCACAATTATAACATTTAACATAGAGGGATGAGCTCCTGATATCTCAGGAATGCCTGTGAGGGGAGTTTTTTACGAGTGACAATTTTTCCCTCTCAGAAATTCAAATGGAATCTTTTTAAATAGGCTTCCAAACTCCAGTTTGTTGTGTTCTCCGCCTAGACAGAGAATGCCCAAATATAACCAAATACCCAGAACCCAGAATTGTGTTCTAGGACACCCAGAGTTGTACCAACTGGCACCCAGAACCAGATGGTATTTTAAAAACACCCAGATTTATTGTCCGAAGATATATTCAGACCAGACATGTGTCTTGATAGACACTCAAAACAGATGGCACTCCAGTGGCTTCCCACTGAGTACCTCCCAAGATTATTGGTTCATCAACCTGTCTTCTGGGGACCTAAATACTAGCCACAGATAGACAGACATTCAGATAGAGAAAATCACTTACCCTGCAGGGATTTTAAAACAAACTCTCCTGAGGCCAGGTAAAGGTGTCCGCAATGAGCCTTGCTGCAGCTGAAAACTGTTTTCTTCCCAGGGACTCTGGAGCAATCCAGAGTGACTACCCTCTCCAAAGAGCCCAGTCCTCAGCCACCCCAAGGCCCAAGGCTGAGACCTGAAAGTTTCTAGTCTTTAACCCTGCTCTCATATCTTGCTGGGAAGTCTCTAAATGTAATGCTGGAGAAACTGAGGCAAGGTAGAGATTAGAGAGTTTTTAATATTTTATTTGGGAGGGAGAGATTGTCTGGGGCCAAAACAGCAGACTGAATGGGACTCAAGTCTCAAAGGATAAAGTATCAAATGAAGAATTCCAGGGATTTTTATAGGCTCCAGCTATCAGGGAAACAGAGGGGAGAGGGGCAGAGCACTGGTGAGTGGAATTTCTAGGAATGGACCATAAATCTGGTTCTGACAGTAAAGATCATAAATCCCTATAAATTGGGAATGAAATAGATAGTCAAGCAAGAGACAGGAAAGCTGGAAGGAGAGATAAAGGGTACCAGCTAGGTATCTAAGATGAGACATCTGCTCTTATGGAATGCTAATAATGTTCAGGGCTCCCAGCCCTAATTTATATCAATTCTAATCCTCAGGAAGTGGGGTTTCAACTAGGGGGACTAAGGCAGAATAATTTAGGAAAACTGAGGCAAGATAATTAAAGAAAACTGACCCTTTTCTTGTCCAGAGTCCCTTTCTGCTCCTTTGGAAAAGTACCCCAGAAGGTAGTAAGGGACCCTCTCCACTCCACTCACCAAAATCCCGAGTGTATCTCAGTTGTGGGGGTTGCTAACAAGATCCATATAGTTCAAGTCCCTGTTTGCTAACTCTTCTTATCTCAGAACAGATTAAGAAAAGAAAATGCTAAAGGAGAGTAGGGAAATTAAAATTCTGCCTCACCTGCAGAAATAGAGGAAGCTGCAATAGCTGTGGGGATTCCACACAACCTTGCCCAAACACCTCCCCAACCCAGCTTGGGGAAATGGAGATGGAGTGGGGGTCAGGCGCCATGGTCAGTACTGCCTGAGCCCTGGTAACTGAAACTACCATCAAAGGGAAATCCTGGCACCAGTCACCCCAGCCTGCAACAGCTTCTGTCCATAAATTGCTTGGAAAGAATCTGGGTACCTCTGGTAGCACCTAGTGTGTGTAGAAAGCCAGTCAGCCTCTGCATTTGCTAAGACCACCATTCTCTGTTTCAGTTGTGGATATATATTAGCTATGTAATTTATGGCAAATTATTTTATGTCTGCATAATTTTCTGATTTGTAAAGAGAAATAATAATGATTGTTTTTGTGGACATCACATGATTGCAAAAGTGCTTAGCATAAAACATGATATATGAATGTTAGCTGCTTCACTGGATATAATTGCTTTATATTTGATAACTTTACATGAGTTTTTAGATGTGACCAATATGCAATACCAATTTTGAGGTAAATGATTTCTAATTTGCTATTTGAGATATGATAGTAAAAGTAGTTTTAAAGGAGCTCTAATCAAAGCCCACTAAAGGGATATGTAAATTGTAATCTAATCGTACTGACTGTTAACAGAAAATTTAAGAGTTTGGGAACTTTAGGAAAACAGAAAAATGGTTTGCTACTACTTTAAAAACTCTGGCAACAAACAGCCTGCTTTTTGAGATATCTAGATTTCTGAGGGCTATGTCAGTAAAAACTGGCACCTAACTGTTTTTCTGGCTCACAAAAGAGAGATGATCTGTGTGAATTAGAAAATAACCAAATAGTAATTCAGTTTGCCTAGAACGTTTAATCAGAATTTGAGGAATCTCATGAACTAAAGTTGTCAATTTTTAAATCTGTTCTATCTCAACTTTAAGAATTGTCTTTTCTCCTTAAAACAAAAGGGAAACATTTAAGGGAATAAATAGAAATTACAGCTAAGACTATTTGACTACTTAGGAAAATTCTAAAATTGTTAACTAAGTCATTAGTTTTTGTCATCATGTTAAACTTAAAATTGGTAATTACTGTGTGTGGAACAAGAGGGATGAGGTGAAAGCCTTATAAGTTCACCTCTAAGTATGAGGTGTGCAACAGCTTTTCCCTTCACAGAGTGGGAGTAGGTATCAAACAGCACAGCCCATGAAAACATTAAGAAAAATTGGGGAGGAGCAACAGTCTCTTCTCTGGAGTCTCTGTCAAACTCCTCCCCCCTCCTTAATTTGTAAGCTTGCCAGTTTTTTTGAAACCATCAGGGTGAGCAAGGTCATCAGCCCTATGAGATGAGCCTATTTAGGATGTGTAGTTTCTAACTAAGGAATATGTTTGCTAAGAATCTATAAGTTTGTTTAAGGATTGATCCTTTGCACTAGGATAAATTTAAACATAGAAGATATGTTAAACAAAACCATCTATGTATGTAAGTTCTGGTAAACTTTTAAAAATAATGTATCTATCCCTAAGCTGTGATAAGTAGAATTTGCTATTAGAGATAAAATCTCCTGGGACTGTAACTGAGCATTTGATTTGACTTATCATTAAGTCAATAATCCACCATTCAAGAGAAATTCCATAAATTACTCAGAGAATGCCTTCCTGAATTGTCATAGGGGAACATCTTATCTGGACAAGAGTTGGGAGGACAACTTAGCCTCTGCTCAAGGCCAGATCCCTCTGACTCAGTTTCCCAGTTCTGTTTCTTTGTTTCCCACCTGATTATTCCTGAGTCTGGCTATAAGGTAAAATTATTAATGCATGATCAGCTGACAAACAAGTCTAAGAAAGCTTTATCCTTTCATGTGTGCTCTCAGGCTGAAGCCTGAAGAACCTGTTTTGATGCTATTATAATCGTGTCCCTGCTTTTTCCTCTTATAGCAAAGTTCTATAATTATAATAAATGGTTAGTAAAAGCCATGAGCCCAGTTCAAGTATCCAGGGGACAAAATCGTTTTCTACCATAGATCTTAAAGATGCTTTCTTTTACATACCATTATATAAAGATTTACAATTTCTTTTTGCACTTGAAGGGGCAAATCCAGGAAAAAAATAACCCCTACCAATTAACATGGATAGTCATATCCACAGCATGGAGGTAGCTCAGGCCACCAGGATAACCTCCACATATTTTAACAGGCTCTGGGTATCCCAAATGTAGATGCTATCTTGAGCTGCAGCCCACCCAAGAGGCTTCTCTGGCTGCAGCCAAAAAAATCTCTAACTTCCAGTCCTCCTCCCCCACCCAAGGCTATGAAGTTTCTTTGTCTAAACTCCCACATAGCCTATCAGTCTGTTAAGTATTTGGGCCATGAATTAACTCCCACCTCCCTTTTGCTCACAGCAAAAAGGAAGCAATCTTATCATTCCCTGAACCTTCTTCAAAGAAACTGCTGTGTACTTTCCTGAAGATGGCTGGATTTTATACCTAACTTTAGTTCTTGCCAACCCCCTCTGTGATTCTACTCAAGGCCTTGATACAATTCCCCTCAAATGGGGGCCTGATCAGACCAAGGTTTTTAAGATCCTGAATTTCTTGCCCTGGCCTTAGCCCTACCTAGCCTTTTACACTATACATTGATGGAAGGTGGAACCAGGTCCTAGGGATCTCCACTCAGTCTCTGGAACCTATCTCAGACTCCTAGCTTACTTCTCAAAGAAACTTGGTGTCTTTGGGGTGACCCTCCTGCCTTAGAGCAGTGCTTATCACAGCTCCTCTAATTGAAGAAGCCTCTAAGCTCACCTTAGGCAACCCTTATAGGTTCTAACCCCTGACTTGCTCTCATGGAGTTTTAGAATTGGGGAAAAGAATGAAGGTGAACATCTAAACTGACTCCAAATATGTCTTTCATGCTCATGGGGTTGTGGGAAAAAAGGGTTTTGACAGCAAAAAAACAAATAAATAAATAAATAAATTCCTTATTAAATATGTAGGGGAAATCCTACAATTATTGCAAGCTGTCCATGGATCTAGAGAGGTTTCTGTTATGTTTTGTAAAGGACACCAGAAGGGAGATTTACTTCAGGACAAGGGAAACAGGCTTGCAGATTCAGCTGCTCTTGCTGCTGCCTATTTCCTTCTGACCATGGCACCTTTAAGTCCCCAACTCCTACATTCTCACGTAGCTCCCAGGAACAGGCCCTTTGCTAAAGAAAGGGGTTCCCCCTTTCTCCCTCTGGGTGATTTCAAACACCTTCAGGCCAATTTCTAATCCTGAAGCCAGCCATGGGAAACTTTTCTTTGGCCTAAAACAAGCTACCCACTTAGAAAATAATGCTCTCCAATTCCTTGTGAAACCTATTTACCTTACTAATTGGGTAGAAGCCTTCCCTTGCCAGACTGAGAAGGCTCAGGAGGTATCAAAGTGTTTGCTAAAAGAAATTGTACCTCGGTTTGGTCTGCAGAGCTCTCTGCAGAGTGACAGTGGCCCGGCCTTCACTTCTCAAATAACTCAAAAGGTGTCTGAGGCACTTATGATTACTTATCATCTCCATTCTGCCTAGCTTTCTGGGAAGGTGGAAAAAATGAATCACACCCTCAAACAATCCTTACTAAACTGTGCCTGGAGACTCAAGAGGATTGGGTGAAGAATCTCTCATTAGGACTTCTCAGAATCCGCATTGCATCTTGGGAGAACATTAAGCCGAGCCCCTTTAAACTTCTGCATAGGGGACCTTTCTTAACCTCTGACATTCTTGTCCAGAACATCCAGATCTGGTCACTCAGTTTGCCACACAGCTTGATGCAGCCCAGAAGGCCCTTTCTGAATATACAAATAAACATCTCCCTAAACTCCACAGGTGTTCATACTTAGATTGCCTCCCCTGGAAACCCAGGGAACATAGTATGCTTGAAATCTTGGAAGGCTCAAGGTGCTTTCTGACCTTCTAGGTATAAAGTGGAAAGGACAATATAGGTCATTCTGACTAGTCCAGCATCAGTCAAACTCAGTTTCCCCAGCTGAACTCATGTTTCTAGAATTAAAAGTGCTATTCCTATTACTTCTTATTCAGATATTCCTGAATATTCCTGTGAATCCATAGAGGAACTGAAACTACTTTTCTGCAAGACTCCTGGAAACACTGGAACTACAATGGACAGAGAAGGGTGAAACTGCCTGTGTCCTTTCCCTCGGTCTAGCTTTCTTGTTATTTCCCACTTTTTCCAGGTGTATCTTTAACAACACTGAGGATGAGAACTTTGCTCCTAGTATTTTCTCTCCAGTTTGGGGCTCCACCAGTGGGGAGATAACTAGGGAACTCTGTGTGGAGTGGGAGCATTCAGGATTGTTGGGTGTGCCCTCAGCATCCTCAAGGTAGCCCACAGATGGGACCTGATACATTATTTGCCAAAGCCCCATTCCCAAATGTCACCATCTCCACCCTGGATGCCACCCCATTTATACTAGCTATCTCCTAGGGGAATAACTAACCTGACTATCGCCTGTTTTCTTGCCAGGAAGTATCTCTTACCCCCATATCCCTACACCTCTATCACAGATACAGAAACTGTTACTGTGACCTATAATGGCCATGTTACATCCCAGATGTTGGGACATTGACTTGTACCACTAATACTGTCCGAGCAAATGAGTGCAATCCCTCTCGTTTGTCACAATTTCACCTTGACAACCTGTGCTAGCTGTTCAGATGGATCAAAGGCTCACAGTACCTATGACTATGGTCCATCCCTAGAAATAACTGTGGGATATCCATTCCAAAATTATTCTGGTAAATTCACTCATAATGCTTCTAATCCTATCTTCCTTAAAGCTTCTTCATAACCTCCTGAGAACTAACATTTCTCTTGGTATAATGACATGTAATTACAATCATCCTTGGAGACAACTAACTGGAAGCTACTAAAAACTTGACTTCAGGTACCATCTGTGCAACAAACAGATATGCTTTTCTTTGTAAAATGGGTTTTCCATTCTACTTCAATGTTTCTGAGGGATTTGTTAAAAGGAATGCCTCTTGACTAGAACCCTCCTCAACCTGTAATCCTCTCTACCTGATGCTTAACACCCTTTAGACATAACAGTGCTTGCATCCTAGGCCCCCTGAGTGTTCTTTTCACTGTCTATAATGCCATTGCTTCAAACACTGTTTCTACCCCTTCAAGGACACAAAAATGGGGATTTGGGGAAATTGTTCTTTGATATTTAAGGAAGGGCATAGCATTGTTAGTTCCCTGGGTAGGATATTTAGAACATGAGAATATTCTCTCCAACTTGACTGCCACATTTGGCCAACTGGCCAATGAAACTGCACACTCTCTTCAAGAGATCCAAGATTTTCTGGACTCTCTTGCTAACGTGGTTTTAGAACTGACTGGCTTTGGATTATCTTTTTGCCTCAAATGGTGTCTGTGCCCTTGCCAAATTCCTGCTGCATGTACATCAACAACTCAGGGAAAGTTGAGCTTCCTACTGAGAGGATCCTAGAGAAAGCCGATGTGAGACATTCATGAAAGTCTCATCTCACCCCCACCCCACCCCCCTGCTTTCCTCTGGGTGGGGGTCCTGGCTGTTGTCCCTACTAACCCCTATACTAACTCCACTTTTAATTATTTATTTCTGCTCACATTTGGCCCCTGCATTTTTAACCTATTTGTGAGATTTGTTTCTTTCAGAGTCCAAGCTATGAACTTCCAAATCTGAATCCCATGGGCTAGCTGATTCTTCCACTCAATACCCCTAGATGTTGCTGCTGCACCTTTCTTTCCCTTCCCCTCTCTCATCTCCTTCTCCTTCTCCTTCTCATCCTCCTCCTCCTTCTTGTTCTTCCTCTTTTTCCTCTTCTTTCTTCTTCTTCTGCAAGTCTCGTGCCTCCCCTCCTCAGTCTGAACCCCAGTAGGTAGGAACAGCTCTACACCCCTTATCAGCGTGAAGCAGTTCGAGACGATGAGATCTTCCTCCCTTTGTCCCAATGAATTTGGGGGTTCAAACTGTTTGAGAGGGGAAATGATGGAATATAGTTTCTAGGGGAGACAGTAGTAGGGATAGGGAGATCCTCCTGACCCTAGAGTACTTCTAACAATCTGTCTTCTGGATTTACAATCAGTGATTCCAAGGTACTCCCTATCCCCTTTGAATGGTATCATTCTAACAATGTCAATGATTGTAAAAGTCTTCTGGTCTAGGAATAAAATGAAAATATTAGGGATCCTGACGCCCCCTGACCTTAGAGTGCTATTATTCTAAAAAATCTGTCAATGACTCTAAAGTCTTCTGTTTTTAGGATAGTCCTAAATCTGCTGGTCAGTGATAACATAATACCTAAGACCATTTCTAAGTTCTACTTCTAGACCATAAAATTAGCATATCAATGGCATGAAGAACTGGATAAATGTGCCTTCTTGCTCCATGGTCTTTGCTAAATTATTTTGGAATTTAGTCTGTTTCAACTGGCATTACAATTTCAATAAACTTTGCCCCTTGACTAAGAAATGGGTTCAAGCCTGTAAATTCTTTTGAGATGCCTCATGACACCAGTCTGTGACCCCCAACGTTTTGGAGTCCCTTCTCCACCTCAACAATAATGTGTAATAAATAGGAATTTTGCCCCCAAACTAAAATGAAAGTATTTGAGAAAATTAGGGAGAAATCATCAAAATTAAAATGTAATTTTTACATAATATCTATTGAAAATAGAAAATTGGCTTTAGTAAAAATCATTTGATAAAATATTAACTACAAAAAGTATAATTCAGAGCTAGGAAGATTTTTAAGAGTAGATGTTATTTTTTGCCCATTGGGCCAAAACCCACCATAATTCATATTCACAGGCAAGAATATAGCATCAAGATAAGCTTATCACATCTCTGTGTTGTTTAAATATATTTTTGACAGAAAAGCTAAAGTTCAATTCTTTCACAGTAGTGTTAGACTTCACAACTTGGCTTATGTTCTGGAGCCTATTATTCTTAGCGGAGCAGAATCTTGTGTTCCTTTAGAAAGACTTCTGCAATTTGATATTCATAGGTTGACTCCCTAGGGGGTAGCTATTGTAGCACGGTTAAAGGAATTTTCTGAGCATGTATTCCTAAAACTGGAACTTATGAGTTCCAGTAATGTGTATGCCTTTAATAGTCAGCCAGTAGACATAATTAGTTCAGAGCAAAGTAAGAACAGAAGTTACCAAATTATTCCTTCCATAATTGTGTAGCACAGCTATCCACAATTACTTATAGCATCAGTGGGAAGAGTGTGCACAAACCTAGTGCATACAGATTGTGAGGCACAAACAGAGAGAAAATATGTACCACAGACAATTCATGCCTCCAGTACTAGTGAGCTCAGATACCTTTTCTTGTAGTATTCTTAAATTGCTCCTCTCTGGCCATAGGGTCTCTGCTGGGTAGATTGGTCAGCTAGAACCTTTGATCCTGTTCCTCTCCAAAGACTTACTTTTATTAGCCAGAGCTAACTCTTTTATTCTTCCATGATAGGCTCTCTACTGACAGAGGTTATACTCCTTAGAGCTGCCTCCACTGATGTCTCCCTCTGTGTCTTTTTATCTCTTTTCTCTTTTCTGCTCCCTTTATTTCCTTTCCCTCACCTCTCTTTCCCATCCTCTCTCCCATGTCTTCCTCTTCCTCCTCCTCTTCTTCCTCTTCTTTTCTTCTTCTTTCTTCTGCAACTTTTTTCTCCTTCTTTTCTCTCTCTGTCTCTCTGTCTTTCTCTTTCTGTCTCTCTCTGTATCCTCTCCCCTTTTCTCTCCTTTCCTCCTCGCTCTTTTTCTCCTCTCCTCTTCCCTATCTCTGTTTCTCCCTCTCTCACCCAAGAGCTCTCCCTTCCTACAACACACTAGGTATAGCGTCTCTTACTAGGTATGTACCTTTGCTACATCATGGCTAATATGAAGAGAGAAATTTTTTTCCAGCTGAAGAGGCAAAGAAAAATTTCTCTCAAGAATTGAGTGCTTCCTACAAAAGTGGCTCTTATCTAAAATTCCAGGGGTCACACATGCACTATTGCCTTGACTATTTCAAAGCTGTCAAGTCTCCTTTTTATATGGCATCAATGACCTGACCAATCTTGGCCAGTCAATTGCAAGGTGAATCTTTAACTTTTTGAGGAAAAAGTTCTTCACATTGTAAAAGAGTAAATGGCCAGAAACATGGTTTCCTATTTTCTTCAACACACTGATTTCTTATTTTGTTATATAAGCCTTACTTTTTGTAATTATACTAACAAAGCTGGGGGAAATCAATTGATCAGGGTTCTTGATGAATGCACGCGCTCACACACACACACACACACTTTAAGAATAATAGCTTTAAGATTCAGGATAGTTTTTAAATGATTTTTACATATTAGCATACTCATTTTGTCACATTATCATTATCATCCCTATGATTGTCGTATCTCTTATAATAATGTGATTTTTCAAAGCCACTTTTAAAAATATATTTTTCTCTTTCTGACAAAACATAGTTGATTATACATAATAGATACTAACAGTGGGTAACTAAATAACTTCTATTTATTTAAATTTAAATAAATAACTTCTATTTATTTAAATAGAAGTGTTTTTTTTTATCTTAGTGCAATCAAGACGTGTGACTACTATTAAAACAATTTGTGTTTAGTTAGTTTCCCATACTCATAGTTTTAAGTCACTTGATTGTATTTTCTTATTGTTAGTAAACTGACTTCTTACTGGAAAGAGCCTAAGAAAGTGCATTTTAATATTACTTGATTTTAAAAATGACTTTTGGATTGACTCTCAGCTTATGAAAATGATGGAAAGGACTGGCAGGGGACAAAGGGACAAATATAAAAAGGTACAAATATCAAAATACTGTACTTGGGTTAAACACAAGAGGTTCTGATTCTTCCCTCTCCATGCCAGAAGATGATCTCAAGAAAAGTTGATTGGACAGTTTGTCTATAAGTATTCTTAATGCACTTGATGAGGTCCTTAGTAATTAGGTGGGATTGGCAAAGAAAGCCTGAAGCATTGATAAGAGTATAATACGATCTGAAGTAATCTGGAAAGGGCATTGATGGGGATCAGCTCAGCCTTACAGTCCCATCCTTGTGAAGGTCTTGGGAAATTCCACCTTATTGTATCTGAATGGGATGAACAGAGTAAAGAATTCTCATAAGAATGTGGGCTAGGGGGCAGCTAGGTGGCGCAGTGGATAGAGCACCAGCCCTGAATTCAGGAGGACCCAAGTTTAAATCTGGTCTCAGACACTTAACACTTCCTAGCTGTGTGACCCTGGGCAAGTCACTTAACCCCAGTCTCAGGGGAAAAAAAAAGAATGTGGGCTAAACCCATGTCCTAATTGTGACTTGAGACTGTGCAATAACAAGTTGAGCTATAGCTAAAAGCTGCAGGTGTTCCATTATCTTATATAAAACACTTTTAAATGTTTTATAAACAAACATTTCCCTCCAGTTCCCCATCACCATCAGCATTTTCATGAGCATATTAGTATTTAATATGATAAAGAGTATGCTATTGACTAGTACATATTTAGTCTATGGATAAATTAGAACTTCCCAGCCAATGGCAGAAAAGGACAGAAGGGAGTGGGGCTTCTGTTTAGGGTCTATCTACTCTTATGTTTTACAGTTTGCACTTTGCACTCCTCTACTAATAGTTTGTCTATTGGGAGTTGCCCTTTTTCTGAGATTGTAACATATCCTTTTTTTTTTCTTTTTATCTTAAGAGAATCTGATTTTTGAATAAGGGTCAATATGCCACGCAGATCCAATCAGAAAGCCAAGTTATGATGTCAAACCTCCAAGGTTAAATTTCCCCTATAAATCTGCTCACAGACCATGCCATCCTTGTTGTGTATCTTTTAGGTTAACCCGCCACAGTGTTGGGTCTCATGACATCTTTATTATCACTCCCTCCCCCATGCTTCATGATGTCTTTCTCCTTGTTATATATAACTAACTCTTTTAGGGTACTAAATTCCTCTATAGATTTAGCCTGCCCATCAACAGTATATTCCTACCTCATGACGTATTCCCTTTCTCCTGGTTAATTGTGAGTTCCACCAGGGAATTTGTCTTTTCCATTGTTAATTGTTAAAAAGTCCTTTCTTGCTAACCATATGTTCTCCCAATACTTTCATATTTATCATTTCTGGTGTCTATTTTATCTTTTCATTTTACCCATAACTTCTTCTCATAAATAAAAGTACCTTTTGGAAAGGAGAAAGCCTTGTGAATTCATCACATGTGCCTTGTACTTCATATTCTAAACTTGGAATTGCTACCAAAATCCAACATTTGCCAGACCTTATCATTTGTTGCCAAACCCCAACATTTGGTGTTGGACCTCAACCTCAGCACACCTACTAGATGACAGGTGCAATGCTGGGAGCTGAAATATGAAAAAACAAAATAGAACAGTTTCTGCTCTATATCACCAAAAACTGAGGAAAGATAGAAGAGAGAAATAAAAAGCATATCCTGAGTTATAATATGAGAAATGAGGGAGGGATGGTTAAGACAACAGTACCGCTTCTCAAGGAAAAATACTAATAAGAACAAGGATTGAGAATCTCATTTGCAGCAAATATGAAGAGTAAGAACTTTGTAATGAGTAATGTAATGAACTGGCTAAAATGTGGAATGATTTTATTTCTTCTGGAACCAAAGAACTGCTTCTTATGCTTAAAATATAAGCTGGTCTTCTCACTGGAGAAGAAAGTAAAGGAGCATCAGAGACCTCTCCAGTCAGTCATGAAATTATATAGATAGAATAATAAAGTATTCTTTTAATAAAAGAATAAATGAATGGATGAATAAAAATACATTTTTAAATGCTTGTTATGGGCAAATATGCTAAATACTAGGATATAAATAGAAAAAATAGTCCCTGCTTTTAATGAGCTCACATTATAATGCTTTGAGGAAGAAGATGGAGAGAATAATACTTAAAGGCTTCTAATGCAAGTCAGATGGAAAAGTCCCATAGTACTAAGGGCATAATGGAAAAGCAGATAGTAATACATAGCCATTAATGTCATTTCTATTGACATTCTTATCCATTTCTGTTTAACCATTTGATAGGAAAACAGACTTCCTTGGTGAAAATTTTATTTAGAATTTAGTATTAAATATCTAAAGCTAAAAGAGGTCACCTGGCTCAACCTTTTATTTGGAAAATGAGGAAACATAGGCCTAGAAATGTTAAATACCTATCATCTGCCAAGCACGGAAGATGCAAAAAGAGGCAAAAGAAAATCCATGGCTTCAAGGAGCTCACAGTTTAATATAAGTAACAAGCAAACAAATATGGATAAGAAGCTATGTAGAGAATAAATAGAGTGAAGCTACTAGAATTAAGAGCAAGTAAGAAAGACTTCCTATAGAAGATGAACTTAAAGGAAGTCAAGAAAGCCACCCAGGAGAGATGAGGAAAGAGAGAATTATAGGAATGGAGGAGAGCCACAGTAAATGCCAAAGAGCCAAAAGATGGAGTGTCAGAAAGCCAGAAAGCCAGTGTCACTGAATTGAAGAGTAGTACATGGCAGGGAGAAGACTGGAAAGGTAGGAGGGAGGAGGGGGCTAGGTTTTGAATGACTTTGAATACCAAACAGGATTTTTTTTAATTTGATCCTGGAGGAAAAAGGGAGCCACTGTACTTTACTGAGTAGAGGTTGACATCAGACATGCAATTTATTTTTTTTAAAGGAAAACAATTCAAAAGAACTTTTTTCAATTAATGCCTAGTCTATTTCAAATGATTTCTCTGTGCCTCAACTGAAAGCAAATTTCTTTTTTTTTAACTTAATGGTATTTTATTTTTTTTCCAATTACATATAAATATAGTTTTTAACATTCATCTTTATAAGATTTTGAGGTCCAATTTTTTCTCTATCCCTCTCTTATTTTCCCCCTCTTCACGACAGCAATACATCTGAATTATCTGAAGAGGTAAAGAAATGCTTGTTCTGATCTGTTTCATGTGGTTAAAGGGTAGAAGAATATCACATTGAGAAGAAAGGGAAGAAGGATCAATGTATATGTGGAGCTGAGGCACAAATAGAAGGCTTTTTCTGAAAAAGGAAGCCCAGTACTCTGAGAAGAAAACAGCTGATTGCCCTCTCAAAAATGATGATATAAAGCCAGAGGTCTTAGGGAAGAATCAAACCAAAGTAGTAAGTGACAGTTAATAACTTTCTGCTAACTAGGATTTGGGCATTTAAGCTCATGGTCAGGCATTGAGACCAAGTAAGATCTGATTATAATGAATTTCCCTATCTATTTTGAAAAGATTTAAACAGATAAAGAAGGGGGAAAGATCAGAACTGCCTATGAATATCCACAAGTTGGGTACAGAAAGATGTATCTACAATTGTAATAAGGGAAATGGAAGTGTTATCCAGAAATTCATAGGAGGTAAATCTAAGAAAAGAATCAGTAAAATATCACTGGTATTAAATACCTATATGAAGTAGGGAAACTGAGACTTATTAGGATGAAACTTATTATTGGAATATGGCTCTGGAAGATATTTTTTTTTCCAAAAGAAAGGATAGGTAAAAGAGAGGGAAGAGTAGCATTGTATATTTAAAAAAAAAAAGATATTCACAGAAAAGAAGAAAACATGGTGAAAAACCATGGGTTTGAAAGCCAATGAAAGAAAAATAAACATAAATGGCATGGTCACTGGGATGTGCTACAGACCATCTGGACAGAAAGAGGATTGAGCGGGTGATGAGGATTTGGGGAGATTACAAGCCTGGCACAAAAATGTATTATAGTAATGATGTATTACTTCAAATTTTCAGATATCTGTAGCCACCAGGGAGACAATGGTTAGTGCATATTTAAAAGCAACAGCATAATCTTCATGTCCTATCCTTGCTAACTGCCTCAGGCAGCTGGGTAGTAAATGTATACAGTCCTGAGCCCAAGTCAAGAAGATCCAAATTAAAATCCAGCTTCAGATACTGATTCACTGAGCAAGTCACTTTATTTCTGTTTGCCTCAGTTCCCTCTTAAAGTTGTTGTGAGGACAAAATTTATATAATAATTGTAAAATGTTTAGCACAGTGCCTGGCACATAGTAATTATTACATAAGTGTTAGTTTTTGTTATGTGCCCATGTATTACTAACATTATAATAGGGTGTCTAATCATAGGATCATAGTGAAAGAAAAAGGAGGCTTTGTTCTCCCTAGTCCCCTTGCCCTGCTTCAGCTGATGTAGTCACAGCATGTAATCACAGATAATGAGATATTAATGGGTTAATAATGTGGTAACACCAGATAATCCATGTACAATGTACAACACAAAGTGTGGTGATGGCATTCCCAAACTTGGCTATGTCCCTTCAGGCTTCATGTAGCTAAGCTTTCCAACAGTTTGAAAGATTTTGTGAATCCAAGCCAGAAGGAGGCTTTGTGGCGCATAAAGTTTATTAGAGAAGGGGAAGGAAAGGATTTCTCTTTTCTGCATCTCCCCCATAAATGCAGTATCTATCTTAAAAGGAGATACTCCATCTAGCAGTTTGAAAGTCTTTGAGACAAGGACAGAGAAAGAGACAGGGAGAGAGAAAGAGTTCATCTAGCCTAGTAGGAGACACTCCATTTAGCTACTGCAAAGTTGGTGAGAAAGAGACAGAGATAGAAATAATTCAAATCCTAGTTGAGGGAATAGACATATAGATTCTCCATACAAAGAGATATACTGAGAAGCAATCACTCAAAGCTGGAAGCAGCTTCACAGGGTGAGACCTCTGGCCGCCTGTAAGAGAGGTAACTATGAATACCTCTGGGAAATAAGACTTGCTTGGTGAAGAGATACAGATCCTGGAAGCCTATCTTAACAACCTGTCTGACAGGGATGATTTGTTCTGGGAAAACAGTATGAGAAATCAACAGAGAAGGGATATTATAGGCTCTGTATTACTAGAGTTGTGAGTTGCCTTAGACACCCGTGTTTGTATAAAAACCAACATGCTCTAAGTATGGGCCCACTCAATGCATGGATTCTGTATATTTGTTTATAAAAGAATATGTCCCAGGCTTGGTGGCAGCAGAAATGTTGTGCAGCTAATATTTATACTATACGTTTTTAATCAATGACTTTAGTTAGAGCTAACTATGTCTATTGGTTTTTCAAAATAATTTCCTTTTTTATAGAGAATTCAACAGTGTTCTATATATCCTGTCTATGAAGAGAACAAACACTGTTGGGGTCATGAATCAAATTGCTATGCTTTTAGACCCAAAGATCATACTAAAATGTGGGAGTCGTCATTTCCCTGGGGACTCAAACTTTGATGAGTGGGACTGTAGAATTGGAGAGATTACCCTAGAGAGGACATCTAGTGCAATCTGACCATGCTATAGGCAAGGAAACTAAATCAAAGATGAAATGACTTGCCCAACTTCACACTTCAAACAACTGGCAGAGCTGAGATTTGAATTCAGGTTCTCTGACTGCAATCCAGTATTCTTTCCATTGGACTATATTGTCTCATGTTATCTAGGAGGCTACCTTTACCTCTTCAACTGTATAGAATGATTCTCAATTACCAAGCTTTTCTTTTGGCTGTTTCAAATCCCCCTCCAAAGTTACTTCTGGAGCTTAACAGTGTCAAAAAACAAAAAACAAAAAACACAAGTGATTTATTCAGATATCTGAATAAGTGAATAAAAATGATAATAGTAATAGTAGTAGCAGCAGCAGCAGCAGCAATAGTAATAGTAGTAGCAACAATAGTAGTAGTAGCAGTAGTAATAATAGTAGTAGTAGTAAGAGCAGCAGCAGCAATAGCAATAGTAGTAGTAGTAGTAGCAGTGATAGTAGTAGTAGTAGAAGCAATAGTAATAGTAATACCAAAAATAGTAGTAATAGTAGTAGTAGCAGTAGTAATAATAGTAGTAGTAGTAAGAGCAGGAGCAGCAATAGCAGCCATAGTAGTAGTAGTAGTAGCAGTGATTGTAGTAGTAGTACCAATAGCAGCAATAGTAATAGTAGTAGTAGTAGTAGCAGCAGCAGCAGCAATAGTAATAGTAGTAGCAACAATAGTAGTAATAGTAGTAGCAGTAATAATAATAGAGTAGTAGTAGCAGAAGCAATAGTAGTAGTAGTAGTAAGAGCAGCAGCAGCAATAGCAGCAATAGTAGTAGTAGTAGAAGCAGTAATTATAGTAGTAGTAGTAGCAATAGCAGCAATAGTAATAGTAGTAGTAGCAGCAGATGCAGCAATAATAATAGTAATACCAAAAATAGTAGTAATAGTAGAAGTAGCAGTAGTAATAGTAGTAGTAGTAGTAAGAGCAGCAGCAGCAATAGCAATAGTAGTAGTAGTAGTAGTAGTAGCAGTGATAGTAGTAGTAGTAGAAGCAATAGTAATAGTAATAGTAGTAGTAGCAGCAGCAGGATTAGTAATAGTAGCAACAATAGTAGTAATAGTAGTAGCAGTAATAATAATAGAGTAGTAGTAGCAGAAGCAATAGTAGTAGTAGTAGTAAGAGCAGCAGCAGCAATAGCAGCAATAGTAGTAGTAGTAGAAGCAGTAATTATAGTAGTAGTAGTAGCAATAGCAGCAATAGTAATAGTAGTAGTAGCAGCAGATGCAGCAATAATAATAGTAATACCAAAAATAGTAGTAATAGTAGAAGTAGCAGTAGTAATAGTAGTAGTAGTAGTAAGAGCAGCAGCAGCAATAGCAATAGTAGTAGTAGTAGTAGCAGTGATAGTAGTAGTAGTAGAAGCAATAGTAATAGTAATAGTAGTAGTAGCAGCAGATGCAGCAATAGTAATAGTAATACCAAAAATAGTAGTAATAGTAGTAGTAGCAGTAGTAATAATAGTAGTAGTAGTAAGAGCAGGAGCAGCAATAGCAGCCATAGTAGTAGTAGTAGTAGCAGTGATTGTAGTAGTAGTACCAATAGCAGCAATAGTAATAGTAGTAGTAGTAGTAGCAGCAGCAGCAGCAATAGTAATAGTAGTAGCAACAATAGTAGTAATAGTAGTAGCAGTAATAATAATAGAGTAGTAGTAGCAGAAGCAATAGTAGTAGTAGTAGTAAGAGCAGCAGCAGCAATAGCAGCAATAGTAGTAGTAGTAGAAGCAGTAATTATAGTAGTAGTAGTAGCAATAGCAGCAATAGTAATAGTAGTAGTAGCAGCAGATGCAGCAATAATAATAGTAATACCAAAAATAGTAGTAATAGTAGAAGTAGCAGTAGTAATAGTAGTAGTAGTAGTAAGAGCAGCAGCAGCAATAGCAATAGTAGTAGTAGTAGTAGTAGTAGCAGTGATAGTAGTAGTAGTAGAAGCAATAGTAATAGTAATAGTAGTAGTAGCAGCAGCAGGATTAGTAATAGTAGCAACAATAGTAGTAATAGTAGTAGCAGTAATAATAATAGAGTAGTAGTAGCAGAAGCAATAGTAGTAGTAGTAGTAAGAGCAGCAGCAGCAATAGCAGCAATAGTAGTAGTAGTAGAAGCAGTAATTATAATAGTAGTAGTAGCAATAGCAGCAATAGTAATAGTAGTAGTAGCAGCAGATGCAGCAATAATAATAGTAATACCAAAAATAGTAGTAATAGTAGAAGTAGCAGTAGTAATAGTAGTAGTAGTAGTAAGAGCAGCAGCAGCAATAGCAATAGTAGTAGTAGTAGTAGCAGTGATAGTAGTAGTAGTAGAAGCAATAGTAATAGTAATAGTAGTAGTAGCAGCAGCAGGATTAGTAATAGTAGCAACAATAGTAGTAATAGTAGTAGCAGTAGTAATAATAGAGTAGTAGTAGCAGAAGTAATAGTAGTAGTAGTAGTAAGAGCAGCAGCAGCAATAGCAGCAATAGTAGTAGTAGTAGAAGCAGTGATTATAGTAGTAATAGTAGCAATAGCAGCAGCAGCAATAGTAGTAATAGTAGTAGTGGTAGTATTAGTAGTAATGATAGTAATAGTAGATGGTGGCAGTAGTAATAGCAGCAGTAACAGTAGTGATGTGATAGTAGTACTAAGAGTTCATAGAGTGGTTATTTATTAAAGTTTTCTGTATGATATATATGGATAATATATGGATTTAGATCCAGATATAAGAATTTATGAATATCAATACATATTTATATATATACATATATAACTGTATTGTAGATATACACAGAGAAGGGAAAAAGAAAAAATAAGCATTTATATGGCATTTACTAATAACAGATACTATGCTAAGTGTTTTATAAATGTTCTCTCATTTGATCTTCACAACAATCCTATGAGCTAGGTGCTACTATTATCTCCATTTCACGGTTGAGGAAATTGAGATAAATAGAGATCAAATGACTTGCTCAGATTCACACTGTTAATAAATGGCCAAGACTAGATTTAAACTAATTCTAGGCCTAGCATTCCATCTCCTGCAACATGTAACTGCTTCTAGTCATCCAGAGCCTGAATGAAACTTACATTCATCACCTTTGTCTTTTCCCCAGATTGTCAGGAACCAAACTGTGGCTGTAGTGTCAGGACACTAGACCCTCAGGACACCCCAGGAGAACAATTTTTATACTACTAATAATAGAGAAACTGCAAAGTTGTTTGCTTTGATTCTGGGTTGCAAATCCTATAAAAACTGTCCTTTGAAGTGATGGCTGCTCTCCTGCATTTCATGGTAGAATCTGCTATCTGGAAAACTTCAAGGCTGCTGAATGACACAGAATTGTTGCCTTCAACTTCAACTAATGGAAGCTATGGTCATCATATTAAAATTAATCTTCCAAAAATAGCCATAAAAAACATAAGATTTTATTTCAAACTATAATGTATATGTGTATGCTCATATGTATAAACACATACATCTATATGTGTGTATAATATGGTTAGTGTATAGAGACAAATAAAATTACTGAGTTCAGATGACTATTAAGTTCCTATTTTCCAATGATGCTGCATAAAACATATCCTACTCATACCATTACTTTGTAGTGTCCCTGACTCCAACATCATGATGTTATTTTAGTCCTCTTTGAGAACAAAGGACAACAACCAACCCCTTAATTTATTTTATTTTTTCTTTTTTTAATCAATTTTATAATTATAATTTTTTGACAGTACATATGCATGAGTAATTTTTTTATAACATTATCCCTTGTATTCATTTTTCCAAATTTTCCCCTCCCTCCCTCTACTCCCTCTCCTAGATAACAGGCAATCCCATACATATTAAATGTGTTACAGTATAGCCTAGACACAATATATGTATGTAAATCTAATTTTCTTGTTGCATGTTAAGAGTTGGATTCCGAAGGTATAAGTAACCTAGGTAGATAGACAGTAGTGCTAACAATTTACATTCAATTCCCAGTGTTCCTTCTCTAGGTGTAGCTGTTTCTGTACATCATTGATCATTTGGAAGTGAGTTGGATCTTCTTTATGTTGAAGATATCCACTTCCATCAGAATATATCTTCATACAGTATTGTTGTTGAAATGTATAGTGATCTTCTGGTTCTGCTCATTTCACTCAGCATCAGTTGATGTAAGTCTCTCCAAACCTTTTCTGTATTCATCCTGTTAGTCATTTCAGAACAATAATATTCCATAACATTCATATACCATAATTTATCCAACCATTCTCCAATTGATGGGCATCCATTCATTTTCCAGTTTCTAGCCACTACAAAAAGAACTGCCACAAACATTTTGGCCCATACAGGTCTCTTTCCCTTCTTTAAGATCTCTTTGGGATATAAGCCCAATAACAGCACTGCTGGATCAAAGGGTATGCACAGTTTGATAACTTTTTGGGCATAGTTCCAAATTGCTCTCCAGAATCAACCCCTTAATTAAAAAAATATCAGTTATCATCCATGAACATATAAAATTCTTCCCTTCTCATCACTTCTCCACTAGGATGGTATATTTTAATAACCCCAGTGTGGGGGCTCTAGAAAGCATGGTATGTTTTGCCACCCCAATTTTGGGGCTCTAGAAAGCAGGACATAACAATGAATAAAACATACCATATGTATATACAATACTTTATATATATACATATATATATGCATAAATCAAATATGTACATGTATATAAGTATATTTTGTATACATGTCATATATCTTATTTTTTCATATATTATGGATAAATGTTAATGATATAATATATTATGTATACATATACACATTATATATATGGATATATATATAGGATTGGTATATCCACTATGGCATCATTCATCCTGTGACTCCTTCCCTGGCTCTTCAGTCTTAATGATACCTTCAACAACCTTTCATTTTATGATTGTCTTTGAAAAATGTTTAAGAACCAAATGTTTCTTTAGACCTCTTCTTTCCTGAAGTCTTTCAATAATTCCTCCTCCAATGACTCATCATGATGTGCAGGCTCTTTGGCAGGTTCCACAAAGATGGAATGACTTCAATTATGAGTCCCAGAAATGGATTCTATTTCTACTACCTGAGAACCCAATATAGCTAAATTCAAAGAAGTTCATCACCAGGAGGATGGTCTCTAGTTGGTGATTAT
This sequence comes from Sminthopsis crassicaudata, assembly GCF_048593235.1. Lineage (NCBI taxonomy): Eukaryota > Metazoa > Chordata > Mammalia > Dasyuromorphia > Dasyuridae > Sminthopsis > Sminthopsis crassicaudata. Next base: position 260,601,492 of record NC_133617.1, on the reverse strand, counting down.
TTTTTTTAGGGCTGCAGCAATTCAGAGAACAGACAGAAATTCATAAATGGTCCCTCAATTCCCTCAGAGCCCCCTGTTGTTTCCATGGTGATAGTGATGGAGTAGTTAAAAAGAAAAAAAAAAGGACACAGACTGTGATAAAAATCACACGTTTCTTTAGACCACCTACAAACACTCATTTAACTGCTGGTATTCCCATGTGAGTTATTTGTTTCAGTGACCAGCAACTTGATAAATTTCTGGTGAAACTAAATCACATATAGATTGATATTTTTTGTTAAATATGAAACTGGAAACACATGAAAAAAGTCAGAGGTTATTGGTCCCCTATTGAGTTCATCAACCTTGAGAGTAGTCTGTATTTGAAAGGGAGGGAAGAGAACTTGATGAAGGAGAGGAGCCATGTGACAACAAAAGGAAACCCCAGCAAAACCTAACATTATGGAATTTAAGCAATCCCAAGTTAAAGAAGATGGGACTCTGTGTCTCTGTGTATCTGTATGTTTATGTATACACACACATACAGATAAATGTGTGTATATAAATATGTACACACAATAATATACATACACATATATTTATATAAAATAAAAAAGAACTCTGCAAAATAATGATCCAAGAAGATATATTTGTCCATCCCTACTAGAAAATGGAAATTTAATAAATGACAATTTGATCTTAGGTGATACAGATAGGTAGATAAGTAGATCAATCGATAGAATATTTATTAAAGATTACTATATGACAGATGCTATGCTCAGTGAAAACTCAAACAAAGAAAGTAAGGAAAAGACAATGCAAGAACAAAAGAAGAAATACCCCTCACATAGGAGTAAGGCTGTTAGCCAGAAGTCAAGGAATAAGAAATAGAACTAGAATTTAACCAATCAAAAATCAGGGTTTCAGGGTGTAGGCTTCTAAAGGGTGGGAGAACTGATTGCAAGAGGTTGAAGAAGTCCTAAGAGTTGAAAGTGAAACTTTCCTGGGTGCCTCAGGAAATGGTGATCTTAATTTTATAGTTTTAGCTCGATAGTCTTAATTTTGTTTTTTCTTTATAATTGATAAAAGAGTTCATGTCTGATTTCCAGATAATATCAAGGGAAGGTTTTCAAATCTTTGGTTGGGTCCCCTAGGAGAATTTACAGGAGAAAATAGAACAAGAATTACACAGGATGAGGTAGTTTGTCCATCAAAGTTTTCTATGAACACTCTTGTGGATTTCTTTTGCCCCTCATGTCAAGTTATACTCCCCACACATTACCTCTTTTCTTAGTTCACATTTTTAATATCAGGGCAATCTATGTAAGGAAGATTTGTATCAAGCACTGATTCCCTAGCAAATTAATCTCTCCATTCCTTGATTCTATTCCTTTTAAGGAAAAACAAAAGTAAAGATATCAAGGAATAAAATAGAATTAATGTCAAAGATTATTTAATAATCTAAAAAATAAAATTCTGATATTAATGATAGCTAATTAATTATTGATAAATTAATTATTTTTATTTTGAAGTAATGTTTCACCAAATATATTCTTTCCTGTTACAAATCTTTTTTATTTGATTTTCAGTTTATCCAACACTTTCCAATTAGTTATCATCAAAAAAAAGTTTCATACATCCAGGGCAAGGCTTTGGGAGACGATTCAACTTTGCTAGAAGGGTTTCCTGGAATTTCTAGCCAGTTCTCTTATATAACTAAAGTTATTTTTAACAGAATACATTATTAATCCCTTAAGATTATATTAGTGCCAATTTCTTCCTTCTCATTTGAGTCAATTATCTTCTGTTCATAATGATCATCCCCCAAATTTAAAAGTGAAACTTGAAGTTTCCCCATATTCTTTTTTTAGATTAAATGTTTAGATTTTTTAGGTTACATTTTAGATTAAATTAAATTTTAGATAAAAAAATTTAAAGTACAATCAAATGTTAATTGACAAATAAGAAGGGGAGGAAGATGAAGGAAAATATAAAATACTAATTGGACTATTTCTAACTGGAATGTGTTCCAAATCTTTCTCTAAAAATACTATTGCCTCCTTCATGTTAGATGCTGTTGTTTTGATTTACTTTCTCTAGAAAACATAAAATACCATGAGTAGTGCAGGAAGAAAGAACAACCTCAAAGAACAAAACAAAAAGGGAATTCTAGGACTTTGACTCCAAGAACAGAGTTAGGGTCATGAAGCATCAAGAAGAAAATGTATGACATCTTCCTAGATCAGAATTATAGATTCACTGAGTAAGCAACCAGTGGGATGCCTCATTACATTCAAATGTAACATACTTGTGACATAGCATAATGAGAGGCAGTGTCACCTCCCAAACTAAGATTCAGTGGTGTTATACTGGAATCAGAATCTTTTATTCAATGATGTTAGACTGACTTTATCCAGTAATGTTTTTCTCTCACTTTCAGGTTCCATACCATTCTGGGGCAACTTAATGGGTTTATATGATTGAGGAAACATGAAATTATATTTTAGTAAATGGTTCATGGGGCTTTGTGTTCTACTTAAGGGTGTGCTCTGACAACTCCCACTGACTATTTTGAAGACTATAAAATATCTTGTGGGTAACCTCAGTGAATAAGGTCCAAGGTTATGTTTGGACAAAAGCTATTTAAAAGATAGTAACTATATATTAGTAAAAGTTAAACCTTTTTGAGCACACATGAAGCCAGACCCCACTCCTACACTCTTATATCCATTCTTATATGACTTGGGTAGTCACTTAAATTCCTTGATCTTCAGTCCCCTCATTTAAGATGGAGATAATTGTTACACTACCTAATAATTCTTTACACTACCTAACAGGGTGGTAATGAGGAAAGTGATCTATAAATCTCAAACCAGATAAAAATATATACTTATCATAAAAAACTCTTCAGTTCTTTGCTTAATATGTAAATTCTACTTGTGAAATGCAAGCAAGGGCCAGGTCTAATTAGTTTCTCATCTATCATGGGAAAACACACACATACACAGGAGGAACTAAATAAATGCTATGGATGATGATCAGATGCATTAAAGATGGAGTATAATATAGTAGAAGGCTTCTTAAACTTTTACCACTCATGACTCTATTTCATCAGAGAAATTTTTATATAACTCCTGGTATATAGGTATATAAAATAGATATATAAACCAATATTTACTTATAATAAATCATAATTTTATGACCTCCCATTCAATTATGTAACTCCATATGGAATTGTGACCCACCGTTTCAGAATGTCCTAGGTACATGTTAAATGAATGAATGGAAAAAATATTAGATTGGAAGTCAAAAGGCTGAGGTTGGTCATTATCATCTTTTATAAGCTTAAAACAACCATTTTATATTTTTAATATCTCATTTTCTTCATATGTAAAATAGGGGTTACCTTCTACTATCTCCCTCACAGATTTAAGATGAATCAAACAATTTTCAAATTGCAAAAAATCTATAGAAATGTCATTTATTTTTTAATCATAGGAATTGGATGAGAGAGAACATAAGATATCACAATTCTCTTCAATGGGTAAATGTTGCAGGAATAAGACAAAAATTGGCAAAAGATAGAATGTAACATTTAGAATGATAGAAATTTGAATTACAAACTTTTTTATGGAATATATGCAATTTGGTAATCTCAACTAAATTATGTCTCTGAGTTAGATTGTTAGGCTATAAAGGAAACATAATATTCTTGTGACTTACAAGGAATTCATCTGTAGTTCCAGGAAGAAAACACATTTGTCCTGGATTTCTTGGTGAAAGGATAAGGTCCTTACTTTTCCCCTTTGAACCATATATCACCAGAGTCTTCTTACATTCTCCAGCTTTTGGAGAATCTTCAGCTGTTTTCACTTGTATGATCCACTGTCCACCTAAATGAGCAAAAAAATGATATTGAATACTGGATAAAAATTAGGACTTTACCCACAATTTGCCATACTTTCAAACTGAAAACAAACATTAACTTGAGAGAGAATAAATCAATAGCCCTTTAAATCCTTCAACATTTAGCATTCAAATGGATATCTAAAACTACTAAATAGAAAAGGAAAATGTACTGTACCTGAAAACTTTCTTAGGATTCAAATTGAAGAATTGAAAATACAATGATCTTTGAAAATTGAGCAACCAAGGCAATTCATCCCAAAGAGGAGGAAAAGGGGGGAAAAAAGGGACCTCGATGAGGAAGGCAAGAAGGAAGGCAGGAGAGATAAAAGGAAGGAGAAGAGGAGGAATACAAGAGAAGGAAGGACAGAAGGGGGAGGAGGAAGAAAAGAGAAAATGTCTGTTGACAGCAAGCTTAACATGTTAAACTAAATAATGATGAACACTGGCCATAAGACTTTACAATCTAATTAAATCACATTATTAAGCACTTCCTATGTGTCAAGTACATGGTAAACATTGAGGATAAAAATAGAAAAGTAAAGAGAGTAAGAGTGTACACTGTAACAGGAGAAAACACATGCAGGGGAGTTCTGGCCAGTGAAAAAATATTTTAATCATGCAGTAACTAATAGGTTGCTTTGTTTAATGTGTTAAAAAGATGGTTCACTCAATCATCCTCTGTATTAAATGTTTTTAGCTGCTGCATAGAATGTATAAGGAAGGATGTGATAAGGCCATGTAAGATATGCAAAGCTAAGTAAAAAGTGACATTATAGGCACTCATAAAGCAAGTTCAGAAAAGAGAAAGTTCAGAGAAGGGAAACACAAATGGAGAAAGGTATGTTGACAACAAAATATCACCTAGGTTTTCCTTCCAGCTCTCTTTTTGTCCCAATTCCAATCCTTATGGAGGCACAGTTCACAAAGTCTTTCAACTGACAATAAGATCAGAAAATATTATTCTCTCCCTCTCACATCCCACACTCACTCACCTGGACCAACAAGAACTCTAGCTAGTGGAGAGTGAGCAAAAATGTAGACAAAGAAAATAAAAAGAACACTGAATCTTTGAAACAAAAGGAAAAGCAAGGGAATGGGGGAGGAAAGGGGAACCAAGTTTTTAAACGAACATTTAGAATATTTTATGTTGATTAAGATATGTCGGAATCTCAACATACAGTCCACACTAACTCCAGCAATCAAATGAAAAAGCATCATGATTTGGTATGATAAGAAGTCAGTGATCATTTATTTTAGCAAGGAGAATTTCCTGAGGGGAAAGAATAATTCATATTTCAGCTACTTCAGAAGACAAAATTAATTTCCCTGGCATGCACAAGACACTAAGTTGCTGGTATGCAAAGTGAAAACTTTTGAAGTGATATTTAAGTAACTATATCCCTGCTCCTTTTCTTTTTTTTCCATTGTCATTTATCTTTACCTCTTTGATGACAATTTTGGTATTTTACCCTCAATCATTTTGTTTTATTTCAGTTATTCCTTTTAAATTTTTTTTTCATTTTTCTCCCTTCTTAGTGCTTAGGGGCTCTTTGGTAAATATGCAATATGCTGGAGCAATGTGGTTCTTAATCTGCATGATTTGATGAATATGTCCTAAGCGTGTACATCTTGGAAGGTCTCTTCATTGGATTCCATTTTCTGAGAATATACATAATGAGGAACTTTGTGTGGAGGTCAGAAGATGTGAAAAGGAACAAAGTTAAAAAGGTAAAGCCAGAAGACATTACCTCATGTTTTTAATATTGAAGGTACTGCATGGTCATAAATATCCCATTCTCAATAAACTATTTTTAATAAAGAAAAGTACTTGGCACCTGGATGTGATTTGGATCTGTCTGCAATGGAGAGGGAACAGATAATTCCACAGCCTAGTCATTCAGTATGTACTGTACTAAGAAACCAAGCTCAGTTCATAAAGTAAATTAAATATATACAAGAACACTTTTCCCTTTGAGAAATCCGTGGGAGCCATTTTTACAAATGGACTAGCAACATGAAAATTTTAAAGGATTATTTTCTTCATTATTATTTCCACATGCATGGTGCCAAGCAATTTGGTGATGTATTTTTAGGAAACCTAAGGCAGAGCAGGTCAGATGGAGTCCAGGAAAGAAAGAAAGTATTAAGACTAATGCGCTTGTTTTCATGGGGAAAAAAAGGGAAAAATTATGTAATTATGCAGTCAGATTTGGGGGTGATTGTAAGAGCTAGGACTTTTTTTCTGGTAACAAGGAAATGACAGATATCATTAGGTTGCCAAGGTTCAGTACAGGACAACAAAGATTGGTAATTTTTTTCAGGAGCATGCTGCCAATCTTAGATATTTGTCATCACGTGTAATTACTTATGCTAACTCTCATATTCATAATCCCTTTCCATCTCAAGACTATGATGGTAGAAAATACACAGTCAAGAGACTGGAGTATCATCTCTATTGGGCCATTGGCTGATTATGTGATGTTGGTCAAACCATTTGACTTCTCTAGGCTTTGAGTTCCTTATCTATAAAATGAAGAACCTAGACAAGAAAAAGTATTCTTAATATAGGTCCCCAAACAACTAATTCACAAGTCTCCTGAAATACTGAACTTGGATGAGAACAAAACAAGCAATGACGACAATATATTTATTATCACTGACCTCTAACTCAAATTCGCGCTTTTCTATTAAAAACAAACACAAAAAACCCTCTTCTAAGGAGCTTAGGTTTCACTGGACTGCCAAAAAAGCATATCACACAAAATAAACTAAGACTTTATTGACAAGACAGTTATACTTTAGTTACACTGTATTTGTTACTATTGTTCTCAAAAGACTTTTTTTTTTTTTTTTTTTTTTTTTTTTTTTTTTTTGCTGAGGCAAGTGACTTGCCCAGAGTCACACAGCTAGGAAGTATTAAGTATCTGAGAGCAGATTTGAACTCACTTCCTCCTGACTTCAGGGCTGATGCTCCCTCTACTGTACCACTTAGTTGCCCTAAGACTTTCTAGTTCTATTTAATGTTGTATTCTTTACTCCACTTTTCCATTTTTGCTCTCATAAAATTCATCCCTACCTCTCCCAAATGAAAAATAAAATAAAATAAAATCTTTCTCTCTTTAAATTAATGAAATTAAAGGTAAGCTACCCTGATAGCTTACTACGCTAATCAACCACATCCCTTTTTCTTATTATTTAAGTGTTAATATCTGCAATGTTTACCAAATGAACACTCTAAGTCTTATATTGGCTTTCAGGTAATATGGTCCCATGTTCCGTGTCTTAACTCTGTGTCCAATGATAAGAATAAACTCCAAATATTAACTTTTTTCAAGATTATTATAATTTTCATATTTTCATGATTCTCTCAGGGTTGGTCTATCCATGATTAAATGAATACTTACTTTTAAAAAGCATAATGTTTCTAAAAGTTCATTCAGGACTTCTAAACTCTTCCTCAAAACACTCCAGAATGAAATCCATGAAGATCTGTACATAATTGAATCCCATTCTACTGACCATTACAAAAGATGTTCCAACTTCCCCTCTTAAGTCAGAGACATAGAAATCAGAGAAACTTACATTCTCAAAAAAAATAGATAGATAGATAGCAGTTATATAAATATAGGAATTTAAGATCTAATAGTGATCTTGGTGGTCAATTAGTTAAAAATCTAACAATCAACAAGAAGATATCTAAAGATACCGAATCTACTTTTTCTAAAGAGATCCAGTCCACTTTTGAGAAACTCAAATTATTAAGGAATTGTCATAGTGTTTTTAACTGCTTTTGTGACTTTATCCCTGTAGGTGCGTCAAATGCTGGATTTGAATCCAGTTTTCATGCTATAATTTTAAAATGCTGTCTCTCATTGCAAATGAAATAAAAACTGTTCATTTTTTTTTCAATTTTAAAAATATTTTTAAATTTTTAGTAGGCCAATTTTTTTAACAAGCCTAATCTACTTTACTCTTCCCCCTCATTGTTCCTTATTTTGCCCTTTAGGCTTTTATAGAACAAATAGAATAAATCTAATCTCACCTCTACTGTACAACACTTCAAAGACATGTATGCCCTTTGAACTCATTTACTTCAATGCAAAATGAGAAGTTGGAATAAATGGCACTTTCTGGAACTAGTTTGATACTCCTATGTTGGATAAGAGAATTTCTGAGGTCATATCCAATTCAAGCTCAATGCTCTTAATATATTCTGCTTCTTTTCATCACCTAAATTGGCATTATTATTACTGTACTATACACAGTACTGTACAAAGAGAATTGCTCTCATTCACTTTTTGCTTGCTCTACCTCCTTCACAGGCAAAAATGACAAGATTTTACAAATCTAGGGCTCTTTAATTTAGTTTGGACTCCAGGTTAGTCACCTCACTTACCAAAGTCCCAATTTCCTCAGCTGCAGCATGAAGAGATTTTAATACATGATCTCTGAGATCTTTTCCTGGTTGAATTCCTATAATCTAAAAACTATCTTTATTTCTAGAATATCTGACAATAGATAAGCTTCTGAAACCTTAGCCCAAATTGTTTAATATATTCATTTGTATGATCAATTGTGATGGACTTGGCTCTTTTCAACAATGAGGTGACTCAAGGTAATTCCAATGGACTTGTGATGGGAAGTGCCATCCATATCCAGAGAGAGATCTATGAAGACTGAATATACATCACAGCACAGTATTTTCACCTTTTTGGTTGTAGTTTGCTTGGGTTTCTTTTTTTCTCCTTTTTTTTCCCTTTTGATTTGATTTTTCTTATGCAGCATTATAAATGTGGAAATGTTTATAAGAAATGCAGATGTTTAACTTATATTAGATTATTTGTTGTCCAGATGAGGAGGAGGGAAAGAAAAAGATTTAGAACACATGGTTTTACAAAAGTGAATGTTGAAAATTATCTTTGTATGTATTTTCAAAAATAAAAATAACAAATAAATATTAAAATATGTATCTTCATTTCTAGTACATAAAATAATTTTATGTAAGCTGTTAGACAAGGATGTATATCTTGATATTTCAGGGTAGCTATTTTATAATGTTGCACAAGGTAAATTGTTTTGTTCTCAAGAACTATTTAAAATTAATTTCTCCTGAAGAACTATTTTAAATGGTCTGTAAGATCTAAAAATTCTGAGATTGACATTCTAAACACATGGTTTTTTTTTTTCCTTTTCATTTTCTTTTTGTTAAAGAATTAGATGTCTTTTCATGAATGTGAAATATATTATAAGTAGTTGTTTTTCCTTTCTGTGGTCTGTTTTGTTTACTTATCCCATCAAATCCCCAAATCGAATTACATTAATTAGCTACTTTGAAGGCTGATGGTAGTTAATTTGTTATTGGCATGGGGCAGGAGGGGAAGAGGAAGGGACAGAGAAAACTGACAATCTGATTTTTAACATGACAAATAATTTTAGTATTAAGCTATTTTTTTTCCTTTTGATTATCCTCTGGAATACACATTAGATCAGTAGTAAAGAAGGAGAAAGTATCACTGAATAACTGGCTGAAATACAAATAAAAGACATTTAGCTGAAACCAAAATAACAAATCATGAGTGCTCCAAATAGTAATTCCTTATTCTTCAATTATGATTTTCATGGTCTATCTCAGAGGCTCATAATGAGGGCAGTTCTTTGTAAACTTGAAAGCATCACATAAACAGGAATTATTATTTTTCTGTAAGATTTTTTTTTCTAAAAATGAGTTTCTTTGGGAGTTATTTTTTCTCTATAAAATAGGGGCCATATCAGAAAATGAATAAATTATTTCTTGGAAATTTTATAGAATTCTATTCTTTCTAAAGCATTAAGATCACTTTGTTCTCTCTCAAAAGGTTGTAGTAAAGTATACTACAAGGTCTTTGCTTGTCATTATAATAATACCTTTAAAAAACATGCCTCCTGTGCTCTCCAATTTATAACGTCTTTTTGATTTAGGACTTGTCTCAAGGAGGGAAAAAATTCATCCTAAGGTTTCATCAAGTATAAAATTACAAGGAGAGTTTCATAGCCATTGTCAAGGCCTATTCTAAGTAGATCATTCTGCTTTCTCTCACTTCCCCTTATTTCTGCCAAATGTTCCATATACTTTAAAAATATACTTCCTTCGTGTAACCTAACAGATACTTGAAGTTGGAACTCTTGCTTGGTTATCTATTAGAAATCTCTTTAAATCAATAGGTGATGATTAAGATTATGAAGTAAATTAATTCGCCAATAAAACTTGATAGAAGCATATTAGAAAGACCAATTCAAGAAACTTTTAAAAGCCAATTCAGAAAATTTAAAGAAACTCTAAGAAAATGGAAGAGGTTGCCTTAGTAGGAACTAAATTCCCACATTCCTTAAAATAGTCGAGCAAAAAACCAGATTACCACTTGTAATTATTGTAGAGGCAGTCTATATGTCAAGTAGACAATTGGACTAAATAATACCTTAGTTTTCTCTATATATACTCTTTATATTTACATATACATATGTGTGTATACATATATATATACTCATCCAAATTCATGGATTTTCTGAAATCTATCTAGAGATCCCTTGGTCCAAGAATCCCAAATTAGAATTTTCAATCTGGTCTAAGTCCTGTGTTTTATGGGTAAGAGACATGAGACCCAAAGTGTGTTGCCTGAGATCACAAAACCATTGGCAGAATTAAAATGAATCCAGCACCAGTGCTAGAGAGCAGGCTATGGACCTCTTCTCAGAATAACATGATCTAAAGACAATGTGGCAGTCAGAATTCAAGTTGAGTTTTGTAACCAGAAGAGCACTATTGACCCTGAACACCAAGGAAAGAGGAGTTATGGGAAATAGAACCCAGCTCAGCAGAACTTACTCAGCATCTACCTTTGGATGTGAACTTGGTGGGACTAATTCTTTGTCAAATTGGGGATAAATTGTGAACTGCATCCCCCAGAAACCAAGATGGTATAAAGGGAACTACTTCCTCAAGATGCCTAAGAAAATATTCATTTATTTTTTCTGATTATAACTTTTAAATAAATATCTCTTTCTAAAATTCAATCAATGTCAAGTTGTTAAATATAATGCTATCATTGACCCTTTAACAATGGGAAAGAACATTGTGTGTAAAACATAGAGCTAATGACTGGAGAAAAATACCACCTCAAATCTTTTAGATTACCCTGAAATCCTGAGGGAAGATGTAGCCCTCCCAACTTTGAGAGAGATGGCCATAGTATGTATGCTACACTCTCTCCAAACATGAATGTAATAGCGCAGCAGAGCTAACTCAGGTCTTTTTGAAGAAGTCCTAGACTGCCAGTGAAGAAAAGTCTCTTTTTAACTACATGGCAGCCCATCTGAAACCATCTGGAATAAATTCATATATACTCTAGGCTCTCTAGGACATTTCCCTCCCAAATATTCACAATTCTCCCAAAACTAACATCTTCTACATAGAGTACCTGATCCCAATTTTACATATCATTAGTTGTGATGAAATAAGACTAGAAAATATAACATATTGCTGACTCAATGTATTTGTGGAACCTGGATGAGCAGAGGAAAAGATGGAACTAAGTAAGGAAATCCCGAAAAAAATTTAAGAAGTTTCCTTGCATAGGAACTTGAAGACAAAGATTACTGATTTTTTCTCTAGAGTAAATTCTTGTAAGTATTCTCTAATGGCTTCTGAGAAAAGAGAGAAGATAAGAAATGCTTTCTGGAAAATGGACACTACAAGGCTATGGGAATTAAGAAGAACTGAGGAAATAGTTTATGGACTGGAAATGACAATACAGAGTTAAGAACAGGCTTAAGAGGGTCTTGGAAATAAAAAATTCAGAGATCAGGGTTACCATACATACAAGGCTATAGATACTGGTTCATCAAAAGTACTATAAGTATAAGATATCTTATTCAGAAGAGGGAGTGTTTGGGTCATTGGTTTCAAGCACAGAAGTGGTGAATTTATCTAGTGGGAAGAAATCAAGCTATGTATGAAGAATCAAGAAAGGAATGGATGAAATGGTCTCTCTGGGACATGAATTGTCCTCAGCAATCTGGGGCAATGGATAGAATGTCAGACTAGAGTCAGGAAGACCACATTCAAATCCTACCTTAAACACTTCATAGCTGTGTGACTCTGGACAAGCCATTTAATGTACATTCTATTTGTCTTCATTCCCTCACCTATAAAATAACTACCTATTTTAGCTACTTCCAGTCACCTATCACCTAGAGTGGTTGTGACCTAATATTTGTAAAGTGTCTGACACATGAGAGACATGTACTCCAAGTTTTTGTTTTTTCCTTCCTTCATTTCAAGAATAACCTAGACATTGAATATGCCCAGATTCAAAGTTTTGCTGTTTTTGTTTTTGTTTGGGTGGTGAGTGCTTTTTTCTTAGTTGTCTTTTTGTTTATTTATTTGTTTTTAATGTTGCCCTTAAGCAAAATGGTTTGGGGTACTAGCTGGCAAACAAGAGAACATCTTCCAAAGTAGAAGCCCTGCTAGAAGCAAAGAGATATGCTTTTGTGAATTTTATTTTTCAGGTTCAAAGATTCAGTTACTCCTCTTTTTAATAAGATTTACATACATTGTTTAAATTCATCATGTTGGTATACCATTTCTATGCACTTGGGACCCTACCTTTGGCAAAATAACTAAAAGATTCGGTGGTTTTGCCTCTGTCTCTCATCAACCTGTTTCCCATAACTATGATATAGCTCCCCCTATATATATGGTATGATATATATATGTATATATATGTATACACACACACACACGCACACACGCACACATGCACACATGCACACACACACACACACACACACACACACACACACCACACACACTAGCTGGGAGGACCTGAGCAAGTAAATGAGCTATTTTAGCTTCTGTTTTCTCATCTGTAAAATGGGATTTGTGTACCTATCTCTTAGGATTATTGTGAGAAAACAAAGGAGATTATGTATTATAAAGAATTCTGTAAACCCTAGGATGTTTCTAAGTGCTTGCCATTGCTGTATTATTCTGCAAGTGATTGGAAAATTTCTTCTTTATTTCCTTATTAATAGCAAAACTTCCCTCTCAGCTCTCACATAATACTTTTTTTCCAGTAATAATTTTGTTAAATGTCAGTGTCATAGATTGAAAAATATGATGAAATTGAACTTTCATTCAAAGATGAAACTATTGTTTGGCACATGAGATGGATTGTCATCAATGGAGGACAGAAGTCCCAGCTACTTAAAATTAATTTGATGTCAGTATCATTGTTTTCAGAATGAAGCTAATATTGACTGTAAAACTGAGGGACACAAGCATGGAGTTGGTTATTTCATGTGAAACATATATGTATGTATGTACGTATGTATGCATACTTATAACTAGAATTCAACTAAACTCACTGAAATACACAATCCTTGGATCTTAAGGTAAATGAAGGAGAAAATGACATTCAGAGCATCCTAATCAATTCTGAATAATTTTCCAACTTTCATTTGATCTCCCTGCACCCTGATTTTATCATTACAACAATTATTACAATATCATTCTTATTTTGCAAAGGAAAGAGCTGAGACTTATATAGGTTTTATGAATTGCCCAAGGTCACAGTTAGCTAGAGACAGAAGTTGATTTGAAACCCAGATTTCTCTTGGATCCCCATTGAGTGAAATTTCCACATACCATGCTATCCCAAATTGACTGAAACTTTAGTACTCAACTCCTCAAAAGATATTTTGGGTGAACCTTCTTCCTCTTCAGGTTGTAGTAAGGACTTTGCCTACCAATCCATAGTTTTTCATTCTAAGACCTCATTACAGCCCTAGAATTCACATATTTGAAGAATTTGAATTTCATTCTTGCAGTTTCTCTCTCTAATTGCATGGCTCTTCCTAGAATAAAACGATTAATAATAACCAATAATTTGGGGCAATGGGGAGTTCCCCTTTTTCATAAAATCCCCATTTCTAAAGTTCAGTCTCTGAAAATTGAACCAACTTTTCCCTCAATTATGCTTAAACCCCACCCAACCCTATAAGGAATTCCTAACATAAAATGAATTCCTCACCATTGTGTTCCATTCAAGCAAGTTTTTGTGGAAGTAGATCTTTTGTTTAAATTGCCCAGGAATAGGAGAAGTCTGGGTATAAAGTCTTTGTCCAAGAGTGACATGATGTCATCCAGCTTTCATTAGCGTGAGCCCACTATTCATTTTAATATTTATTCTCTCATTAATTGTTACAGAGATTAGTTGTCCTTCATTCCTGAAGATAATCATGACATCAGGGGGATAGTACCATAATATCGAAGTGATTAGGATTAAAGTGAAAGAGGCAACATAGCTTCTTCCTCCTTCCTTCCTTCCTTCCTTTTTCTTCTCTCTCTTTCTCTTTCTTTCTTTCTTTTTTTTCTTTCTTTCTTTCTTTCTTCTTTCCTTTCTTTTTCTTTTTTCCTTTCCTTCTTTTTTTTCTTTTTCTCTTTCTTTCTTCCTTCTTTCTTTTTTCTTCTTTCTCTCTTTCTTTTCTCCTTCCTTCCTTCCTTCCCCTCTTCCTTCCTTTTCCTTCTTTTCCTTCTTACTCTTTCTTTCTCTTTCTTCCCTTTCTTCCTTCCTTTTTTTCTTCCTTCCTTCATTCTTTTCTGTCTTTCTCTTTGCATTTGTAATCCCAGCACTTAGAATATTGTCTTGTATGTAGTAAACACTTACTGATTAAATCTAAATTGACATGGCAGGGAGAAGTAATGGATATGCCAAATGACTGAATATGGTAGGATAGATAATATATGAAAATAAAGGATATGAGTTACTTGACTAAGACCCTCAACGACTAGCTCCTGAACATGATACTCAAAGGATTATTGGAATAATTGGAATAAAGACATTGCTGAGAAGTAGCACTAAAGAGACCTAGGCTCTAGCTCAGAAATGAAACACCAGCCAAGGAAACAACACTGGGAATGCTTTTGTGTGTGTCCAAACTGGGGATAATTGGTGTTTTATTGTCTGGATCACACCTGACATGGAAGCAAGCTCCCAAATTAATTTGAGTTGCTCACTAGAACATTGGTGGCTCTCTACTAATAGGGATTTTACTTTACCTTAACTTATTTTATTTTTAGATTATGAAGTAGGCCAAAAGTTGGTTTTTACCAACAAGGTGACAAGAGAACTAATGAGGATGGATTATAGATATATTATAGATCTAAAACTGAAAGAGATCATTGAAAACAACCTTCTCAGATTACATAGAAAATTAAGCATAAGGCGGTCTAATGAGCTAACCAAGGTCAAAGACTCAGAGTAAGTATCAGAGGCAGGGATGAAACTGGATCCTCTGATTCTAAGTCAGTGTTCTATCTACTCTTTTAAGATGCCTTATATTAAAAGCTTATTATATGTTTCTGAGCAACAAATTGAGAATATTCATATACAAGAAAGCAGAGCAAGTTAAGTTAGGAAAGCTTGGGCAAATACTCAGCAATATGAAGATTTATGGGAGTTGAGGGAAAGCAATAAAATGAGTGACAAATTCCCTGGCTTATTCTCAGGAACCATATAGAGAAGGGAGGCATCAACAAGCTTTTTATTCAACACTTATTATGTGCCAGGCACTTTGCTAAGTGCTAAGAAGGAAGACAGCAATATAAGTAAGCCTTTGACACTATAAGGGATATACTCCCTTAATATCAGTTGATTTGGGAAAGAACAGGGGTCATCCTGGGATAACCAGCATAGACCTGAAAAAAAGGATCCAGGTTTAATTGGTGTGAAATGTAAACACCTCCAGTCCAGCTCTGCAGAAATAGCAAGGGACTAGCTTGGTTCCAAGGTAGTTTTAGCCCTTCAACCCAAAACACAAGAAGTTTCACCTCTTAGACAATAAGGATCTGAGTCCAGGAAGACTGAATGAACCCTTCCATTAAGGACTGCCAGGCCCAGCAGTGCTGCAGAGATCTGGGAGAGAGAGAACCAGCACACCTGGTGAGGGCAGAAGCCGTGGGGCAGGGATCTTGCTGACTTGAGGCACTTACAGTAGGTTGGAGTGCTTTTGGGGCTCCAGACCAGAGGAAAGAACTGAAGTGAAGCCAGAGGCACTATCACTCCTACACCAGGATTAGAGATAGTTACACTAATAAATTCTCATTTAAAAATGAGCAGGTAAAGGAAAAAAGAACCCAAGCATATAAACTTACTAAGAGAATAGGGAAGATTTGGGTTCATCTTCAGAGGAGGATATTAAAGAAAAAGGAAGAGAAGGAAAAGCGTCTCCTGCCCCAAGGAGTAATATTAAATGGTTACCTGCCCCAAAGGAATTTATAGAAGAATCCCAAAATGACTTTAAGCAAACAAATGAGAGAGACTGAGGAAAAACTTTTTAAAAATTAAAATAAATTAAGAACCATCCAAGAGAAACAAGAAAATTATGAAAAGAAAGTCAATCAACTAGAAAAGGAGATCCAGTCTTTTTTAATCATAGCCTTTTATTTTCAAAATATATGCAAAAATAGTTTTCAACATTCACCCTTCCAAAATCTTGTGCTCCAAATTTTTTTCCTTCCTTCCTTCCCCCACTCCATCCTCTCGACAGCAAGTAATCCAATTTATGTTAAACATATGCAATTCTTCTATCTTATTTCCACAATTATCATACTACACAAGAAAAATTAAGAGATCCAATGTTTTAAAGAAGAAAATGATTCTTTGAAAATTAGAATTGGGCAAAGGGAAGCTAATGAAGCTATAAAATACCAAGAAATAACAAAATAAAGTATGAAAGATGAAAAAAATAGAAGGGAATGTAAAACATAAGAAAAACAACAGATCTGGGGAACAGATAAAGAAGAGAATACATAAAAGAATAATAGAACTATCTAAAAGCTGTGACCAAAAAAAAAAAAAAAAAAAAAAAAGAACCTTGACACAATAATATAAGAAATAATCAAAGAAAATTGTCCTGAAGTGATGGAACATGAAAAGAAAGTAGAAATTAAAAAAAAAATCCATCTATCAGTCTCTCAAAGAAATTTTATAAGAAAACACATAGGAACATTATTGCTAAATTCTGAAACTCCCAGAACAAAAAGATAATTTTACAAGAAACAAGTAATCAAAAATAAAAAACCAATCCAAATATGCTGGAACTACAATTAGAATTGTACAGGATTTATCAGCTGCTAACGTTAAATACCACAGGTCCTGTACCATTGTATACCAACAAACAAAAGAATCAGGCTTATAGACAAAAATATTATATCCAGCAAAATTAAATATAATACTGGGTGAAAAAAATGGAAGTTCAATGAACCTTTCAATTTTTAGGATTTTTGTCTTAAACATATTTGAACTCAATAGAAAATTTAGCATTTAAGAACCAACAAAAATAGTAATTTCAAGGGACTCAAAGACAAATTGTGTATGTTTTACATATATGGAAATATAAAGCACATGTCTAAAATTGACATCAGTAATTGGATAGTCAAAAAAAAAAAGATTGGGACAGAGTTGAGCATGATCTGATCCTAAAAAACAAAATCATCTAGGAAAAGATAAAAATAGTAATCATGCTATATGAATAAGCTACAGAGGAAGAAGCAACAGATACAGTAGGGAGGGAAGGAGGTAGTTCTGAAAACCTACTCACATTGGAAATGGATTAAATAGGGAACAATACATATTTATGTACAATATATACATATATGTATGTGTATATTATATATATATATGTATATATATATGTGTGTGTGTGTGTGTGTGTGTGTGTGTGTGTATACCATAAAGGTTATAACACCCTCCAAAATCTGTAAAGAAGTAAGGCAGGAGTGAATAAGATAAGGTTAAAGTAGGGTATAGGAGGTTGTGTAGATTTATGGTAGTGGGGTGGGATAAGGTGGGTAGATTAATAGGAATGAAATAAAGAGGGAGGGAAAAGTTAGAGGAAAAAATATTAGAGGAACACATGGGGATGGGGGGCAATGGGGAGGTTAAGTAATAGCTAGACAAGTTAACAGAAGTAAAGTAGAAGAGTTAACAGAGACAGGAAAAAAGATTATACATAAACATAATAAATAATCAGGAATAAATTTAATTTTTAAAAAGTAGGGGTAATAGCCATTGATCTTAGAACAAGTTTTTTTTGTTTTTTTTTTAGACCCATATTTTAATTATTTAATTAATAATAATAATAATTAAGGATCATGACATCAGGAAGATAATAACATGATATGCAGTTAATTGGAGTTAAACTCCAATTAAAGAATTTATCTTAAAAAGGCCAATGTCTCCCACTGCATCCAGGCCATCTCTAGTTATCCTGATTTACATCTTTCCAATAATGATAATATTAATAATAGCTGTCATTTTTATAGCACTTATTACAGTGCCGGTACTGTTTTAAATATTTTACAAACACTATCTATTTTTATTTTCACAGATGCTATTATCAACCTCATTTAACAGGTCAGGAAAATGACACACTTGCCAGGGGTTACAGAGTATCTAAGTGTCTAAGGCTAGATTTGAACTCAGATTTTCCTGACTCTGGGCCTAGGACTCTATCCACTACCCTAGCTCCCTGCATCATCTTTCTCTAAGAACCAGTGTGGAAAAAATCCAACCTGGAGTCTTGGAGATAATGATGCCTCTAAATTGCTTACTTTTGAGATGAATTGTAAGTTAAAGTAACAGTCAAGGAAAATCATTCAACAAGAGACCTCCAGCTCAGGAGAGAAACCCAACTATTTCCACAGGGGAATAAAAAAAAAAAATGTTCAGATTGTGAGAGCAAATGACATCATCAAATTAAAGAATGTGTGGTGAAACCTTTTGCCAGGCAAAATAGGGTAGATATTCTCCTGTATGTATAGATACTTAATATTTAATGTATAATCTTTATATATGATATTTACATATTTATCTATTTATGTATGTCACAAAATAAGGAAGACAGAACTTATTTATTTATAACAGACCTTCCACTGAAAAGAAGAATTACACCCTTTTTATATCTCTGATATGCCATCTGTAAATTGCTCTTCTTACATGAAATAATGACGTATATAGTAGAAGCATTATTATTCCCAGAACAACACTTCGAAAAGAAACCATGGCTTAGATATATTAATTAACTTATCTAAGGTCAAAGAGCTAAGCAACAGAACTAGCACTTGACCCCAGCCTTCTGACTTCAAGTTTAATACTCTTTGCAGTATAAATCATTACTTCAACTTGTTTGGGGTTTTGCCTGCTTATTTGTTCTGATCAAAGTAGGGGTTATAAAAGCATAGTCAAAAGAAGGATTTGTCAGGGAACTGCTTCAGAAAGGGAAGCTGACTGAGATGACCAACACACCAAAAATGCTGTTGTGGTCAAAGCAATGAGATCTTATTTGTTGAAAGGATTCAAATTGAGAAAGTGAGGGATTATGGATGATTTTGGCAACAATTTCATTGCTAAGGGATCAAGAAAATTCAAGCAGTTTTACCATTTAGACTGGTAGACAAATTGCCCATACCAATGAAAGCTATAATTGTGGGGGTTTTATTTGTTGGTTTGTTTTTTTTTCCCAAAATGCAGAAGCAGAGAAATACAGAGTTTCTTTAATGACTTCTTACTCCCTGTTAATTGTGAGTTCCACTAGGGAATTTGTCTTTCTCCTTGTTAACTGCTCATTCAGTATGACTGTCTTGCCTTGTATTTGCTCGAGTCTTGTGAAGCTATTTTCGCAAAACAATAAAATAGGCAAACCTTTGTAACCTGTGACGAATGTCTGACTTGATTTTTTACAATTGGTTGAACTATAACTGAATCTCTATTGTACTATTTTTATATAATATTCTTTTATAATTATGCTATTCCAAATCTATTTATCACTTCTGGTACCTTTTTACTATTTCAGTAAGTGCTTAATAAATGTCTGTTGATTAAAAAAGCTAAGCAACTTGGTTCATACCAAGCTATTGGCAATCTATTACCAGACAGTTCCTACCAATATGATTAAAGGCTGATTTCAACAGTCTTCTCTAGTCAAGTGAACATTTATGGATATACTTAAAGGACACAAGTATAATTTGATTTTATTGTGACAATTTAAGAAATTACTCTTTACCCACTCTGTGGTCCAGTCATATTGGCTTGATGCTCTTCACATACTATGTTCCATTTCCCTTTTCTTTGCTTTTTTCTTTGGCTATCCCCTATTCCTGGAATACTTCTGCCTTCCCACCTCTGCCTCTGACATTTGTTAACTATCTTCATGACAGTGTTCCAGAGTTGTTTTTAAAGGAGGATTTTCCCCAGATTTCCCCACCCACAACTGCTAGTGCTGTTCTTCCAAGTATGACCCTGAATATGACCTTTATACATCTTTTTCTATATTCATGTTGTCTCCTCCACTAAAATGTTAAATCTTTAAGGTTAAGGACTGTTTTTCTTTTCATCCCTAGCACTTAGCAAAGTGTCTGTATTATAGAATCTAATAAATGTTTGTTCATTAATTGATAACAAACTCTTAAAATTCAGAGAAAATAGTTGAGACCCAATGGTCTTAGTGGAGGGATGTTGGCCTATTTATTCCCTTCATGAAATTTAGCATTATACATTTTTGTATCATGAAACACTTTTGACTCTGTTTATCCTAGAACTTCCGATGATGACAATGCTTTTGTTAATTCTTCCTCTTCCTTGGCTTAATACTTGGGCAGGTAACAACTACTCTTTCAGCTCAGTTTTTTCCATCTACAGAACAAATGGGGTTATACCATATATTAGTTATATTTCCATCTAGCTCAAAAATCTGTGGATAGATATAAATTTGACAAGAAATTTTGACCAAAAACAATAAAATTCTATCTTCAATTTTTTTTGCTAACTAGTCCATTTATTCCTATTAGTCACATTGTTATAAGTTCATTTTCCTCACCTTTGTGATCAAAGGACAGCTTCAGACACTAACTTTGTGATCCTGGGCAAATGAGACTTATAAAACAGCATAGGCAAAAGTAGTGTGGAATGTGATCATCAATTGCCTTTTGAGCTTGTAATTACTAGTGCCATAGAATCAAAAGAGAGAAAAGTCTCCTTCTGCCACTTCTAGAGGCATTGCTTTTAAAGTAATCAGACATAGAAGGCATGAGTGAAAAAGTACTGCTAAAGATATATTCATATGGGGACCCTGACATCCTGCATTGGGTGAATATAAAGAGACAGCTACATGTTCATCCTCATTTATTTAAAAGGATGCAGCTGTGGTTAGAAATAAGACCTAAACTTTAGCAGGTGACTTTGAGCAAGTTGTTTGATGTCTCAGCATTTCATTTCCTATTCCTAGAAAATGGAAGTAATTATTATTGCTATCAGATAGTAAATGCTTTGAAATTGTGAAAGAGGATTCACTTGTATAAAATCTTTAAAACCATAACTTGGCACTACCCAGCATAGAAGTGCTAATCACTGAACAGCACAAATTAAACATCTGTTTTCATTGTCTTAGAAATTTCCATTATATAACAAAGAAACTCTTACTCATCATATACATCAAGGAAACAACACAATACAGTGAAAACACCACTGGATTTGGTGTTGGAAGACCTCGGTTCAACATTTTGTAATCATGAATGAATCATTGAATACATATTGGGACCGCAATTTTTTCATTTGTAAAATGAGAGACCTGGACTCAATAGTGTCTTAGCTCCTTTCCAGCTCATGACACTATGAGATGTATTTTGAGGTGAAAGTGATAGAAAATGATAGTTAATTGGAAATACACTAGAAAGGGAAAAGAATGATATTGTGTTAGCATGAAGTTAAAACCATGGGAGAGAACAGTAAGGGAAACCTGGATATAAAAATAGAAATGGTAAAGAGTCCATAGAACTTAATTAGAAGGCCCAAAGGAGTCCTTGGTGGAAGCAGTTTGGTTATCACTGTCCTTAAATAACACCCCTGAAATCTATAAAAGGAATTAAAGAACTCAGACAAGCTTTTTTAACTTTACATTCACACCAAGAGGGAAAAAGATTCTGCAAGTCTAAACAGTTCCTTTTCCTAAATAATGTTTCTTTTCAAATGAAAAAATGCAACAGCTGACAATTCTGCAACAAAAATGTGTTGAGATTTTTTTAATGGACATTTTAGTAAATGCTTGTACTTCAAATTATACAAAAACAATTATGTAAAAAACACTAATGCTAAATTTTTCCCTATATAACACTGATAATTTGTCCATATTTGCCTAAGGAGAATTCTGGTTGTCTTCATCCAGGACAGTCATTCCCTTCTTGCCTCCTACAGCCTTAGTATCTAAGATAATACCTAGGAAATGGGGAAGTACTTCAGATCCCTTAGAATATCCATCAATGAAGCTGAAGTAGTTTCTTCTCATCGAATGACTAGATTATTGGGTTAATGCCACAGACAGAATCCTATGGGAAGCCTATCTCCCCATAGTTATTTCACTACTCAAATTAACTCCTTGCTCAAATTAACATAGCATATATACTTATCTACTTACTTACTATACTTCCTCAACATAATTTTAAAAAATTATGAACACTGTATGTTGCTTTTTTGGGGGTAGAGGGTATTTTCTCAATCTTCTTTTTATCTTCAATACCTCAGTATAGTTCCAGACACATAGTAGGTATTTTAATACGTTTTCTTGAATTTAATTATATTGAGCTGATGATATTTGTAATTTTATCACTTCTATTTTAATTGAATCAATCAAAAGATTATGCTCAGGTTTCTAAACTAATTTTTTTAGTTTCCAAATAATCCAAGAAAGCTTAGATACATTTTGACAAAAAGTTCTAGTGTTGTCTCTAAAATCTATTTTCGCCTAAATATGGCTTCTTGAAGAAGCTTTTTTTCTATCTATCAAAAGTGACATTAACTGAAACAAAACATCTTTCAAGTCCTCCTTTTTCCCTAAAGAATATCTCACTAGGGTAGGAACAGAACTCATAAAAGCAAGTGGAAAGAAAGAATGAGTTTTTCTTAAAGAATTGTGAGGAGTTCCCAAAACATCCAATTAAACACTATTTGTCAAGACAAGAGTTTAAGACAAGACTTACAAATGATAACTGATGAATTTGTGATCCTTTCCTCATCCCCCACATATATATTAAATTGATAATTAGAGGGGACATTATTAGGATTCAATGATCAATGCTGCTGCCACTTGATATAAAAGGCATGCACAAATTGGTAGGATGTGTTCATTCTCATTTTGCAGGCAAGGAAATAAAGTTCTGAGGATACCTTTATTATGTATCCAGTGTCA
The DNA here is from genome assembly GCF_048593235.1 of Sminthopsis crassicaudata. Classification (NCBI taxonomy): domain Eukaryota; kingdom Metazoa; phylum Chordata; class Mammalia; order Dasyuromorphia; family Dasyuridae; genus Sminthopsis; species Sminthopsis crassicaudata. The sequence goes on along the minus strand of NC_133617.1, from coordinate 260,578,326 downwards.
CTGGCTAAGTTACTGCTGGAATCAAGATTAATATTCACATCTTCTGAACTTCTGGTCCAATGCTCAGCACACTGACTTTCACTGCCTCTTGGAATCATAATGAGTCTCCTTTCACTAGCATCAATTTAAAAAGAAGGACCACCTGTGGAGGTTTCTTTGTTACTGGAAGAGAATTAAAATTTAACTGTTCAAGGGGATTATCAACAGAAAATTACAGATTTCTCTGAAAACTACAGATTTCTCCTTAACTATAGCAGATAATATTTGCTGAAAAGTGTCACTTTTTGCCAATAAAAGCACTGCATCTGCTGCACAAAGAAAGAAGTTGTATATCCTTCAGATTAAACTGTCACTCTTTAACAATGCCCTATCATTGCCTATACAATATACTTGTGTTTATTATGAGATTATCCTAGCAAAGATCCCTACCACTTTAGGCACATTTCTTAGACAGAATTTCCCTAACTCTTAGTTTCACAACTATAATGTGGGAATAAGACAGCCCCACATCTGGTCTCATGTAAATATTTTGTTAATGAGGATGAAATAACTCATGTTAAAGCCCTTTAAAAAAATCAGTAAACAAGCAATCCATTAATCACCTACATATAATAGTGAGTAGTAAAACTGCAAAGTGGTGTTTTTTATTCAACATTCATAAAATCTCTATCATTCATTCAGGCCTGCCTAACTCTTCATTTATGTTATTGTAAGAGTCTCCTAATTGTTCTCTCTGATTCTGAACATAAAAGAGTATGACCTCTCTAATATATCCTTCACACTGTTGCTAAATTAATATTTCTAAGATGCATATGGGACCATGTCACTTCTTCACTCAAAAGATCTTAATTGTGTTTCCTCTAGACTAAAACTTTAGAGTCCTCTTTTGGCTTTAAATGTTTGGCATTTAGAGTTCCCTAGAATCTGGCTCTCACCCATCTCTCCAGGCATATTTCCTATTATTTCCCTTAATAAACTATGTTTTCCAGCCAAACTGGATTACTAGCTGATGCCCAAACATGACTTGTCATCTGTCATCTCTGTTGCTTTGCAAAGGCTGTCATATGTGCCTAGAATACATTCCCTTTTCACCCCTGCTTCTTAGCTTCCAATGCCTCAAGTCAAGTTCCAAGCTCCAGCTATAAGATGTGTTTCCTGAATACCCTAATTATTAGTACTCTCTTCACTTTCTTTGCATTCTTCTTTCTTTCTTTCTTTCCCTTTTTTCTTTTTTTCTTCCTATTCTTCTTCCTTCCTTCCTTTTTTTTTTCTTTTCTTTTCTCTTCTTTTCTTTTCTGACAGGCCCTTGATTTTATCAAAATAGGTTGCTTCCAGTAAGCAACCTGATGCAGTTGGTACATATCCTCCAAAATAGTTTTGCTTGATATGTTGAGAGACTAAACAAATTTCCTAAGGTCAGTATGTATCAGAGGTGGGTGGAACCTTGAGTCCATGTTTTCCATTTCCAAAATCAACTTTTTTATCCAATTCACCATGGTGAGTCTTGAGTGGCTTCATATTTATATTTACAAGGCCATGTACATGCTGTATCCCCCCAGAAGAAAACATTTAATTCCTGGAGGGAAGGCATTGTTTCATCTTGTTTTTGTATTCCCAGTACCTGAAACATGGTATTAGTGTTGAATTTTAATATAGCCTTTGTTAAATAGAATATAAATCAATACCTAATATATTCTGAAGTCTTACATTGAGTACTCTTGGAAAAGAAATATCAATATGTGTGTATATATGTATATGCATATGTATATGCATATATATATATGGTTATATATACATACTGAAAAATAATTATACACGGTTACCATATAAAACATATAGATAAACACACACACACACACACACACACACACACACATATATATATATTTGTGCCAAGTTTTCATTTAATTGAAATAAAATATTTTATTTTTAACATTTTTGTTCTCGTTGCTATCATTTCATATAATAAGAGCATCATTCTTAGTCTTCTCAAATTTTGTCTAAGTCAATTGAGAGGCGGGGAAGATGGCCTGTATTCAGATCACTGTAGTAAATTTTCAGCTTAGGCAAGTAGGTGGTACAAACACTTAGCAGCTGTGTAACACCCTGATCAAGCCATTTAACTTCTACCTACCTCAATTTCTTCATTTGGAAAATGGGAATATTAATAAGCACCTACCTTCCCGGATTGTTGAGAAAATGGCTTAATATGTGTAAAGTGCTTTGAAAACCTTAAAGCACTATGTAAATGCTATGTATTGATGCTATCAACACACCAGTATCATGGTTGACTAATTTAAGTAAATAAGGTAAGTGCATTGTGAATTCTATTCTACCCCCTATTTCATATATAAAAGATAAAAACAAAATGATGATTTTAATTTTTTCTTAATTTTATTTTTTTTTTTTAGTTTTTGCTGAGGCAATTGGGGTTAAGTGATTTGCCCAGGATCACAAACTAGGAAGTGTTAAGTGTCTTAGACCAGATTTAAACTCAGGTTCACCTGACTTGAAGGCTGGTGCTCTATCCACTGTGCCACCTAGCTGCCCCAAAGTGATGATTTTTTAAGAAATGGATGCCACACTGAAAAATTTTTAAAGTCCTTAATGGTGATTTTATTGTCATGGTTTTATCACCTTACCAAAATTTCTGAAGAATTATATCCTATCAGTTTTTTCAATATCAATTTTTTTGAATCCAGTTTATACTCTGCAAATAGGGAAAAAAGAAACAAACAAAAAACATGACATTTTCCTTCTTTCCTGCTTTCCACTTTGAAAATCCTTATGTTCTATGTGCACTAGTTTCTCCAATTTTTTTCCTTTCCCTTTCACTGATGAGCAGATTTGTCCTTTCTCTGTTCATAATTGAGATTTTACCTCTAGAAGTGAAATATCCAGTTTTTCCAGACTGAATTAATTTTCTTAGGGGCAGGATGACCAAAGAAACATAGACTTAGATGACATTTTCTGATTATCCGGGATTTAATGACTTCTACAATCTGGCTCCAACTAATTTTTACATCTTTATTTCCTATTATTCCCTTTAAAAATACTCTATGATCTATGAAAGAGTGTTCCAAATCACTACTGATCAGAGAAATGCAAATTAAGACAACTCTGAGATACCACTACACACCTGTCAGATTGGCTAAGATGACAGGAACAAATAATGATGAATGTTGGAGGGGATGTGGGAAAACTGGGACACTAATACATTGTTGGTGGAATTGTGAAAGAATCCAACCATTCTGGAGAGCAATCTGGAATTATGCCCCAAAAGTTATCAAACTTTGCATACACTTTGATCCAGCAGTGCTACTACTGGGCTTATATCCCAAGGAAATACTAAAGAAGGGAAAGGGGCCTGTGTGTGCCAAAATGTTTGTGGCAGCTCTTTTTTTGTAGCTAGAAACTGGAAGATGAATGGATGTCCATCAATTGGAGAATGTTGGGTAAATTATGGTATATGAAGGTTATGGAATACTATTGCTCTGTAAGAAATGACCAGCAGGATGACTACAGAGAGGCTTGGAGAGATTTACATCAACTGATGCTGAGTGAAATGAATGGAACCAGAAGATCGCTGTACACTTCAATGCTGTATGAAGATGTATTCTGATGGAAGTGGATATCTTCAACATAAAGAAGATCAACTCACTTCCAGTTGATCAATGATGGACAGAAATAACTACACTCAGAGAAGGAACACTGGGAAGTGAATGTAAATTGTTAGCACTACTGTCTATCTACCCAGGTTACTTACACCTTCGGAATCTAATACTTAATGTGCAACAAGAAAATGGTATTTACACACATATATTGTCTCTAGGTTATATTGTAACACATGTAAAATGTATGGGATTGCCTGTCATCTAGGGGAGGGAGTAGAGGGAGGAAAGGGATAATTTGGAAAAATGAATATAAGTGATAATGTTATAAAAAAATTACTCATGCATATATACTGTCAAAAAAATAAATAAAATTTTAAAAAATACTCTATGATCCAACAAGATTGGTCTTTCATCTAGTCATTCCTGAGCTTATCCAATCTTCTAGTTATAGTAATTTCTCCCTGGGATATATTTCTTCCTTACTTCTGCCTCTTGATATTTCAAAATATTTTTTTCCAAAAACTTATCTTAGTTACCATCTCCTTTATGAAAATATCCCAGCTGAAAAATGATTTCAAATTTTCCCAGAGTGCTTTTACTGGATCTTTCCTTTGTACTTCTCTACAACCCCTAACATGATGCCTTTTGCAAATAAAGTGAGTGACATTTTACCCTTATTTTGTGCGAGTTGTTTCAGCCAACAGAATGTAAACTTCTTGGGAGCAAGGATTCTTTTTTCCTATTTTCTTTGCATTCCTAATGCTTACCATAGTTCCTGGGACATTGTGGATGCTTGATAAATATTTGTTCAATAACTGATTGATTGACTGAGGTACAGGGATCAGTATAAATAAAGATATTGAGGCAGGAAAAATCAAGGTATGTTCCAGAGGTGGGAAATGGTTGTAGGAAAAGACAATAAACCAACTTGCCTGGAAGGTAGCAGTTAGTATAGTGTAAAAGATAGGTAAGGGATAAAGCTAAGACCAAATTGTAGAGGGTCTTCAATGCCAAGCAAAGAAGTTCAAAACATGTGGCAATGTAAAACAGAAAGATTGTGTACCATTAATATGAAAAACAGGACAGTAATGTCAAAGGAAGTGACTGAAACTGCAAAATTGGAGAGGAGTGGGTCTATTAATATCCATGATTATTGGCTACAGTTCTTCACAGTGGTCCATGAATTATTAGCAAAGCACCTTTACCAATTTCTTATCTGATACAGTTTTGATCCCATCTATTTTTAACAGTAGGTATCACATATTTATTGACAAAAATAATAAGACTTCAAAAATATAGGCTAATCTTATAATATTATATGTATTATATAAGGCTTTCACAGTTTATATCAATAAAAAATCTAGAAACAATTATATAATAATATATTGGCAGAGATAGGAAAAATGTGCTCAAGCATCCTAGGAATAAAAAGAACAACTCATTATTTATCTAGCAATTATTAAACAAACCACCTGGAAATGCTGTATTGATTACATAAAAGTTATGCCACCTTTATTTAATTGTTACAATTATACTATTTTAAGTCAAAGCAAAGCTTTTGACTTTTTTCTGAATTCAAGGATTAGTTATATGCTGGAAAAATAGAAATTGCATGCAAACCAAATAAGAATACTTGAGGATTAATATCTACTATGCAAGACTCTGAGATGCATATTTGAATAGAGATAATATTGTAACAAACGTTAGAAAAGAACTTCATCAATTTTTAATCTTTGACAATTGCCTGAAGGCACTAAGGAATAACTTTCTTAAGTGATTTGAATAAGACATTTAATGTATATCAGAGGCAAGACTCAAATCCAAATCTTCTTGACTTTTAGGCTCTCCCTCTAACCACTAGGCAGTCTAACACTTTAGACTTCTAGCTAGTGAAGGTTATGTATATTGACCAGGAAATTCCTATTCAAGTTATTTATTTAAGCCACATATATTGAAAAAAATGCTTCTTATAAATTAGTAGATGAATTTGTGGTCAGATGAATTAATGCTACAGCCTTTACCACAACTGAAAGTCTTGAAGGAAATTAATTTATTAAGAACAAACTGATCCTAGTCCAAGATCTTTTCCTGAATATCAGATAGGGTCAAATACAACATTGTCACAAGGTTGATAGCCTTTGAAAAATAAGATTGTAACTGTAGAATCAATCAACCTTTTAATTAAGTTATTCATCAATTAACTTCTATTCACTCTACTTACTTTTTGAAAGCAGCTCTCTCTCAGTCTTCCCATCATCTTGGTACTCATCCAGCCACCTGTGTGGACAATAGCAAACTAATTAATGGGATAAAGTAATTGATATGAAATGCATTTCTAAGAAAGGAAAATGAAATAAGCAAAAATGTGTTAAGCTCTATTGCAGATAATTTTTTTTCAAAAATAAGAACTCCTAAGAATTAAAGCCATGTCAAATTATTCTTAAGAATTCAGTCTTCTGGGGAGGAGTCTTGGAAGATGGTGGTGTAAGTTGATGAATGTCAAGCTCTCCAGATTTCCCCCACAAATAGAATGAATTTGCAACTCAGGTGGAACATAGATTGATAAAATATCAAGATGACTTGGGGCAGAACAGGAGTCCTCCTGATGCAATGGGAGAGAAGAAAGCATTAGAGGAGAGGATTAACCCATATGAAGTGCAAACACCTCCAGGCTTTCTCCACAGAAATTGCCAAGTAGGAAGCCTTGGGGATAGCTGGGTGTAGATGGAGTCATAATAGGAACCACAGAAACTTTCACCTCCTCTGGACTGTTTGTGGAAAGGGGCCTGAGTTTGGGACAACTGAGGGAACCTCAGTTGATTGGGAATACCAGGCCCAGCTGTGCTGTAGGGACATGGCCCTGCCACCAGAAGTACCTGTAAATACAAAAGAAGTGGGGCAGGGATGCTGCTGAAGACAAGCACTTGGTGGAGGGGAAATCTCATGGTTTGGGGTTCCTGATTAGAGGGGAGAGTTGAATCCTTCCAACCCAGATATTGAAGGTACTTTCACTAATACACTTATTTTTAAAAAATTGAATTGGCAAAGAAGAAAGAATCCCATCATAGAAACTACTATGGGAACAGGGAAGGAGTGGAGGTGGTTCATCTTCAGAGAAGGACACTGAAAAAAAAAACCTTCTACCCCCCAAAAATGACTCCCTATCCAAAGAGAATTTATAGAACTCAAAAATTATTTAAAGATAAAATGAGATACATTGAGGAAAAAATGAAAACCATCCAAGAAAAACAAGAAGATTATGAAAAAAAGTTGAACAGCTAGAAAAGGAGATACAAAGTCTCAAAGATGAAAATAAATCTTTGAAAATTAGAACTGGATAAAGGGAAGTTAGTGAAGCTATGAGAGACCAAGAAATAACAAAACAGATTATAAAAATGAAAAAAAAATAGAACAGAATGTGAAATAAAAGAAAAAACGACAGATCTGGAAAGCATATCAAGAAGAAAATAATATAAGATTAAATTGGACTGCCTGCAAGTTGTGACCAATATATATATATATATATATATATATATATATATATATATATATATATATATATATATATATATATATATATATATATATATATATATATATATATATATATCTTCACCTAATAATGCAAGAAATAATCCATGAAAATTGCTTGGAATGATAGAACATGAGGGGAAAGAAGAAATAGGAAAAAATCCACCAATCACTACCTCTACAAGATTCCTTGTGGAAATCACATAGGAATATCATTGCCAGATTTTGAAAACCCCCAGATTAAAAAGAACATTTTGCAAGAAACAAGAAAAAAAGCAATTCGAATAACCTGAAGCTACAATTAGAATTGTACAGGACTTATCAGTGGCCACAATAAAAGACCATAGGTCCTGGAATCATATCTACTGACAATCAAAAAAATTAGACCTGTAGCCAAAAATATCACATCCAGCAAAATTATATATACTATTGAACAAGAAAAAATGGACATTCAACAAACTTGCAGATTATTTGGGACTTTCTGTCAACCAAACCCAAACTTAATAGAAAATTTAACAAATGAGAGCCAATATCAAAGATCAGTTTCAAAGAATTCAATATGGACAAATTTTTTTAACATAGGAAATGAACACCATATGTTTAAGATTGATATCAACAATAGGGCAGATCAAAAGAAAGACTGGGGCAAAGTTAAGGTAAAAATAGTAATCACGTTATACCAGTGAGGTGCAGAGAAAGAACAGATACAGAGGCATTAGAAAGGAGAGGAGGGCTCATAGTTCTGAAAGTCTACTCGCAACAGGAATGGGTTAAATAGACAACACTGCATATAAGTCATAAAGGGTATAGCACTTTCCAAAATCTATAAAGAAAGAAGGAGGAGGGATGGGCAAATGGGGTAGCAAAGGGGAAAGGAAGAAGACAATAGGAGGGATCCCTGGTAGGGGGAGTATAAGGAATAGCAAGGCAAATTAGGAGCAGAATTAGAGCAAAGACTCAGGGATAAGAAAGATATGTGTGGGTATGTGTATGTGTATATCTACATATGTATACATAAATATATCTTTTCTTAAGAGATCATGTTCAAGCCAATTAACCTCTGAGTTTCTTTTATTACCTATAAAACAAAAACAATAGTATTTGCACTATCTACTTCATAGAGTTGTGAGTAAAGTGCTTTGCAAACTATAAAGTGCTGCAGTTTTACAGTATAAGCTTGGTGCCTCACTATGGGATAGAAATGAGCCTATGTTTTTAAAGAATTTTTAAGTCCCCATCAGGCTCAACCAAATGATGCAGTTTTGATTACAGCTTGGATGATAAATTACATCTGCTGTCTGATGACCAGCTTAGCTAAATACAAAGGGGCCATTAAGTGACTTTTTAATATTTTTTTTTTGCTATGAAGAGCCATTATCATACTAAAATTAGAAAATCAGGCATGCAAACCACTAGTGTATTGGCAGATTCTTATAATAAAAATGTTGATTCAATTTTGAATTTTTTCAAGGTCTTCAGAAACTCCATGTATTTTAAGTGAGAGAAAACTTCAAAAACTACAGAAACTATTAAATGGAGCAAATGTTAAAAATCACTTTCCTTTATAAAAGAGAAGAAAAACTTATTTTTCTACTTAACAAAGTGTAGTTGTTAAGTCAGTTCTTTGGAGAATCCATTTATTTAAATATTTTGTTCTTAGATTTTATAAAATCAAATGATATTGATTAAAATAATTTTCTTATTTTTCTAAGTAACCAATACATATCAAATCAATTAAATCTTCCATTCATTCACTCAACGATTTTTATTTTTTCAATCATTTACTATGTTTCAGGCACATTTGGCTCTGGGAATATTTATATACAAATTAAATAGTTCCCATCTTCAGGGAGTTTACATTCTGTTGGTAGGAAGTAACATGTACATTAGCATAAATTTTATAAAAAGCAGCTATATGGCATAGTAGATTGAGTGCTGGGGCTGAAGTCAGAAAGACTCATCTTTTTTTTTTTTCTTTTTTAAATGTGATGAAATTTATTTGAATTTATTTATTTAATGGAATAGAATATTATTATGTTTTAAAACAAAGTGAAAGAGATGATTTTACAGAATCCTGGGTATCTGGAATTGTTGCAGAATGAAGAGAGCAAACCAGGAGAAAAATATATACGATGATGATACTTTAAAGGAAAAATCAACTTTTAATGTTTAAGAAGTATAATTGAAGCAATCAACAATCATGTCTCCAGAGGACCTATGATGAAGCATGTTACCCATTTCCAGAAAGAGATGGATACAAGGTACAGAATGATATATACATTTTTCAACATGGCTGCTCTGGGTATGTTTTGTTTGTGTTTATTGTTGTAAGGTAGAGACTCATTTTCTTAGTTCAAATCTGTGTTCAGACACTTACTAGCTGTGTAACCCTGGGCCATTCATTCAACCCTGTTTGCCTCAATTCCCTCATCTGTAAAATAAGCTGGAGAAGGAAATGACAAACCACACAAGGATCTTTGCCAAGAAAACCTCAAAGGGGATTACAAAATGTGAGACATAACTGAAATGACCTATGGATAGAACGTTTATAGAAAAAGCTTAAATAGCAAACTATAAAGCACCTTTCCCTGATGAATGTTATTTTCCCAAGTTTGTCACTGGGTCATTGCTATCTAAGTATCTCTTTTAAAATTGCCAGCAGGATTTGACTTACTATAATTTGGTAATAAAGGCATATAAATATTATTTGATACCTTTTGGTAATTAAAAAATAATTTATTAGAAAATTTATTAAATATTAGAAATTTAATTAAAATATCTTTTGTACTTCTCCCATTATTTTATCAATAGTATTTTATATGCTTTTAAAACAAATGTGCTAAGACAAAACAAAATACCAAATTAGATTGCTTAATTTAGACTGCACCAATTCTGGGTTTAGATGAGTACTAATAGCTATAAAAGAACATTTTAAAATATCAGTCAATACATAATCTGATGCAAAGTGAAGTGAGCAGAACCAGTAGAACATTGTAAACAGCAACAGCAATATTGCATAATGTGGAACACTAAATGACTATTGTAAGCAATACAATGATCTATGGTAGGATTTTTGTTGAAAAATGCTATCCTCTTCTAAACAAAGAACTGATGGAGTCTGAATACAGATCAAAGCATACTTTTCAAACTTTATTTTTCTTGGGTTTGATGGTATTTTCTTTCACAACATGACTAATATGGAAATATGTTTTACATAGCTGCATATGTATAATATATCAAATTGATTGCCTTTTTAAGAAAAAATAGTGGAGGGAGGGAGAGAGACGCCTGGAACTCAAAAATTTTAAAAATAAATGTTAAACATTGGTTTTACGTCTAATTGGAAACAGATTTTTTAAAACTAAAAAATCCTAATTACTTTGATATTTCTGAATATCTCTGTTGGTGATACAAAATTTACTTGCTTATCAACAAGTATTTCACACACACACACATATACACACACACAATTTCCAATTACATGTTAAAACATTTTTAAATTTTTTTTAAGTTTTGAATTTCAAATTCTATTCTTCTCTCCATCCCCTTCCCATCCTTGAGATGGTAAGTAGTCAGATATGGATTACGCATAAGCAATTATGTAAAACATTTCCATATTAGTCATTTGCTATAAGAAGAAAAGAAAAAGAATGAAAATAAATGAAAAATTGTTTCAAACAGTAGCAGTTCTTTTTCAAACTGCAGATGTTCATCATTAATATTTTGGGATTGTCTTAGATCATTGTATTGCTAAGTATAGCTAAGTCACAGTCCTTTATCAAACAATATTGCTGCTACTGTAGATAAGGGTCTTCTAGTTCTGTTCATTATGCATCAGTTCATGTAATTTTTTCCAGGTTACCCTGATATCATCCTGCATGTTATTTCTTATAACACAATAATATTCCATTACAATCTTATACCACAACTTGTTTAGCTATTCCCCAATTGATGAGCATCCCTTCAATTTCTAATTTTTAGCCACCCCCAAAAGAGATGCTATACATATTTTTGCCAAATAGGTCCTTTTCCTTTTTTTCCTTTTTAAAAAAATGTCTCTATAACATAGACCTAGCAGTAATATTGCTGGATAAAAAAGTAGGCATGAGTATTTCTTAAATGACACAACATATAAGATTGAATTCCAAATTCAACTGGGGAATTAAGTTGGAAACTAATGTAGTCCACATAGAAGCTCAAGAAAATGCAGACAATGAAAGTATACATAAATAAAGGAATTGCAAAGGTAATTTAGGATTGCAGAATTTAGAATCTCTACTTAATTTAGTTCTTTATTTAAAAACTAGAGGAACAAATTCTGAGCCCCAGAAATTTAATAGCTTTTCCAAAGTTGTATAAGGAGTAAGTTAGCAAAGCCAGGATTAAAACTCAAGTTTTCTGACTCCAAATTCAATGTTCTTTCGACTACACTATCATGGTATCAATGAAAAAAAACTGAATTTTTTCCTAAACTAAAAAAATTAAAATTTAATTTAATTTAATTTAATTTTAATTAAATTAAAGAAATTTTTTAAAAATTAAAATTTCCTGGACACTAATACATTGCTGGTGGAGTTGTGAAAGAATCCAGCCATTCTGGAGAGCAATTTGGAACTATGCCCAAAAAGTTATCAAACTGTGCATACCCTTTGACCCAGCAGTGCTACTACTGGGCTTATATCCCAAAGAAATACTAAAGAGCGGAAAGGGACCTATATGTGCCAAAATGTTTGTGGCAGCTCTTTTTGTTGTAGCTAGAAACTGGAAGATGAATGGATGTCCATCAGTTGGAGAATGGTTGGGTAAATTGTGGTATATGAAGGTTATGGAATATTATTGTTCTGTAAGAAATGACCAGCAGGAGGAATACAGAGAGGCCTGGAGAGACTTACATCAACTGATGCTGAGTGAAATGAGCAGAACCAGAAGATCACTGTACACTTCAACAACAATACTGTATGAGGATATATTCTGATGGTAGTGGAAATCTTCAACATAAAGAAGAGCCAACTCACTTCCAGTTGATCAATGATGGACAGAGGTAGCTACACCCAGAGAAGAAACACTGGGAAGTGAATGTAAATTGTTAGCACCAATATCTATCTGCCCAGGTTACATGTACCTTCGGAATCTAATGTTTATTGTGCAACAAGAAAATGGTATTTACACACATGTATTGTATCTAGGTTATATTGTAACGCATGTAAAATGTATGGGATTGCCTGTCATCGGGGGGAGGGAGTAGAGGGAAGGGGGGGATAATTTGGAAAAATGAATACAAGGGATAATATTATAAAAATATATATAATAAAAAATTTAAAAAAAAATTAAAATTTCCTAAAATTAAAGAAAAACTTATACTTTTCTAAGATATTTAGTGACCAGATTTTCACACAGTCCAGGTGGAAAGAGGGAGATAACAAAAGAGAAAGAAAGACAGACAAAGAGAGGGAGAGAGAGAGAAGTAGAAGAAGGGAAAAAGAAAGGATGAAAGGAAGGGAAAAAGGAAAAGAGAAAAGGAAAAGGGCAAGGGGAGAGGGGGAGAGAGAGTAACAGGGATTAGATGATGAGAGTGACTGGTAGGTAGATGGAAAGATAAATAGGATGGGTATGATTATCTTCTGAGTAACATGAGTTACAGTGGTTAACTGATTGATTCAAATCCTGAATGACAAAACAGCAAATAGACTCCTGCTTTCCTAACTTCAAATAGATTATTCTTACCTTCACAATCCTTTGCCTCTAAAGAGATAAGTTTGATAATGTGTTATTCAGTGGAGAACTCTTCATTAGAAAAGTTTCCTGGAGGAGCTAGACTTAAAACTATTATTTTAAGGAAAAGAGAGCTGCGTTCTTGCTGATGGGGAGTATAAAGCTTTCTCATACACTTGGGATAAAGAAACAGAAAAAAGGCTGTGTTCAAAGAACATGTAGTAAGGGGAGTAATCATGAAAAGGAACAAGCATTTATTAAGTGTCTACTATATGTCAGGAACTGTGTTAAGTACTTTATAAATATTATCTCATTTGATCTTCACACCAAGCCTGTGAAGTAGGTGCTATTATTATCTTTATTTTGCAGTTAGAGAAATGAAGTAGACATAGGTTAAGTAATACAACTAACAAGTGTCAGAGTCTGGATTTGAAGTCCAGTCTTCCTGACTCTTGGTTCAGGCAGGTATCCATTGTGTTGTCTGGAAGGTCAATTAAAGCTAGACAGGAATTTTAGGAACAGCTTCTATAGAATCTTGTTTATCTGCAAGATCTTTTATGGGAAGAGTCAGTGAGGCATTAGCAGTGGGAGGCAACATGATTTAGTGACCTGAACATCTTCCCTTTCATTCAGGAGACCTCAGTTTGATCCTAGACTTGCCTTCCACTGCTGTTTGGCTTGGGGCAAGATATATAAACTCTCCCAGTTTTGGTTTCCTTATCTAGAAAATAAGAATGATACTTGGATCACATAACATTCAGCACAGTTTGGAATAGAAAGAACAGCAAGAGAGATTAAAGTAATTCATATAAACTAATAAAGGCCTAGAAAACAGATTTGGAAGACTAGAAAGAAGAGAAGAGAAAAAGAAGATTCAAGAGACTCAAGAGTTATGATGAATGAAATATCCAGATTTAATAAATAACAACATGTAGAAAGACAAATATGTAGAAAAATTATCATGGAATCTAAGCTCAAAGACAACATTTGGGATAATGGCAATGCCCAGTAATAATGAAAATTTGTGTAATTTTTTTTAATCAATGAATTACATACCTGTCACATGGAAAAAGAACTTCTTGATCCTCTTCTTCTTTAAATTTAATAATAATCTTCTCAAGAAACCATCCATTCCCTGGGTTAAATAGACAAAGGAAAAAATAACTATACTTTTGAAGTCTGACAAGAAGTATACCAGTTCAACTGCCTTTTTAAAAGCTGCATTGTCTATTATAAAATTCCCATTATAAAATCAATTTGTTAATTGATGAAATACACTAAAATGTTTAATAGAATAGGTAATATATACATTTCAAATAATAGCAACAGAGAATGATATCTCCAATTACTGTTCATGAAAAAGCACTCAGCATCCAGAGAATCATAAAGTTTAAAGCCATATGTAAACTTAAGAGACCGCATGATATAATATTTAGAGAGCTTCCTATAAGACTACAAGACCCAGATTCAAGCATGGTCTTTGATACATTCTGGTTTTATGATTCTGCTCTTAAATGAGAAGGTAACAATTTATATTAGTAGAGGAAGTTCATCAAGGAGCTTTTTACATCAGTGGTATCAAACTCAAATTAGAAAGGGAGGTCACTAAATTATTTATAAGGATCCCTTTGGGCAACATATTGTATTAGAAAGCCACATGTTAACATTGTTAATTTTCAATGTAATTCAATAAATATTTGTTAAATGACTAGTAGGTGCCAGGTACTGTGCTAAACACACTATATATACAAAGAAGAAAAAACAGTCCCTACCCCCAAAAAAAGAAAATCTTAGAAATTACTTGTGTAATATCTTAAGGTGTTCAGAAGGCTTTCCTCCCTATAACCCTGCAAGGTAAATAGTGCAAGTATCACTCTCATTTTATAGATGAAGGACCTGGGGCCCTGGAATGTGAGGTGATTTGTCCATCATCTGACCTGCATGTTAGGCATCTGAGCAAAATCTGAACCCAGGTCTCCACACTTTAAGTCCCACATTCTATCTACCACTGCACTCTTCCATTTGTCACAAAATTTAGAACTGACCAATCTTACTGTTTTATTGATGAAAAAATTGAGCCTGAAAGAAGTGATTTGCCTAAGGTCATATAAGCAGAATATAGCAGAGTTGGGATTTAAATCCAGATCTTTTGATCTTAATGTCAGTGCTTTTCCTATTACATTTCATTTTATTTAAGGAAAGGCCTATACTTCTCAATAATACTGTCAGAATTTTGAACTAGATTTTCTCTGTCCCCCAGTTCCTCCATAAAAATTGTATTAACTTTTCTTGAACATCAAGGGTGCAAAGAAGTACTCTTTTGTGCACAAAAATAATAATTGAGACTGAATACAGGCTAAAAAATTTTTTCTGAAGAAATTCATGTTCTGCAAATTTATTTCACTTCTCAAATGGAACTTCTTTCAAATGAAATTATTGCTGGGAGTCATATTTTCAATTTGAAATGACCTGAAGATAAAATAGAGGCACAGCCTTTCTATAATGAATTTGCATGGGAATTTGAAAAGTGAACAATATTCTTTGGATCTCCAAGGATTACTAGTATAAGTATGGTTTCATCAGATGGTTGGAATGTTTGAGGTTGAAAGGAATGGAGAGAATTAAACCACAACTTAATTTCAGGTAAAAGAAATGCAAATAACTTATGATAAAACATCATTTATTCTTTTCCTATTTTTTATTTGGTTGGTGAGTTTTGTTTCAAATAAAAGCTGTTAAAGTCAAGAATGTTCAGATGTTAACAATTCATCATAATCTGTTTAAATCTGTTAATTTGTTCATAATCTATTCAAAGTCTATTACTACTTTATAATGAACCCACTAGAGCTAGGTAAATGGAGCACTGATTCTAAGAGCTATACCTAATTTTATTAAGGAACACACTGTGTTCATATACTGTTTCTTGTAATCATCAGCTTTCATCTATAGTTATTTGTGGAATAAAAAAAAAACTAATGATATTTCATAAGTGTCTCATTTGCAAAATAAGGAAGTACCATAGTAACTATTCAGTTCAACATATGTGTAAATGATAGGTAACAGTTGTCTACATTTTTTAAAAGAAAGAAGAAATAAAAATAACTAATGCCTTTGACAATACTGAACAGTAAAGATAAATCTGTCTCATCTCCCTTCTTTTCTGCACCTCTATTCAATCTTAGAGTATGTTCTTATACCATAATGCCATCATGTTGCCCAACTCAACTTCCTACATTCCACAAATGAATCTACTCTCTTCCAAAATGGAGAATGCTTTAAAATTATCTTCTTTTCCCCATCTAACTATAACCTCTTTGTTAAGAAGAAAGTCATCTTGGGACAGTGGAGGTGGGGGAGGATCACTAGATTTGTCATATGGAAGGCTGGTTTTGAGTCCTATTTTTAAAATTCAGTAGATGGATGAACTTGCTACGTGGCAAAGTGGATACTGCACTGAACCTGGAGTCAGGAAGACCTGAGTTCAAATGGAGATTCCAACATTAGCTGTGTGACTCTGGGCAAGTCACTTAATTCTGTTTGCCTTAGTTTCCTCATGTAAAATGAACTAGAGAAGGAAATGGCAGCCACTCCAATATCTTTGCCAAGGAGACCCTAAATGGGGTCATGAAGAGTCACACATAACTGAATGGGATGACTGAAAGGGATCTTGGGAAATTGCTAAAGCTTAATGTATTTATTTTAGTCATCTGATCAAATCGGAGGCTCTGCCAAGATTGCAGAGCTGGTAAGACTCGAAGATGGGGTTTCTACTCCGGGATTCTGACTCCATACCTAGAACTGCCTTTTTTCTATCCCTAGCCATATTTAAAGATATTTAGATATGGTCTATTCAAAATTCTATGGTCTATTCCCTTACTATTATGCTATTCTCTCCCAGAACAATAGAAAATTAAGTTAAAAAACAAGACAACACAATTTACTCTTCCAATCCCTTTAAATTCATCATTCTATTAATAGGAATTTTAGACCTATTATGTGCTAGGCACTTGGGAAATAGTGATAAAAACGGAGAGAATGCATACACAATATGTAGACCCAAGATATATACAAAGCAGATACCTAATTTCCCCTTATCTTTGCTTTCAGGTATATATAGTCACACATGCAAAGACTTCTACCTTCTCTTTATATTCCAGAAGTTGGTCACTTCGGCTTTTTCTAAGTATGGTTCAGTTGCTGCTCTTTCTATATTTAGGCCTTTTTAAATGCCTTGTTAGCATCCCCTTTGGAGAGCTAATGTCAGAATGATCAAAAAAGAACATGGGTAAAACAGGGATTAAAAACTACTCTGTGAACATTCTCCTTCTATGGCCCACATAGCTTCACAGTATTTCATTGCTGCCAATTTTTTTGTCTAACTCTATCCAAATCAATGTGCCATTGGTTTGCACAAGTGACTGAGTGAGAAAGCAATAAGGGATCAATGACAAACTAGCCACATTACTGAGAACAATTTAAAATATACAATCTTATTAATACTGAGTCTGAATTGTCACTTTTCACAAAGGATGGTATAATTATTTTTGCTTTCCTTGGTTCAAACTCACATTTTTGTCTGCCTCTCCAATAGTTACCCCTTTAATCCTTTTATAAGCTAATTTTCTCCTTACTCTGCTTTTTTCCTCTCTTTCCTCTATTTTCATTTTAATTGTTATGAAAAAACCTACTTCCTTTTAAATGCCATTTTAATGTTACTTCATTTCATTTCAATAGTTTACTATTCCTTTTACCCAAAGCCATCTTATAAAGCCCATGTGATATAATAAAGAAGTCATTGAATTTAGAATTAAAAGATTTGGATCCAAGTGCAGCTCTGCAACTACCTGCTTGCATGACTCAGTAAAATTAGGCAACATCTCTGAACTTCAGTTCCCTCATTGATAAAATGAAGAAATAATATTTGCAATAGCTCTGGTGAGGATGAGATGAGCTAATAAACTTAAAGTGCCTTGTAAACTGCAATGTACAATATAAATGCAAGCTATAATTAATAAAAGTAATAGTATTAATGGTGGTAGTAAAGTGTACTATGCCTAGAAACAATCTGTTGACATTTAAAAATATACTTAGCAATAGTATATAGCAATATTATCAGGTCATAATAACTCCTGTTTATGCCATATTTTGTGGTCACAAAGTATTTATGTACATTGTGATGTTAGGTAGGTTAACTCAATCTCTCTTGGCCGATATAGCTCCTTTTCTGTAAATATAGGGATTGGATTAGATAGTCTCTCAGATAACTTCAACCCCTAAATCAGTTATTGTATAATGCCATTCATTTGTTTCTCACAGAACCATTCAAAATTTAAAGTAGAAGTATCATTGTCCTTGGTAATGGGAAATTGAGGTAAAGGGAGGTTAGGGGACTTGCCCAGTCATTCAAGTTCCAGTTTTCTGATTCCCAGTGATGACTCTCATGTAACAAGCCTATTTCAAAATGTTTAATGTTAAATTCAAATAGAATTCGACATTATCTTTACTTGTTAAATGCACATAAATGATTAACATAAAAGGGATTATTTCCCTTTCACTACTCAGGTGTGCCCATCTATTTTTGCCTTCCATTATCACCATAACCTAACTTTTCCACTTTATTGAATAGTTTGCAAAACAAACTTTCTCATCAGAAATCTGTCTCTTACCTGGACCAGTTCCATCATGACTAATCAGAACTTTCTTCAGTTCCCCAAGAGACACAGCCCTAATGACAAAGATGTCCATCTACACAATGAAAGAGATGGTGAAGGTATATTATGTTATGTACATTACTTTGCAAACATTAAAGCGCTATGTTTGTGTCCTCATTATTTTTTCTGAACAAATATTAATCTAAGTAGCAAGTTGTCTAGAGAGGATTAAAAACAAGATAATGGAAGTAGTTTTGACTGTTTTGTAATAGTAAATATGCTTTCCTGTCTTTGGGGTTCTGATATCAGCTCTTTTACTTATGTCTTTGGAGATCACTTTTCTAAACTCTGTTTTCTCTAGGTTTTCTTGACACACTACTCTTTCTCCCTGTGCTTTTATATATCGGGCAGTTCTCTCTTTGTCACCTTTGTTGGATCTTCTTCAAGGTCATACACTCTCTAATGCTGGGTACCAATTCCAGCTCTGTGCTGGCTCAGCTTCTCCTTTCCCTTTCTTCTAACTCATGAGACATTCTTATCATTTCTCTTTGGGATCATTATTTCTCTACAGATAATTCTCAGATCTCTATATCCAGCCCTATTCTCTGTCTTGATATCCAGTCCCACATCATTAAGGTGGCTTTTTGGTCACCTTTAAATTTTATGTCCAATAAATATTTCAAATTAAGTATGTTTAAAATATAACTCATCCTCATTCTAGCAAAACTCTCTCCTTTTCCAAATGTTATTACTATTCAGGGCATCAATAGCCCCCATCTCTCAGCTTTGCTTTCATCCTCAAGTAGTCACACTCATTCATACCATATGTCCAATCTGTTGCCAAGTCTCATTTCTAACATCACTTCTTTCCACTGATAAAGCTACACCTTACTTCAGGCCTGCCCATCTCTCAGCTGGACTACTGTAATAGTCCTTAGCTGGTTTCCCTATGTTACCATTTCTCATTTCCTCTCTTTAGCTAACAAAGTGATTTTACTAAAATGGTGCTCTCGCCATATAATTTCTCTCTTTAGTAAACATTGTATTTGTGAATTTTAAGTGTGTAAACATATATATATGTGTGTGTGTGTGTGTGATATGTCTCTATATACAAGACAAAGATGATTTTAATTAGACCCCCTTTTTCTCCCATCAGTATTAATCAGTTCAGTATAATTATTCCATAGAGATAACGATTGTTATCAATTATTTGTGATATAGTTACATAGCAATATGCATTTAGCATATGCATGATTTAATGTACATACAGATACAATATGAGTAAAGAAATTACATACATTAATAGATACATTTTACATATCTTAGATATATTAATAGTTAGATATGGTTGGATAGATTACTTCTTATAATAGACCTCTAACTTTAAACTAAAGTTATAAGTTCACTATTCACTAATGTTTTATGAAATTCACTTTCCTAACTACAAGAATACTGACTAGAGGACTTTTGCCCTTTTAAGTAATGAGTTCATGACAAAGTGTGGGTAAGATGTCTTGACATGATATAGAAAGTTTTCCAACTTCTTTTTGTACTTCTAGACCATCTTCCCTTGCTCAAGACATGAGCAGGTGATCATCTTAAGATTACTCAGTCACCATAAATGACCCTTGCCTTGCCCATCTTGTTAACATCCATGCTGATGTATCATTTCTGGCCCTCCTGGAAAGGTTAAAAGCAAGGTCTATTAACCAATGAAACTGCATTTTTACTTTGCCTCTCTAAGTGTCTGCATATCTAGCCCTATAAAAGTAAAGCCTTGGGGACCAGGAAACATTTCAGATTATGAGGAAGATGTAAGGTCCACTTAGAGGGGACAATGGATTCTTTAATAAAGTGCTATTAGCTTGGAGCTCTGTCTCAGTGGTTTTTTTCTTGCAAATTTAATACATACAAATAGAAGGTAGTTAGGGAACAAGGGTACTGGCAGCTAGAGGCATCAAGAAAGTCTGTAGATAATGATGCTTGAATTAAGGAAGTAATTAATTTTACATGGCAGAGGTGTAAAGGCTATGCATTCCAGCCATGTGAGATAAGCACTTAAGAATTTAGTCAGTAAATATTTTTTGATGAGGGAACCACAAAATCATGGATCTCATTGCCAGAGGTGGAATTAGGTCTGGAATTCATTTTTTTTCAATTCCTAATCTAAAGGCAAATAATATGAAAAAAAAATTACAATAAAAGGCAAAAGTGAAACTTCTTCAATGAACTGCCTGGATAAAAAATGTTATGTGAATTGAATATTAGGAAGGCAAAGTAGATTATATCTATCTGGTAATACATGTGAAAATTAGCATATAGGAGAGGGCAGAACTATCAAGATTGTGGTAGGAAAGCATTAATTCTTTACCTGTCCTTGTCGGAACTTGACCTGATTGTTTTTGGACTGATGAAGCCTTCGTTTCCCAGAATCTCCCCTGCTTCCAATAAGGTTGATTAACACATTAGAATCTGTTTCAGCTCCGAGCTTTGATCCAGTGTAGACATGAATCTCATAAGCTACCACTAAAATATCAGAAAATGTACACTATTATTTTATTCATTTCTGCTTGTTCCTCCTTTTAAATCTATTTAAAGTACATTTGAAAAGGGAATCAGAAAATGATTTTACTTTCCTGTATGTTAGGTGCTACAAGGTCTTTGAACCCAAATCTTATTACTTTTTTTTTTTACTTTGAACCCAATTCATAGTCTCCCCACTGTTCCTGGAACTCCTGCTTCAAAATAATTATTGCTAGCAATTATGTTCTCTAAACCACTATACTTTTCCAGTTATTAGAGGAAGTTATATTAAAAAATTCTCTCTTAATTAGATGAAAGTGGCAATTTTTCCCCCTGAAGTTTGGCTGTTCTAATCACAGCTGGTCACTCATGCTGCTACTTCACAGAGATTACCATTCTAATAATGGGGATTTTTAATAGCCCTCAAGGGGGGAGGAAAGGAATACAGAGATCCTAAAGAGATGCAAATTTAAATACAATCTTTAAAAAATAGTCTAGAGGGGAACTAGTAGATTATAACACAGAAAATTTGACCTTAGGTTTAGGATAATTTCCAAGATGTTAATAAAAAGGCATTAATTAGGAATGAGGTTATTTTTAGTAATACTGCTAAAATGAATAATATCTTGGACATAATATATTTTACTACAAAGGTTTCTGAACTTAGATAACTCATCATTGTGCAAATGCATTCACAGAAGTTCCCATTAACATTTTCAAAGTACTAAGATATAAAAATGCAAGAAGTAGAAAAACAATGTAAGTGAGGAACATTGTCTGTGTTTCCATCAGCACAACCTTTAAAAAGACAAATGTGCTTCGGTTGGCAAATGTTATAAAACAGAACCAAACAGGTTTTATCTTATAGTATTATTTTCAAATTTTGAAAATTTGTGATTTTTAGTAGTTTGGGTTATCCCCCCACTAGAAATCATGATCCCAGATAGTTTCTTAAAATGTCTTTGAGAGTTGCTATTATCACCCTATAGCTAACCTTACAATTAATGTCTCCTAATAGAACTTATTTGATTCTCAGAAAACACACATGCCAGTATACTGGATTTTTATGTGAAGGTCTCCTAGTTTAGTCGTTCTTGCCAGGACTTCTACTTCACTGGCATAGAATTTGAGAGCCAACCATTCTCTCCACATTGTGATGAGGAACGAGAGATGTGTAGAAATGAATTATGTCATATCCTAAACTACTACTGAGTAAAATGCAGTTGAAATTGGTTCTAAACCATCAAGAGGCTTTTGCAACTAAATAGCAAGAGAAGGGCAAAGGAAAACAAATTCACAAACTTTTAAGTTGCTGAGATAAAAAAAAAATTTAAATTACTGTAGTTTTCAGATCTGGTAAATAGCAAATCTCAAAATGAAAGAGCCAAATTAGTGCTAGGTTGTATTTTTAATTAAAAGTAAGGAATCTTCTGTATTAAAGAGCACTGAAAATTATTAGATATGAGAAAAGAATGCATTCATCAAACATGATGATGAAATTATTTGTGTACAGGTTTACTTATGTTTCAATCATAAAAAACACTCCATTATATAAATGGCACCACTTTCTTATTACTTTTTTTTATTCCTCTTCTACCTTTCCTAATCCCCTTTCTCCAAAAGCCTTTTTTCTCCTTTTTCTTCCTCCTCCTCATCATTCCTCTTCTAGAATTTTTAGCCCCTTTCTATTGCATTTACATTCCATCTAATTCTTCAGGATCTTTTAAGATCACTGGCCATGGCCTAGCATTCTCATTTGCCTGCTCTTTTAGGATTTTGTAATATAATTTATCCAAAGCTAGTGAACTGAATTAATTGAGGATAGCAACTAAGTGCTATTTTAACATTGCCTTGATTTTCTTGTTTCAACTCCTTTTTAACCATTTTTCTTTAATCCTTCTAATATAAAAATCATTCTCTTTGATGGAGAAAACAGAATCAAAATTTGAATAGTTTATGGTTTCTTTCTCTTGCCCACTCTTGCCAACCTGAATACTTCAAACAACGGACATCCCTACTTTGCTTTTCTTGGTAAGAAGTTAATTGACTGATCAACTAATTAATAAGATGTTTTGTTATTTTTATTGGTTTTTCTGATCCATCAAATAAAAATCCATTCAATTCATTCTGATCTATGACTCTGCTACTCTATATCTATTTTCAATTAACAGACCTTGCTTCTCATCTATATTGCAGTTGTTTTGACAGCATTGTTTACAGTTTATATCAAGTCAATGTCCATTTCAGTGTCCCTCAGCAAACATTAATAGTCTTGTTTTCATCTTCTGGCCAGTGTTGGATGGTCTTTCTGAAAGGCACATGTTGATGCCATTCAACACAGTCCTTTAAGGATGGTTTTGATGTGTTGATCTTTATTAATTTCCTCCCTCTTCAGACATGTTTCACAATTCAATACTACCACAACTACTTAAAAGATATTTTGATTTCTTGTGGCTAATATGATGTTTTGAATGAAGTTTACAATAACATCCTGTTCAAAATATTATAATAATTTCTAGAAGAAAATATTAATAGAGATTTCCTTTTCTCTCTCCCTCTTTTCCTCCCTTTCTCTCTCCCTTCCTCCTCTACATTAAAGCAATGTTATTTATGCATATATTAAAATATACCCTAAAGTGAAATCATATTAATTTTTCTCACATACTATCGATAACTCTGCAATTATAAGAAATCTCATCCAAATCAAAATGTTAGTCATTTAAGGTTTACTTAGCCATTTAAAACTTTTACATATTTTAACACATTAGCGGTTTTTATTATATATTCCCTAAGAGACTATAGGATCGTGATTTAGAACTGGAAGAAATTTTAGAGATAATTCATTCCAATGCCTCTTATATTTTACACATGAAACTGAGGCACAGAAAGTTTAAGTAATTTTTTCAATGTCTCACAGATAATAAGTGGGAAAGTTGGTATTGAAAAACCATACCTTTTAGCTCCAAATTATTTTTTTCTAATGTACCCTGTTACTTCCTTTCAATGTTAATTTAATGTAAATTCAAATACATTTTTGGCTACTTTACAATTTTCTTTGTCCCATTTATTTCCTTTTTTGTTCATATCAATGACTTACTATTAACTATTAATTGCTATTAACTTTTTTAAAATTACTATTAACTTTTAGAAGAGGAATTTCATGGATTTTGTGGCTGACTTTATTTCAGAACTAGCTGACTAATCAGCATCAGAATCATGTGAAAACTTTAATTTTTTTGTGACTGCAAGTTATAAAACTCACTAGTTTCTATGAAGATATATAATGTGTTGCAATTTGGAACAACAAAGGAAGTCATGACCATGATGAAATCATCATGGCTTAGTGTAATACTCTGATATGATTAGAATGAAACTTCCAGCAAGTCAGCAAAACTGAATTTCTCTATCATGTTTTGTCTCCATACACGTTTTAAAATAAGAATCAATAAAGCATCATCCATATTTTCTAACTGATCATATGGTCTATAATTTATACCAGTAATGATATAGTTATAATATATTTCTATTTCCAAAAGATGGGTAAAAATCTCTTATAATGCTTCTGTAAACAAAAGAAATAAATGGGGGAATAGGTGATATCTCACAAATATGAATTGAGAGTCAATTAAGTGTTTAATTTCTAGCTCAATTGTCAACCTAGAAAGTCACTTAGTGTTGTGTTAATGGATTCTTTCCTTTGGTGTATTCTGATCAATATTTATCAGTGACATAGACACATTCATGGAGAGATTATCAATTTTTTTTGCATAACACATAACTGAAACTGTTGACAGCTATAGTAGATAAAATTAGAATATGAGTAGAACATGGTTGATAACACTATGACACAGGATTGTAGTTATTTGTCAAGTAATAAACAGAACCATGTATACTCAAGGAAGGTCATATCCGCAATACTGCATAGGGCTATCAAATATTCTTATAGAAATATAGCAATCATTTAGTATTGCATCTGAAATGAGTTTTCATTAGCTGACAATTTAAAACCAAGGACAAGCATTATTGCCATGGGACAAATCAGAAAATATCCCAGTAAGATCAGAAGTGAAGCAAGAGTTCCCTTTATCAAGATTGTATTAGATATACTAACTATAGAAATAATACAACAAAAAGAAATTGAAGGAATTAAAAATAGGCGATGAGAAAACAAAATGATCACTTTGCAAATATTATCACGGTATATTTAGAAAACTTTAGAGCATCAAGTAAAATAAGAGGAAATAATCAACAAAGCAAATGCAGCAAAGTTGCAGCATTAAAAAAAGCCCATATAAAGCATTAGCATTTCTATATACTATCCAGAAAGTCCAGTAGGAAAAAATAGAAAAGAAAATTTCATTTAAAATAACTAGAAGCAATATAGAATACTTGAGTGTCTCCTTGCCAAGACAAATCCATGTTTATCATGTAAATACAATTACAAAACCCTTTACACACTAAGACAGATCTAAACAATTGGAGAAATATCCATTGCTCATAATTAGGCTGAGCAAGTATACTAAAAATAACAATTCTACCTAGTTTATTCAGTTCCATACCAATCAAACTATCAAAGAATTATTTTATAGAGCTAAAAATGATAACAAAATATATCTAGAAGAATAAAAATCAAAAATATTAAGGGAATCAATGAAAAAATATGAATAAAAGTAGCTTAGCAGTAACAAATCTTAAATTCTATTACAAAGCAGTAATCATCAAAACAATCTGGTGGCTAAGAAACAGAGTAATGGATCAGTGGAAAAGATTAGGTACACAATACACAATAGTAAATTTGGGTTTGAAAAACCCAAGGAACCAAAATTTGGGGATAAGAATGCACTATTTGACAAAATTTGCTGGGAAAACTGGGTAAGAGTTTGAAAGAAACACAACATAATTTTTATATTATATATATAATATATTTATTTAGACATAAAAGATGATGCCATAAGTAAATTGCAGGAGCATGGGAAAATTAATCAGTCAGATCTAAGGAAAAGGGAGGAATTTATGATGAAAAAATAGATAAAGGATCACAGAGATAGAACAGATACTTTTGATTATATAAAATTAAAAATTTTTGTTCAAACAAATCTAATGGAGCCAAAATTAGAAGGGAATAAGGAAAATAGGAAAATTTTTATAGTAAGTTTCTCTGCTACAATAAAAATAAGAGCAATTTTCTATTTGATAACTAGTCAAAGAAAGTAAACAGTCAGTTTTTAGAAGAAATCAAAAAAACTAACAAGTCACATGAAAAATGTTATAAATCACTATTGATTAAAATGCAAATTAAATAGCTCTGAAATACTGCTTCATACCTCTCAGATTAGTTGGTATAACAGAAAAAGAAAATGACAAATCTTGGTGGTTATATGGCAAAAGTAGGACAATAATATGAGCACCTGAAGAGTCGTGAAATGGTCCCAGCATTCTGGAGAAAAATTTGAATTATACCCAAATCACTATCAAATTGTACATAGCCTTTGACCTAGCAATAATACCACTATGTGTGTTTCCAAGAGATCAAATGAAAGAATAAAGGAGCTATTTTTATAAAATATTTATAGCACCTCTTATTATGGTCATAAAGAATTGAAAATAGAGAAGATATCCATCCATTGGGGAATGGCTGAACAAGTTGTAGTATATGATTGTGATGAAATTCTATTGTGTT
The DNA here is from genome assembly GCF_048593235.1 of Sminthopsis crassicaudata. NCBI lineage: Eukaryota > Metazoa > Chordata > Mammalia > Dasyuromorphia > Dasyuridae > Sminthopsis > Sminthopsis crassicaudata. The sequence continues at coordinate 260,551,615 of NC_133617.1, read as the reverse complement.
GTAAGTAATGATGAGCAGGAGGGCTTCAGGAAAATCTGGAAAGATTATATGAATTGATAGAAAATGAAAGTGAATGAAACCTGTAGAACATTATATATAATAACAGCAATATTGTAAGGATGATCAACTGTGAAAGACTTAGCTACTTTAATGAAGACAATAATCTAAGACTATTCCAATGAACCCATGATGAAAAAATGTCATATCTCCAGGGTGAGAACTGATAAACTCTGAATACAGATTGGGGCATACTTTTTTCACTTTCTTTTTTTTAATTTTCTATGCTTTTTTTTCCCTCTGCATCACAGCTACTATAGAAATATGTTCTGCAACATTTCACATGTATAATTAATATCATATGATATGCTTTCTCAAAGGGTCAGGGAGGGAGATAATTTAAAACTAAAAACTCTTAAAATATTAAAAATGTTTAAGTATAATTGGAAATATTTAATAAAAGGGACAAAAATGCATTTAAAAATTCAAGTAACAACTAGCATTTATATAGCTCTTTAAATTTTGCAAACACCTTTATAAAATATTATTTAATTTTATTCCCATAATTCTCACAAATCTAAGGAAATAGATATTATTATCATCTTTTTACAAATGAGAAAAGAGATAGTGGTGAAAATGGTTTTCCAATGGTCACACAGTTACCAAATGTCTTTGGCTAGATTTGAATTAACTTGCATTCTTAATCTACTTACTACAAAATTGCCTCTACCAACACAGATCATCATGGAACATTAAGAGGTTAAAGACTTTCCCAAAATGACATAGCCAGGAAGTTTCAGAGAGGGGTATTGAAACTGGGTCTACTTTGCTTCAAGACTAGTCCTCTACCCATTCTGTCCCACTGCTTCTCTTACATACATGCATACATATACATATACATACATACCTATATATATACATACATACCTATATATATATATATATATATATATATATATATATATATATATATACTTAAGCATATACAGAATAAATACAAGTTGGGAAGGAAGGTCACTAGTAGTGAGGGGAATAATATAAAACTCAATATGAGTTTTGAAGAATTTAAAGATTCTATTAAAAAGTTTAAGAGGAAGTTTCACCATCAGCAGCAGCATCATTAATACAACATACAGAGTTTGTTGTGGGAAAAGCACTTTGTAAATCTCAAAGTGTTATATAAATGTCATATTCGCTAATTAGTGCATTTATAATCTGTTTTCTGTCAGTTCTCTAAGAGTTAAGTCTTTCAAACACTTACTGCTGTGTAATCAAATTGATATAAACTGCCCAAAGAATTTAGAACTCAGAAACAGATGGTAAATGAGATACAGCATTAAACATGTGGAGAAATTTCAGTTGCAGCCTTCATTTAAGGTTTGTGGGCCAAGACACTGATTTAGGTTAGCACAGGGGTGCTCAGGGATTGGAATTCAATGTATCTCTTTGATAAAATTAATGACCTGCATGGGTTTGCAAATATAATCAAATAAACCACTAGTCTCTACCCAGTCCCTTTACTTGGTCTGATAATATTCTTTTCCCACAAGCCTTTCTGTCAGGTCTCCAAGATAAATGGTAAAAAGCTATGACACATGCTAAAAGGAAAAACTTCAGAGATCACATTTTTATTTTCAGATCAGGCACTGGCTATGAGCTCAGAGAAATGCTATTTTACCTGAAACTGGTTACAGGTTATAAAGCAATTGTTTCAAAATGGCAGTTATCCTTTCGTTACTAGGAAACTGGTAAAAGTAAACATTTAGAGCAGATGCACTTCTATTATAATAATGGTTTCCTTAGCCCAATGTGTGACAGAGTGCCTTGGACTGGCATAACACCCAGGGCAATAAGTCTCACTTCCCCATCATAATTTCTATTCTCCTGGAAAGATGTCCCTTTTGGAAATGCCACAGTGGATCAAATAGGCATCCTTAGCAGTCCAATGGTCAGTTATCTAAACATTTCTTAGGACAACAAATGGAGGGAGATCAGAAGCCTATTAGTCCTGTCCTGCCAACATGGCAGATGGTGAATAATCAGAAGAAAGTGGGAAACTGTGTTAACAAGCCTAATTTGGCAGTTTTATTCTATTGAAGGAAATTTTTCTCTGAACCCACCAGCAATCTATTTATGCCACTAAATAATGGTGATTGACACGTTCATTGTTTCTCAAATAACTTTATCCATTCAGAAGATGACAATGATCTGAGCCAGAAAAGGCACAAGAATCAAAGTAATTGACTACTATAATTGAGCTAATACAAAGTTTAAGTCTTAAATGCAAAACCATTATTTTTTCTTCTCCTAAATCAGCTTATTGGAATCTCTAATGTGTTTTAATATTATTTTTTTCCAAGCCAGTAAATCATTAATATGAGAGAGGCTGTTAAATGGCTCAGTGGATAGAACACTGTGTTTGAAGTCAGAAAGGCATGAGTTCAAATCTGATCTTAGACCCTTATTAATTGTTTGATTGTAGGCAAATCACTTCACCTCTGTTCCTTTAATTCATACAAAAAGGAAAGTGGCAAATCACTCCAATATCTTTGCCAAGAAAACCCTAAATCACAAGACTAAACACGACTCAACAACAACAATAATCCTTAATATATGCAATTATTAGAAGAAGAATCATTCTTCATGATTCTGTGTCCTTTTTTTTTTTTTTTTTTGATGGGAGGTTCAAAATTGTCTAATCAAAAAAAAGTTCTACTGTTCTTTTGGTGACCATATTCCTTATGTCTGAATGTTTGGTCCTAAGATAAAAACAGTTCCTGGAGATGATCAGAAGGTGGGGCACAACGGACAGTACTGAGAAAGTCTTCTATGGTCCATGGTCCTCATCCTGCATAACGTTTGGGAGGAGAAGGAATTTGTAGCAGGGCAATGTTGGACTGGAGCTTATAGGAAGTTAAATCCTGAAAAAAAATGACACTATAATAATTAACCCTGGTGTTGGCAGACCAAAACTGACTTGATAATTGTGGTCAAATACATTAAATTCAACCTATTCAAGTACCTAGTCAATGTCAAGAGATAGAAAAAGTAGAGAAAAACATGAGATGGTATTTTCTCTTGGAAAAAAAATGACAAATTTGTCGAAAATATTAAAAAGTATGGACATTAGAGAAATAAAGGAACAAATAATTGATAAATGAAACATAATTAGTGACCAGAACATCCAATACGTGAAATAAGTGCTATAACAGAAGCAAGAGAGCTCAATATTTGCTAATATTATCAAGGGTAGGTTTCCTGGAGTATGTGAAATTTTAATTTGAAACTACTTTTGAAAGATAGCTAGAACTACAATCAACAAAGCAAAGAATTATGTCTAGAAGCATTAAGATTATAAGGTGAGAACTCAGGTTGTCTGGACAGTGACAAGGTGAGAACTCAGGTTGACTTGACAGTTCTCTGGCTCAGATCTTTGGTTAGGGCCTTTAAAGGGAGTTTACACATTAGGAATTCTAAGAGGAGCAAGCTCATTGGTGGAAGTATTTCCCACACCCCGTTGAGTTCTTACAGGCCCACTCTCTGGGAGGATAAAAGAAGGGCAGCAATGGGCCTGAGAGAATCAACTCTGGGATAGAGTTGTGACGCCAGGCAGGCTGAAAGGAGACCAGTCTGATTTGGGAAAGGACAAGAGCTGGAAGAGATTCAGAGCTCCCAAGAAACCTGAGCACAGAAGAAAAGATTTTAAAGATCTCTTCCCAGAGAACGATTATAATTGAGCAGACGACCAGACCCTCACAAATCAAGAACTTTACATATTGGCGTCCACAACGTGGGGCAAGGACTTTTGCTTATCCTAACAAGGACTTATTCTGAGCCCTTCAGAGGAGCTAGCCCAGACCTTCTCATTTAAGGACTTAATCTGAGCCCTTCGGAGGAGCTAAACTGGACCATCGCATAGAAATGCTTCAATCTGAGGTGATTTCATGAGGTAATTGTGAAAGGGGAGGAACAAAATATATGAAGAAGACAGTATATCTTATATGATTATGTATTCTAAAAATTTTCAATAGTAAATGATTCCTAACCTTCAAATTTATTTAAAGGAGGAGGGGAAAATTATTCCAGGGCAGAAGGACAAAGAGACAGGAAGGTAAACACTGAGAGAAGGCCTATAAAGATAGGATCCTAGAACTGGCCATCCAGAACTGGCATAGTAGAAAAAGTCATAAGACTAGAGGGATCAGGGACCTGTCAACCCCTCCTTCCCTGTAGTGCACTAAACCAAAGTTCTAGACCTTGAACTAATTATGGCTCCACTTGCTCCCTTATAGTTTCCTCTTTTCCTCCCAATATACATTGCTTTGTTTTTGACCTAAAAAGTTCACCTAATTTGTAAACAAAAACCTAATAGCGCTTTAATATAATTCAACAAATTAATCACTTTGAGAAGTAGTGTAACTGATAGAAAGCTGACTGTGAAGTCAGGTAGAGCAGGGTTCAAGGCCTATCTTGAATATATACTGCTCATGTGACCCAGGACTGTGTCAGGACTATAAATTACAAATAATTTGCTAATCTTCATTATTAAAGAAAGTTCCTCCCTAGGAGTTTCTTGTCCCAATGAAATCACAGACTTAGTACGAAAAGAAGTATATAAGTTATACAGAATGTGCAGATTAACATAAAGCCGGACTTCATTTGCTAAATTACATATCTCACAAAAATACTACCTACTATTCTAACAAGCCATCTCATGACCCTAGAAGAACCCTTCCTCCTTTTCTCTTTCCACACTTCTCCCATCACAGAATTCATCCCTTCAGATTCTTTGACTCTTCAAGTACATTGGATGAAATGGGAATCATCAATTCCTTCCAAAGAATAAGAGGGTCACCAAGCCTTACTGTGTGCCTTGTCACAACATCTTAAAGTCATCCATATATTATCATCTACCCCACCTCCTCTTCTTGAAGTACCAGAAATTATCATCTGACCTATTTATATAACCCAAGGATGCCATCTACCTTTTACAGCCTTAGGACTTCCAAGTCTTTCCTTCTTCCTTGTAGCTGAAGGTGGATGTGTGAATGTGTGTGTGTGTGTGTGTGTGTGTGTGTGTGTGTGTGTGTGTGTGAGAGAGAGAGAGAGAGAGAGAGAGAGAGAGAGAGAGAGAAAGAGAGAGAGAGAGAGAGAGAGAAAGAGAGAGAGAGAGAAAGAGAGAGAGAGAGAGAGAGAGAGAGAGAGAGAAAGAGAGAGAGAGAGAGAGAAAGAGAGAGATAGAGAGAAAGAGAGAGAGAGAGAGAGAGAGAGAGAGAGAGAGAGAGAGAGAGAGAGAGAGAGAGAGAGTGTTTATGTGTATACGTGTACTATTTTTCATAATTAAGACTATGGTTACTTTGAAAGCAAGAAATATTTCTTTTTTTTCCTTTTTTGTGCATTAAGCATAGTGCTTGCTTAGCACTTAGTAAGTACTTAAAATGTTTTTTATTCATTCATTAGGAAAAATAATAAACAGTACTGGTTCACTGACCTATGTTGAGAGCATTGAGATATTGTAAGTTTGTGGAGAACAGGGACTATCTTGTGCCCCCTTTTGAATTCCCAGCACTTAACAAGGTGCCAGGTACATAGTTGGAACTATTTTTTAATTAATTTTATAATTATAACATTTTTGACAGTACATATGTATAGGTAATTTTTTATAACATTATCCCTTGTACTCCTTCTGTTCCAAATTTTTCCCCTCCTTCTCTCCACCCCCTCCCCTAGATGGCAGACATTCCCATACATATTAAATATGTTACAGTATATCCTAGGTACAATATATATGTGCAGAACCAAATTTTGTTGTTGTTGTTGTTGCAAAGGAAGAATTGGATTCAGAAGGTAAAAATAACCTGGGGAGAAAAACAAAAAAATGCTAACAGTTTACACTCATTTCCCAGTGTTCCTTCTCTGGGTGTAGCTGATTCTGTCCATCATTGATCAATTGGAATTGGATTAGCTCTTCTCTATGTTGAAGACATCCACTTCCATCAGAATATATCCTCACATAGTATTGTTGTTGAAGTGTATAATGATCTCCTGGTTCTGCTCATTTCACTCAGCATCAGTTGATGTAAGTCTCTCCAAGCCTCTCTGAATTCATCCTGTTGGTCATTTCTTACAGAGCAATAATATTCCATAACATTCATATGCCATAATTTACCCATTCTCCAATTGATGGACATCCATTCATTTTACAGCTTTTATCCACTGTGAAAAGGGCTGCCACAAACATTTTGGCACATACAGGTCCCTTTCCCTTGTTTAGTATTTCCTTGTGATTTAAGCCCAGGAGTAGCACTACTGGGTCAAAGGGTATGCACAGTTTGATAACTTTTTGGGCATAATTCCAGATTGCTCTCCAGAATGGTTGGATTCTTTCACAACTCCACCAACAATGCATCAGTGTTCCAGTTTTCCCATATCCCCTCCAACATTCATCATTATTTTTTCCTGTCATCTTAACCAATCTGACAGGTGTGTAGTGGGATCTCAGAGTTGTCTTAATTTGCATGTCTCTGATCAGTAGTGATTTGGAACACTCTTTCATATGAGTGGGAATAGTTTCAATTTCATCATCTGAAAATTGTCTGTTCACATCCTTTGACCATTTATCAATTGGAGAATGGCTTGATTTCTTATAAATTAGAGTCAATTCTCTGTATATTTTGGAGATGAGGCCTTTATCAGAACTTTTAACTGTAAAAATGTTTTCCCAATTTGATACTTCCCTTCTAATCTTGTTTGCATGAGTTTTATTTGTACAAAAGCTTTTTAATTTGATGTAATCAAAATTTTCTATTTTGTGATCACTAATGATCTCTAGTTCTCCTCTGGTCATAAATTCCTTCCTACTCCACAAGTCTGAGAGGTAAACTATCCTATGTTCCTCTAATTTATTTATGATCTCGTTCTTTATGCCTAAATCTTGGACCCATTTTGATCTAATCTTAGTATGTGGTGTTAAGTGTGGGTCCATGCCTAGTTTCTGCCATACTAATTTCCAGTTTTCCCAGCAGTTTTTTTCAAATAATGAATTCTTATGCCAAAAGTTGGGATCTTTGGGTTTGTCAAACACTAGATTGCTATTTTTGTTCACTATCTTGTCCTGTGAACCTAACCTATGCCACTGATCAACTAGTCTATTTCTTAGCCAATATCAAATGGTTTTGGTGACTGCTGCTTTATGATATAGTTCTAGATCAGGTACAGCTACGCCACCTTCATTTGATTTTTTTTTCATTACTTCCCTTGAAATTCTCAATCTTTTGTTGTTCTATATGAATTCTGTTGTTATTTTTTCTAGGTAATTAAAATAGTTTCTTGGGAGTCTGATTGGTATAGCACTAAATAAATAGATTAGTTTAGGGAGTATTATCATCTTGATTATATTCGATCACCCTATCCAAGAGCACTTAATGTCTTTCCAATTATTTAGATCTGACGTTATTTTTGTGGCAATGTTTTGTAATTTTGCTCATATAATTCCTGACTCTCCTTTGGTAGATATATTCCCAAATATTTTATACTATCGACAGTTATTTTGAATGGAATTTCTCTTTGTATCTCTTGCTCTTGGATTGTGTTGGTAATGTATAAAAATGCTGAGGATTTATGTGGATTTATTTTGTATACTGAAACTTTGCTAAAATTCTTAATTATTTCTAATAGATTTTTAGCAGAGTCTTTGGGGCTCTCTAAGTATACCATCATGTCATCTGCAAAGAGTGATAGTTTGATTTCCTCATTTCCTACTCTAATTCCTTGAATCTCTTTCTCGCCTCTTATTGCTGAGGCTAGTGTTTCTAGTACTATATTGAATAGTAATGGTGATAGTGGGCAACCTTGTTTCATTCCTATCTTACTGGGAAAGGTTCCAGTTTATCGCCATTATATATGATGTTTACTGACGGTTTTAAATATGCTCCTTATTATTTTAAGGAATAGTCCATTTATTCCTATACTTTCAAGTGTTTTTAGTAGTAATGGATGTTGGATTTTATCAAATGCTTTTTCTGCATCTATTTAGATGATCATATGGTTTTTGTTAATTTGGTTATTGATATGGTCAATTATGCTAATAGTTTTCCTAATATTGAACGAGCCCTGCATTCCTGGTATAAATCCCACTTGGTCATAGTGTATTATCCTGGGGATGATTTTCTGTAGTCTTTTTGCTAATATTTTATTTAAGATTTTAGCATCAATATTCATTAGGGAAATTGGTCTATAATTTTCTTTCTCTGTTTTGAGCCTACCTGGTTTAGGTATCAGTACTATATTTGTGTCATTAAAGGAATGTGGTAGCGCTCCTTCAATCCTTATTTTTTCAAATAGTTTATATAGCATTGGAGTTAGTTGTTCTTTAAATGTTTTGTAGAATTCACATGTAAATCCATCTGGTCCTAGGGATTTTTTCTTAGGGAGTTGGTTAATAGCTTGTTCTATTTCTTTTTCTGAAATGGGACTATTTAAACTATTTACTTTTTCCTCTGTTAATCTGGGCAAGCTATATTTTTAAAAGTGTTCTTCCATTTCGTTTAAGTTATCAAATTTATTGGCATAAAGTTGGCAAAGTAGCTCCTATTGTTCTAATTTCCTCTTCATTAGTGGTGAGTTCTCCCTTTTCATTTTTAAGACTATCAATTTGCTTTTCCTCTTTCCTTTTTTTAATCAGATTTTGTTGTTTTTTTCATAGAACCAACTCAGTTTTATTAATTAATTCAATAGATTTTTTTTACTTTCAATTTTATTAATCTCACCTTTTATTTTTAGAATTTGAAGTTTTGTGTTTGGCTAAGGGTTTTTAATTTGTTCCTTTTCTAGCATTTTTAGTTGTAAGCCCAGTTCATTGACCTTCTCTTTCTCTATTTTATGCAAGTAGGCCCCTAGAGATATAAAACTTCCCCTTATTACTGCTTTGGCTGTATCTCACACATTTTGGTATGATGTCTCATTATTGTCATTTTCTTGAGTGAAGTTATTAATTATGTCTTTGCTGTTTCACCCAATCATTCTTTAGTATGAGATTATTTAATTTCCAATTATTTTTGGTCTATTTTCCCCTGGCTTTTTATTGAATGTAATTTTCATTGCATTGTGGTCTGAAAAGGATACATTTACTATTTCCACCTTACTGCATTTGATTTCGAGGTTTTTATGTCAATTTGATCAATTTTTGTATAGTTCCATGAACTGCTGAGAAGAAAGTGTACTCCTTTCTGTCTCCATTTAGCTTTCACCAAAGATTCTATCATATCAAACTTTTCTCGTATTCTATTTACCTCTTTGACTTCTTTCTTATTTATTTTGTGGTTTGATTTATCTAATTCTGAGAGTGCAAGGTTGAGATCTCCCACTATTATAGTTTTATTGTCTATTTCTTCTTGCAACTCTCTTAATTTCTCTTTTAAGAATTTAGATGCTGCACCACATGGTGCGCATAGTTGGAACTTAATAAATGTTACTGATGGACAAATATATAAATGTGAAATTATCCCTTTAGCATAATTCATACATATGTGAATTTATAAAAATAACATAACATAATATAATATAACATAACATAATATAACACAATGCAATACAGTACTATATGATATGATACAATACAATACAATATAATATAATATATAATAGAGAAATATAAAATGTGACCCTAAAGTGTCTTGCTAAGGAACCTAATTTTATTAGTGAGCAGACAATAAACTTCATTCTTCTGGAATTGCATTCTTTCTTTTATCCCTTGTAGAAACTACATCGTCATTTACTTAGTGATGAGGAACCATCAAGGACTCTCCCTTCCAGAAAATATCTAGCTTTCCATTATGTTTGCCACTCCACTGGGATTTTTTTTCACATGCCAACCCATAAAACTTTTCACTAAGTTTCACCCAAATGGGGTGACCCCAGGGCATATCCTAAAGAAGAAAAAAAAATAACCTTTTAGAAGCTCTAAGGTTATTATGAGTAACAACTGGGGCACTAAAGGAAAGAGCAGAACCATTTAAGGATCTGCCCTGTGAGGTCCGACCCATGTCTGTGGAAGATCAGGGTGGAGGATGATACAGGGAAAACAGCAGTGGTTCTGAAGACTGGGTTCAAAAATTTATTCCAGTGCTTACTATCTACCTGATCTAGAGCCTCAGTTTCTAGAAAATGAAGGAATCTTATATGGTCTTTCTAAATCTCTAACAGGAGGTAAGCAGGGAGGCTCTGAGATATTCCTATCATTGAGGGATTCTCCAGATAGGAACTAGAATATTTTCCTTCCTCCCACCATCATCATAGCAACTCCACAAGAAACAGATTTATTTGTGTTCCCAAGCCTCTTATTCCTCTCTCTTATTCTAAGGTTTCAAACTTTGTGGGCTTTCACTTTTCAGGCCATAGACAATAGCTGAGCCCTCAGGGGATTTAAACAGGTAATGTCATTTCCAAAAATTAATATCGACTGAAGCATACATCTTGCAGTCAGCTGACAAACATTCCCTACTCCCTAGTCGGCTTAGGCCCAGAGTTTATTTGCAATTATTGAAGAATAATTATTGTTCATCACATTTAGCCTGTTCTACGTTCATTCCCCCCAAAATGAGCAAATATGTAGTCTGGGAAAGGTACAACTGGATTGATTTGCTAGCCCTCAAGACAAATGACCAAACTATATCAGATTATCAATAACTATCATGTATTACATTAAATGTTTTTGTTGGAGAAAATGCCTTAAGATATGGTTGGTATGCTACAGCTAAGAAATTACCCTTTTAAATGGGAAATGCAAATGGAAAAAGTTTCATTTGCTAGTTTGGGGAAAAAATGAATAGAAAGTTGCTGGGGAGCCATGCTGAGCCTTTATTGCTGTTCATGTTAAATGAACCAAGAATCAATAGTTCATTTGAAGTACAATAGAGTTTCTCAGATGTCTTAGAAATTTCTGAAACCCACAGAATCATCTTATTCATTTTTTGCATGTATTAAAGAGTTTGTTGTTCAAACAGGAGGCAAATAAAAACACTGAATATTTATCTCAATGGGGTTTAAGTAACGTTCTTTTTTTTTTTAATCTAGTATTTACTAAATACAATTTACATTATGTTGTATTGTGGGCTACATGATATTTCTTATTAAGTCTACTAGTCACATCAATGACAAAATCTCCTGACATAAAAATAATTTTAAAGCATCTGGGTATAGAGTGACAAGCCAGGATCATAGGAGATTTCTCTGGGGCATCTTAGTCTTCAAAAGAAAGTATGAATTCCTTGAGGGAAAGTACTGTTTTCATTTTATTTTTGTATCCTCAGCACCTAGCATAGAATTTGACAAATAAGGGGTATTTTTTTTTAAATTTGCTTGTTGACTGATTCAGTTAATGGCTAACATTGGGCTGCTATAAGAAGCATACTACTGGGGCAGCCAGATGACATAATGGATAGAGCACCAGCCCTGAAGTCAAGAAGACCTGAGTTCAAATCCAGCCTCAGACATTTAATACTTCCTAGCTGTGTGACCGTAGGTAAGTCACTTAACCCCAATTATTTCATAAAAAAAAAAAGAAGAAGAAACATACCACTGCCAAATCTCTCAATGTTGAAAATAATAATGTAACAAACAAGAGCAATGATACCCTCATTTATATAAAGCTTTTAAGGTTTGTAAAGTGCTTTAAAAATAACTCATTTTATCCTTTCAACAAATCTGGTAGGGAGATGTTATTATTCTCCCCATTTTACAGATAAGCAAACTGAGGAAATTTTAAATTAAATTATTTAAATAATTAAATTAAATAATTTGTCCAGGATTATAGATCTAGGGATCTGTGGCTAGATTTTATTTGAGTTTTTCTGACTCCTGGCCTAATGCTCCATTCTCTGTGCCTTCTAGCTGAGGCTCCTTGTACATGCTTCCTCCTTCATTCCTCTGGCTACCTTCCTATTGATAAATAAATGTTTACTTGGTATTTGCTATATGCTCAGCATATTAAAAGGTGCAATGGAAGATTCAGAAAACTCATGTACACATGTTTCTATGTATAACTCTTGTCCTCAAAGTGTTTACAATCCTATCGGAGAAATAAAAACTAACAGGTAAAAATTCTCAGTGCCTCATTATCATGTGGAAGTAATTCTGGGATTTTAATAGCTATTCCAGGAAAACATAAACTTTAATAGGTCTTATCAATCTAGAAAAGAACTGACAATGAAATAAATATGTTATGTTATCAATAGCTTATCCAAACTGAGAAAAGTTAACCACTAAAAACCAAGCAATAGATTTTTCTTCAAACATAGTAATTCATGAATATTGTCTATTGAGGCATAGGAATATTGCAATCTGCATCTATCTGGACACATGGAAAATGCAGATATTATTATTAAATGTTGAAATATGACACAGAGATTAATACAAGTGCATATAAACTTGAGTATGAATCATATAGTAAAATATAGAAGTATTATAGAAATTCAGATAAGGAGATAAGTGAGAGTTCGATCTGTTAGGGATGACATCCTTAAAAAATAAAAATTGAGCTAGTCCTTGAAAACATGAGTTATAGATTTTAATAGGCAGAAAAGGGAAGGGAGCATATTCTAAGATCTGGGAATGATATTAGTGCAGGCATAGAGGACTGAAAGAATATTGGTATATTTGTGAAATAGTGAGGAGCTTGACCTTGCTGGAATGGAAGATGTATGTTCAGAAATAGTAGGCAACAAGATAAATAGGATATAAAGGGATGGCGGGAGGCATTGAAGGCCAGGAAAAGATATTTATACCTGATGTACAATGAAATAGAATGCTTTCAATCATTTTTAAGCAGGACCATGATGCAAGGAAAATAAGTTTGGTGGCTAAATTTAAGATCCATTACATGTAGGACAAATTGAAGGGTGCTTAAGGGAAAAGCATTTGCAATCACCTAGTAATAAAGACAAGAATTAGGATAGTATTAATGTGAATGACTAAATACTGATAACCTGGGAGGATCATTCCATAAGAAAAGCTGAAAAAAGAACTATTGAATTGAATTAGGGAATGCATGTAATGAATGAAAACTTGAACCTGTTCTTTTTTTTTTTTTTTCTTTTAGCCTGATTCATTTCACTAATGTCAATAACAAATGAGGAATTTTGGAAGGTTACTGGTTTTGTGGAAAAAGACGGTAATGGTAAATTCCTTTGGACACATGTTGAGTTTAAGTTGGCAGTAACATATCCAAGTGAAAATAATTTGCAGACTAGCAGCCATGATTTCTTATTGAGACAAACAGCCTAGAAATACTGATTTGGGTATTATGAACATAAAAGTAATGATTTGGGACAAAAAGAATGAATGAGATCCTCAAATGCATAGAAAAGCATAGTCATCTTAATGTCAAGAAACTCATATTCGAATCTTGACTCACTATGAGAAATTTAGGAGACTTGTACAAGTAACTTAATTCTCTGGACCTAAGATATGTATCCTCATTTATTAAACAAGGAGCTGGACAAGATGGCAAGTAAAGTATAGAGAAGAAAAATAAGATTTCTAAACACTGGTATCAAAGCCCACTATATGGTGAAGGCTTATAGTAAATCTAAAAACAACAACAAAAACAAAATTTAAATTAGGGATAAGAAGAAAATGTAGAAAGGGATAGTTCCACTACTTAGGATAGTTAGGAAAATAACAATTGACAGAAAAATGAAGAAATATTTAACTTGTGGTGGAAACAGTATCTTAACTCCTTCTCCCCATGAAAATTAGGCTAGTTTATCTTAAAAGGTATTGAAACTATCCTTGAGATTTCATTGGTTCAGTATAGCTCCAGCCATTGACAAAGCTTCCTGGCCTCCTGGGTACAGAACACCCAGAATAGCAAAAGCTAGAAACCTTCCCTGAAGTCCCAGAGACCAGTAGAATGAACATTAGAAAATTATATGATTTCATGCTTTATCTTGGATGAATATCTTTCCTTTTACAATTTTTTCTCTTTCTTTGCTAAACAAACCTCCTTTTGTTAACTGTTGACATTACAAGTATCTTGTTTCATTCTTGTTTCAGATCTAATCTACTGGGGAATTGGACTGAGTCAATCCCAGTCCATTATGGAGCTATTAATTGTTTTTGTTTCCATATTAAGAATAATCTTTATATGGGAAGGAAGACAATAAAAATGGTTCAAAGGGGATTGAAATCCAAGATAATTAAGGAGATGGAAGGTGAACACTAAATGCTCTATACAACTAGGTGGGTTCATGTCAAGGTATCAAAAGAGATAGTAAATATGATAGCCAAATCACTGAGATCTTTAATGAAATGTGATAAAAAGGAGACAAGCTAAAAGAGGCAAGTTCTCTAATTTTTTTAAAGAATAGCATGAATTCTAGAAAAAATAGACCAGTGTACTTAGAATCAATGATAAAAGTCTAGAATAGATTGCCAAATGAATTTCTTGTGAGCAACATGAATTAAAAGTCATACTGGGATCATTAAAATATCAGATTATATATTTATCAAAAGTTCAAAGATAGAAAAAAAGTCTTATATTGTAGTGTCAATATATCTATTCCAGATAATTTTATAAAAATAAAGAACTAGAAACTAGGTAGAAACTCATGGATTTGGAGGGGGTGGCAAACAAATACATTTTTTATAGATAAATGTAATAGAATAATATTGTTTCATAAGATATTATGATTATGATTGATTTAGGAAAACAAGAAAAGATATATGAACTAATTCAGAGTAGGCAATATATATATGATTAAAACAATGTAAGTAAAAAGGAAACAAAAGACCAAACAACGTGAATTAAACAGTAATTAAAGCCAAGTTTAGTCCTTGAAAAAATGAATGTCCTCTGCAAAGGTTGAAGATTCAGGGTGTATATTCTGTCAGAGAAGTGATTGCTTGCTTTTACTGAACTACCCTTTTCCCCTCTTTATTCTTTTCTTCAAAGGGATAATTGAAGAAAAAGAAAGAAGATGTAGCAAGTTCCTTCCTCTGCCCATTTTGGAACTTGTCCTGTGACCATTCCAGGAGACCACACCATTCTTGATGACAACATGAAATTTAAGAATAAAACAGATATCCTCTAATTGACTCATTGCCCTGATTTATTGCTGAGTCAGAATTGCATGGATATAATAAAGAAGCAACTGTATCTCAGAGTTTTCTTCCTAATTGTCTACCAACCATGAGGATTATTCAGAATGAGTCTGGGAAAGTGTCCTAAGAAAATGATAAAATCCTTGCCTCTTATGGGGCCCATAGTTAGGTAAATCTATTCCTGGGACAAATTGCTTCTCTTTTCTTGTCATTTTTCCCCCATAATTTAGGTAATGGTAGAGCAATCCTGAGATGGATAAGTCCAGATATCTTAGTAAGTTTCAGAAGAT
Organism: Sminthopsis crassicaudata; assembly: GCF_048593235.1. Classification (NCBI taxonomy): domain Eukaryota; kingdom Metazoa; phylum Chordata; class Mammalia; order Dasyuromorphia; family Dasyuridae; genus Sminthopsis; species Sminthopsis crassicaudata. Next base: position 260,536,229 of record NC_133617.1, on the reverse strand, counting down.
CTTTGGCGGTTAATAAGGCCAAAATTGTAGTATCCACTAAAGTAATCAATTGTAGATGTAGCAGCATCAGGGACACTTTGATGCAAAGGGAGGAGTCAACTTTGGAGAGAGAAGGGCCAGCAAGAAAAAAAAATTAATCATTCCTGTATCATGCTCAATAAAGGCAAAATATAAAATGACTAGGGGTAGAATTTCCAGACTGTAATATGTCTTGATGGGGTTTACTAACAGCCTGCTAGTAGATTGTAACTTGGCTATAAATTGAGTTTCTGAATCTCATTTAAATCATTGTCTAACATTGCTTTCTGTGTGTGAATAAAACAACATATCCTCTACCTAAATTATATAGTGCCCTAGACACCTCTTTTATTTGCCCTTTCATTTGGAGACCTAGAAGCCCAAGTTGAAGACAACTAAAGCCCAAATAAAAATGTCCCTGGAATAGCTGGGTTAGAGGTGATGAAACATTGAACATGAGAACATGAGCTTACTTCCCTTACTGAGAAAGCCACAGTGGCAGATAAAGATCAGAGGTTGATGCAGGTTGCACACCTATGACCAGCTAGCCAATACCTAGCTAGCCATTTATTTGTGTGTGTGTGTGTGTGTGTGTGTGTGTGTGTGTAATTGCTTTATATAAGTAATCATGACATACAAGCTTTTCCTTTTTTAAAAAAGGTTCTTAGTTGAACAGCTCAGGGGCATATTATTAAGGAACAGTGTCTCCTATTATCTGTATGGATAAAGCATAAAGATGTGGACTAAATTATATTACAGTTAATTGCTATAGTATAAAAAGACATTGATAAACTGGAATGCTTCTAGAAAATGATCATCTGGATGGTATTAATGCACTCAAAAATGTGTCATGAGATAATTGGTGGGAAAAATTAAAGAAATATAGTACAGAAAAAATTTTGTAGGCAGTCTTTAAATATTTTAAGATTTTATATGTCAAAGAAGATTAGACTTGTTCTCCTTGGCTACAGAAAGCAAAACTAGTACTATGGAAATTATAAAGAAGACTTTATTTCAACATGGAAAAAAAACTTATTAGTAATTAATACTCTCCTAAAATGGAATGAGCCCTAGAATTAATGAACTATCACCACTACATATTTGTCAGAGAAGGCAGAATTGTTTCAGATTGCTTGCTGAAGTACAATTCATAGTTTAAGTAAACAAAATAGTAATTCCTGGGTCCAATCTCAGAGATACTTTTTAGTTCACTATTAATATGAATTATAAATATCTTATTTCAGACCTAAACTACTAGGAAACTGGATTGAATCAATCCCTTACACAGTTCTTGCGTATTTTTGATTCCTGCTAGTTTCAAAGTAAAAGATGGAACATGGTAGAGTGTTAGAAAGTAGCATAGTGAATTCCTTGCCACAAACTTTTCCTAATAAATCTAGGAAATGCACCTGAAAAAATCCTGGTAGAGAAATCCTGAAGAATTCATAGTGAGTCTCTTTCCCAATCCAGGTTGACATAGAGAGACAAATAGGGAAGTCTACAAATACTACAGATGGGGTTGTGTCAGGAACTGCAAAAGGAATGCTCCAGTGCCCAAGAAGAGATTGTGCATCAAGGCAAAGAGGATCTTAGACTCATTTGAAGCAAACCCAGACTCATAATAAAGAACTGCAATAAGTAACAAGTAGCAGCTTTTTTGCTAACAACCTAGTCCTGTATCATAGCATAAGGTAGAGTGAGAAAGGAACCTGTACATTCAGTAGTGTACCAAAAAGGAGGAAATTCACAAGCTAACACCAGCAGTAGTGTGGTTCAGACATCAGGCACAAATCAGTCTTACTTCCAACATCTAACACCTTACAGAGGAAAAACCAGATCAAGAATCTCAGGCCAAAAGGAAACGTGTAATTGCTCTGAACCAACAAAGTTTTCCATTTGGCTAATAGAAGCATAGTCAAAGAACAGAATACCTTTTCTCAGATTAAAACTTATAGAGGAGCTTACAGAATTCAGTTCAGCGACAGCAATCAGATTTTATGCTGGATTAAACTTTTTTGGGACCACTGAAAACTTGTGGGCTCCCAGACTGTTGAGATTCTGGGATAACACTACATTCATAAACCCCAAGAAAACAGTAATAGTAATAACCCAGACCTTCCCTTCAGAAGTGACTTACAGTCCAACTCTAACATCAATTCTTAGTTCAAGAAGTAAACTGGAAGAGTTTACTCACCATAATGAAAGAAACCCCAAAATGAAAACTCTGAGGAAGAATAGAACCTAAATCCAGAACTGCCAGTTCCAAGAGAAATTTTACAAATAGCCAGAAAGAATTTTTTTTCCCTGAGACAATTGGAGTCAAGTGATTTGCCCAGGGTCACACAGCTAAGAAGTGTTAAGAGTGAAGCCAGATTTAAACTCAGGTCCTCCTGTCTTCAGGGCTGGGGCTCTCCCACTGCACCACCTAGAAGTCCCCTGTAAGAATACTGAGGAGTCACCATCAGATTCACATACAATTTTGCAGCCACTACTAAGATAGAATGGACATTTTAAAAAATAAGATATTCCATAAGGTAAAGAATATGGACTCACAAACAGGTTTAACTTACTCAGTAAAAATATATAGTGCTATAGGGTGAGGTGGGGAAAGAAAGTGAAAAAGATCTTTATAGAGAGGATTCCACATTTCCTTGCTGAAAAAGCCAGAGTTTCAGAGAAACTTTGAAATATAGAGGAGCAAATCATAATTATCATCATCATTATCAATGAATAATGATCGAAGACTAAACTGCTTATACTACATATGGATAGATGATACATATGTACCCTTTAATCACTATCATCATCAGGGTTTAGAAATGGAATCCAATTAGAAGAGTGGCTCTGTTATGCCTTGATAATTTAAGGAAAAAAGATAGAAAGAGAGAGGACAGGGAAGACATAAGTAGAGGAGAGGAAAGGGAAGTTTATGAAAAATTATCTCATATAAAGAGACTATATTCCTATATAAATAAGGATGAGGTGGATGAAGAGGAGTGGCTAACACTTGAACCTTATCTCATCTAAATGGAATAAAATTTAATTAAAATAAAAATATGTTAAGTTGAATATGGCTAAGAATATTAAAGTAATATGAATATTAAAGATTAAGATATAAAAATACTTATAATACCTAAACACAAGAACACACACAATTGAATGTTTAAAAGAGAGTTGCTTTTAAATCAATGTATTGAATCTTTTTACTTAATAAAAATCACAAAAGAGTTTGCAAATACATACATGGCAAGGGCTTCTTGTTAGGTCTGTTAATAGCTATTTCTTTACAGGAATGTCCATCATCTTCATTCTCAGTTATCCAACAATCAACTGTGACGGAAAACACCTCACCAGTGGCTATTTCTTCCAGTTTAATTTCTTCCAAATACCAACTAGGATCATTTCCACTATTGTCATGTTCAATTCGTATTTTATACAATTCGCCAACATCTTTAAGATTAATCTGAAAAAAAATTAAGTTATGCTTATACCAATCATTTCTTTTTGATATATAAATAATATTTTCTTTGCATTATTATTTTTTAGTCTAGAAATTCATTCTCAATTTCAAACACCAAAATCTCTACTACTTTAGCAATAGTTTCTCACATGGAGTTTAAAATCTGGACTATTATGCTACATATAATAAATTATGACACTTGGAAGCTTAGTCTCAAAGAAACAGCCCTCAAACATAGTTTGACAATAGACAGATGTGATGAGAGATCTTCATCTATTATTATATTGCATTTTGGATCATGTCCGGTATTATTTTGCAAAATAAATTTACTACCATTACTTTTTGCATGAAAATAATCAAGCTTATCACTGAAACACTGAGTGGACTTCTTATTTTAACAAGGTGATTTCTGGCTCTTTGTGATGCCTAGCTCTAGTAGACTATGAGTATGGCTGGCTCATATTTTCTAGTTGAAGAGTCTTTAGATAATCCAAATCTATTTTGCTGATTTAAGTAGTGATAACTGACCCTAAGCTCTAGCCATGGTATATAAAATATTTCTGAAGCATCTGTGGAAATTCAAATTTATAAGAGAAATTCTCAGAATAAAAACTAAACTGGACTCACCCAACTTGCTGGACTTTTAGAAAAAGGTTTAATTGGAAAATATCCTTATCATATCTATCATCTTTCTAAATACTAGACATTGAATCTGAAAACAATTAAAGTCTTAGGAAAACCAGCTAGGAATAACAGCCACTTAGTGAAATTGCTAATTTATGTTAACTTTCTTTGTATTTTACATTGGAGAGTAAATTCTTTTGTTTTGCTTTTTATAAACATTTTGTTTTGATCATCTTTCTCAGGGATGAGAGAGTTTAGAATGGGTGATCATGTATCATTTCTATCATCCACGTTTTCCAATGTTCTGTTCTTGTCTTCTCTAAGAAATTTGCTATTTTTAATTGGTTCAATATCTAGAAAAGTGGTTATTATAAAAATATCCACTTATTTAATTCGTTTATCCTCTCTTCTTTTCGATCTAAAAAATTCTATCACTTGTTTTTTCTCCCAACTTTGCTTCAAACATTTTTTATTTGGAATTTTGCTCTAAAAATATGTTTCTTTATAATCTTCTATCTCTCTATTTATCTAACTGCAATCACACATATATTCCCATCTCCAAAATATAATTTTGGTGGGTTGGAGATAGGAAAATCCCATTTATTTCTTGATCTCAAAAATTATTTTCTAAGAAACTTAAGCATATAGTAGCTAGATAAAAACTAAGAAATAATCATTAAAATTTAATAACTTGAATATCAATTCAAAGCACATTTCCATACCACTAAAGATTACTGCCATCAGCTGGTTATATTATTTTCCGACATCTGTATTTTTCTGACAAAGGAATCACCACATTCAGATTCTAATACCTCATTTTCCTATGTCTTATGTGAAAAAAATAGAATTTAAGTGAATGAAGTTGAGAGGATCATTCAGAAGAAAACAAGTATACACAAAAGAAATTTATGATGAGAGTGGCACAATTTTGAAAGTATCAAGGATTAAATGAAAAAGATATTTGAAAAGGAAAATTATGCCAAATGATTGGTGAAAAATCCTGGCTAGTTTATAACTACAAATAAAATGCAATTGAGAAAGCATTCATGACTACCTTCTCATATATATTTATTTGCAAACCTTTACGTAAATGATTTAAACATGTATTGAATGAATCCATGTTGAAAATATGAAAAAAGAACAAGTGAGCCCTTGGAAATAAATTATTTTTTTCTACATTCGACCATATTTTCATAGTCCCATAATTGAATACAAGATCCAATTGTGTTTGTTGATTCAAACAAAACATTGACCTAGGAGAGCAAAATTTAATCTTAGATCTTTCTTCTAACAAATTATCTCCCATTTATATGCCAAAATCACATAAGATTCCTTGATAGATGCAACCATAGAATTAACTCTAAAAAATTATTCTCTAATCATTAAAAATAAGTGAAGGGAAGCATCAATAATTTTGTGAAGGATATCCTATAAAGTGTCTAAATCAATGTTTATCAATGACAAGTTCTTCTAAGTGCTCCCATTCCTATGTAATATTTTGTTGACTGCTTTGAATTGAATGCTTAAGGGACTCCTCAAGGAGCTATATCTTCAAAAAAATTACTAATAATCTATATGAAAATCAAAAGGATAAAAAATATGCATTGTCTAGACTAGATCATACAATAGAATAGACATCCAATTAGTTTATCATTATATAGATGGACAAGCATCAAAGATGTGAACTGAGTTAGACTATCTTTGAGGATTGTTTCATGTAGATAGATACTGCTAATCCTTGGTCTTAAAAGTATATGAAAAAACAAAGGAAAAAACAGAAAGGTCAAATTCAAGTAAGAAAGTGAGCTAGATTATCTAGTACCAAAGAAATAATCCACTGCTAGCAATCATCAAAAATTAACACAAAATCATTTCCCCTTTCTCTCGTCCTCCCCACTTTTTTTTTAAACACTGCATAATATTGATAGCTGAAAAGCACAGACACTACCATGTCTTTAAAAAAAATCAAAACTTTGGATTACTCAAAGAGCAAAGGAGAAGTTCATGGACAATATAAGCAGGCATTCAACAATGCTTTACAATTAGTATGTCATTAATAAATGATGTTTGAAATAGATTGAACTGGAAGCCAGTTAAAAACTATAAGACAGTAAGAGTGAGGAATAACAGTTGGATACCACTTGAGTACTTCACTCATATCCCTAGAACATTAAAAAGAACCAGAATCTGTGTTAAATATTGAGTTTATCTTTTATGGAAGATCACAGAATGGTAGACTTAAAAAATGAAAGGGATGTCATAAATTACCTAATCTAATACTCTTTATTTAGCTGGTGCAGAGGTAAGCCCGCCTCCACACGTGGCCAAGGTGGCTGCACGCATTTGCTGTTTCGCACAATCTATCTCAAAGTTAGGTTGTACTACGACTTTCTAGTTCTCTATATTTGAAAAGGAAAAATATGCCAGACACGTCAAGTGATGTACTTACCCAGGGTCATATAGGAAGCATAATTTACGATTTGAATGCAAGTCTTTTAATTCCTGATCCAGTATTTTTGTCCCACTATACCACAGAGGTCAATAAAAAGCATACAGATTAAGAGGAAATGAATGAATGGTTATCCATCCCACTTGCATTAAGTATCCATATTAAATGAAAATATGATGCAAAGAAGTGTTAGATTTTTTTCCTTAAAGCCTCACTATTCTTTAGAAAGTAATCATACCTAATACCAGATCTATAGATTCTCTTGAATCTGAATTTTTCACTTGTATTTGAGATGAAGTCTTTCATTTTTCTCAAAAAAAAAAAAAAACAAACTTCTAAGACTTCTTAAATCCATATTGTTTCTAAAATTGTTAGGAACTTATTTTCTTTTTTTATTTTCAATGAAACTTTGAACAATATTTTTTCCCTTTGGTTGTTTTTTGTTTGTTTGTTTTGTAAAAAAAAATGTTTAATAAATGCTGCTGTTAATATGATCATGGAAAATATTTCATTAGGGAAGGATGGAATAAATTCTACCCTGGCTGAGAAATAGAAACGATTAGAAAATGAAGACTATGGAAAGAGTTGATAAAGTAAAGTATAGGTCAATTCATTCCCAAGTCAGCAATAATTCATCTAAGAGGCATGATTAAGTCCTCTGGGCTACAGGAAATTACCTTTGTCCAAAGTGTGTTTTTGGTTGATAGAATGGAAGTAGTTACTTCCATGTTCAGCTTGCTAATGCCCTCCAGTATTTTGATGCTTCCATGAATGTGGTATCAAGAACATCCCCTGGATTGTTTTAGGAAGGTAATCTAACTCTAGCATATGTTAAAAACAAAAACAATGCTGATTGTGTTGTATAAGATGTCAATAATCTAGGCAACAATGCTCTTTACACAAAATATATTGTGAATCTGGAAGACTGTAGAATGCCAACAAAAAAATCACAATTTCATGAAACTTACATGAAACTTAGGTTTATTGCAAAAGAAATGAACGTGCATATGGAACCCAAAGCCAGAAGAAAGCCCGACAATCCTTACCGAAGTTTACATATTTATGACAAGCTGGACAAGGAGCTTTAGGGGAGGTGATTTCCAGAAATCTCCTCCTAAATGGTGTGGCACGGGAAGGGTATTGTAAGTAAAGGTTGAAAAAGGACAAAACTCCATCCAAAGGGAGGAACAAGGTAATGACAAAAACAACTTTTTTCCCTGGGGATAAGAATAGGAAAGAGTATAATGACAAGAAGGTTTCCTAATCTGCAAGGGACCCAGCTGCACAAGCAATTTCCCAGCCTAGCACAGACTAAGTAGAGCCTGTCTTGTCTTCACACAGAGAATCCATCTTGGGATGCAAACAAAATAGTGTTTTGGGGTGGAGGGAAGGGCGAGGCCCAGAGTGGATCTTGACACAATAAGGACTTCTTTCATACTTTGGGTGCTTAAAAAACATGTCTATAACATAGTGCAATTAAAATAATCTAGCCCAGAGATTCACACTTTGGGGGGAGGAGGAAACAACTACTATATCACTGAAACAAGTGACCCAAAAATTGAGTTACATCCATCAGTCTTCATGCACCAATTTTCTGTGGTTTATCATTTGCTTCTCTGGCTCATTTTTTAGATGAAAGAAGTGGGGAGAAGGATTAAGTGATCTGCCCAGATTCACACAGTTCAGTTTGAGGCGGAGTGTCTTTCTGACTCCAGGAGTACAACCTGACTTTGAGACAGACTGTGCGAAACACTGCATGCGTGCAGCCACTTTGGCCTCGTGTGGAGGCATGCTCACCACTGCAAGGGAGCCAATGGAGATGGCTGCAGCAGGGCACATGTGGTTGTAAAGCCCCACACATCCCCAAGTGGGTCAAGTTCTTGTTTAGGCACTATCTGGGACAGGCCGCACTTTTTTGGGCAGTCTCTAGAATTAGTGAAAAACCGATTGCGGTCCAGAGGAAAAGGAGTCCAAACCCGGGAGACCATGACTAGTTTCCAAACAGGCCTCACTATCCCAGGGGATGAGAGAGCTGGGGGCATCTACACAGGGCTGCCCCGCAAGCGGCCTGCACCAGGGGGTCACCTCCACAACAACTTGCCTGGGTATTTACACTGTTCTCTTCCACCCCCTGCTGAGGGCAGATGGGAAACCCCAGATTGGCATGACAGCATGTACCATTCAGCCCACGTGGGAGGGCCCTCTGTGTTTGCCCTGATTTTTATGACACCTGATGGCTGTTGCCCTTGGATCAGGGAGCACAGAGGTTACAAGATTATTTTTTCATTCTTGAGGATTCCCCCCAGAGGGCTTGTCAGTGTCAAGACCTATTGTTATCAAGGGTACCTAGCTTTCCCATGGTGTCAGGTTACTTCTGCTGAGAACTTTTTCTGACATTTCTACGCCAGCACGATTAGTGAGCTGATCACCACAACAGTCTCTACCTGTGGATATTGTTATAATATTCAGAATATGCAAATGATCGATGGAGAGCCAGAGTATGAGAATGGATGGGATGTGCTGGTGGAGGTCATTCAATAAGCAGGATTCACCACTTACTCTGCCTGTGTTACATTGTCATCACCTTTATATTCCTGGCCCACAGGGAAGTTCTTAGTAATTGAGGAGTCCCAAATATGCCTGAGGACCAGCAGGGCAGGGCTTTCAGGAACCGGGAGGTGAGAGGTCCCTAGCACCCCCTGCTCCCGTGAGCTCTGCCTCAATCGTCCAGACCCTTACCAAAAATTTATTCTCAAAAGGGGATATAAGGATTCCTGCGGTCTTTGCCTCCCCTTCTGTTTATTTCGTACAGCTCCTTCATTTTTCCTCCAACTCCCAATGCATGGATTTCTACCGATTTAAAGAATTTTGGGTTAAAAAAGACTGCTAATCTCATTGGTCACACTTGATAATAGTAATAATAATATGAAATTCCTATAGTCTTAAAGAAATAAAATAAAAATATTTTAACTGTTTTAGCTTTCCAATCAAATTTTTAAAATTTATTGGTAAAATGACAAAAATTGAAGAATTCTCAAAGCTGAATTTTCTATTTTCCAATATAAATTCTAGGATGATTTGTAAGATCAGCAATACAGTTTGTCAGCTTGTCAACTCAACAAACATATATATATACATATATATGTATATATCTATATATATATGTATATATATACACACATATATATATAAACATATAGTATATGCATATATAATATAGTATGCACACATAATATTATTGAATGTGAATAAATATGTGTTGAAATTCAAAGAGAAATAAGATTCTATCCCCATCTTCAAGGAGTTTGTCCTTTAGTAGAGAAAAATAAAGATACACAAATAACCATAATACAAAATAAAATATATTAAGTACATAAGGAAGATAAATAACATTTTGTTATGAGTTTTACATAAAGAAAGATTATTTCTTACTGTGGGATAATGAAAGGCATTACAAAGTGGTATTTAAACTGCATCAGGAGAGATTCCAATACTTGGAGATAATAGAATCAATACAGATAGAGTTTCCAAAATTCTTCTTGCAGTTTTAAGCTATTAAAGATTAATTCATATTTGGAACAATTTACATTCTATTGTATGTTCACAAAAGTTTTCAGAAAGAAATTGATAAGGAAAACATAATGTTTCTCTATTTGAAATGTGTTCCAGGAAAAGATAGAAATGTATTATTTATATGTACTAATTAGGTGGTGCCGTGCATAGATTAATCTTGCTAATAATATCTGTTCTAGAAAACAAAAGATAAATATATATTCATTTGCTTATCTTGATGCTAGAAATGAGTCATATTCTTATACTTTAAAAAGAAAATATCTCTCCAAAATTTTATCACTTTTCCAATAAATTATAGTTTGTTTCAAAATGCTGTTTGTTTTTGAAACAATTTTATATTCCACACATCGTTCTTGTAAGTTTGAAAATATTTGAAGAGACAGGTGGTCATCCAAAAGAAATTAGAAGATCAAGGACGAAATTAGTTTTGATTTTTTGTTTGTTGGTTTGTTTTTGCAGAGGAGAAGACCAAATAAAATATACAGAATATCATAAAAGATAAAATTAATAATTTTAATTGTATAAAATTGAAAATTTTTTTTAACAAAACCAACCATATTTAAAATTAGAAAAGAACTAGAGAAAATTTTGCATAAAGTTTCTGATAAAGGTCTCATATCCAAAATATATATATGAAATTGATTCAAATTTTAAAGAACAAGAGGCATTAATCAATAGATGTTTAAATGATTTAAATGGACAATTCTCGTAGAAATCCAAGCAATTAGCCATAGAGAAATGCTCTAAATCACTAATAATTAGAGAATGTAAATTAAATAAATGCTCTATCCTCACATAGATAAAGATTACAAATAAAGATAATAACAAATATTGGAGAGGCTACCACTCTGGAAAACAATTTGGTTCTCCTTTGACCCAGAAATACCACCACTTAGCTTATATCCCAAGAAGATTAAAAAAAAAAAGATAGGAAAGGGATCTAGGTGTACTAAAAACATTTAGTAACTTTGTATAGTAGCAACAAATTAGAAAATAAAGAAATGACCATCCATTGGATAATGACCAAATCACTTATGTCATATGAAGGCAATCAAATATTATTGTATTGCAAGAAATGGCAAAAATAGATCATTTAGAAAAACCTGGAAAGACCCAAAGTGAAGCAAGCAGTACCAGGGTAACAACTTATATAACAATACTGTAAAGACAAAGCTTTGAGAATTTTAATAACAATGACCAACCATGATTCTAGTGACCAACCATGATTCTAGAGAACTCATCTACTTCCTTATGGATTAAAGATGCAAAACAAGATAAACATTTTGGACACAGCCAATCTGAAATTTTTTTTGTTAGTTCATAAATATTTACAAAAGTATTTTTTGTTTATTTAATTTTCAAAGCAAGAATCATGAAAGGATACAAGGGGATAGGAACAAATAAGCTTTTTAAGGTTTGTGAAACTCCTTACAAACATCTCATTTGATCCTGACAACAACCTTGAGAAGTAGATACTATTATCCCAGTTTTGCAAATGAGGAAAACTGAAGGCTTCATGTGATAGATAGGACATAAATTGAACATTAAAGTAAGAAGCAAATTTCAAAAATAGAACATAAGAAGGAAGAATGAACATAATAAAGACAGCCTTCTTAAATGCATAAAAATAGATGACAAAATAAAATCAGGGGAGGTAGGCCCAAGGTGACCAAATAAAGGCAGAGTTTGAAGTTTCCCCACACCTCTCAAAATACCTTCTGGAGGCTTCTGGAGGTCTACCTGAAAACATGAAAAAAAAAAAAAAAAAAAAAGAGTCTAACCATTATCTTGCAAGATTTTATTAAGGAAAAGTGTCCTGATATTCTGGAACCAGAGGTTAAATTAGAAATTGAAAGGATCCACTGATCACTTCCTGAAAGAAGATATTACAACTAAATCCTAGGACAAGGAGAAAATACTGTGAGCAACCAGAAAGAAACAATTTAAGTATAGTGGAATCACAATTAGGATAACACAAAATTTAGTACCTTCTACATTAAAGAATCAGAAGGTTTGGAAAATATTCCAGAGAGCAATGGAGCTAGGATTACAACCAAGAATTAAGTACCCAGCAAAACGGAGTATAATCCTTCAGGGATAAAGGTGGATATTCAGTGAAATAGAGGACTTTCAAAAATTTATGATGAAAAGACCAGAGCTGAATAGAAAATTTGACTTTCAAATACAGGACTCAGGAGAAACATAAGGAGGTAATCAGGAAAGAGAAATCATAAGGTACTTAATATAGATTACATTCACAGGAGGATGATACATGTAAGTCATAAGAACTTTCTCATTATTATAAGTTAAAAAGATTACATATAGACAGAAGGTACAATTGTGAATAATATGAAGGGATAATATCTAAAAACAATAAAATTAAGAGCTGAGAGCAGAATGTATTGGAAAAGAAAGGAAAGGGAGAAGTGGAGTGGCAAAAATTATCTGCCTTAGAGAGGCAAAAAAAGAAAAAGTTTTTACAATGGAAGAAAAGAGGGGGAGGGGAGGGAGAGGGAGTGAAACTTACTCTCACTAGAAATGACCCAAAGAAGAAATAAGACACACACTTAATATGGACATAGAAATCTATTTTACCCTGCAGAAAAGTAGGAGAGAAGAGGGAGAGGAGGGTCAGAAGCAAAACACTTTTGGGGAAAGAAAAGGTGAGAGAAGAGAGAATAAAATAAATGAATGGGAAGTACAGTTAGAAATAGTAATTTGAGGGAAAAAATTGTAGCAAGTTTATCTAATAAAGGTCTCATTTCTCAAATGCATAGGGAACTGAGTCAAATGTATTAATAATATCTATTCCCCAAATGATAAGTGATCATAAAATATGACCTATTCCTAAAGGACTATAAAATTATGCTTATTCTTTGATCTTACAATACCACTACTAAGCATGTATCCCCAAAGAGATTTTTTTAGAAAGGTAAAGGACCTTATATACAAAAATATTTATAGAAGCTCTTTTCTCAGAGCAAAGAATTGGAAATCGAGGGAATGCTCATCAATTTGGGAATGGCTGAATAAACTGTGGTGTGGAATTATATGTTCTATAGAAAAAATAATGAGCTGAATGCTTTCAGAAAAACCTGAAAAATCCTCCATGAACTCATGCAAAGTGAAATGTACTGTGTACAAAGTAATAACAAACTTGGGTGATGATCAACTCTGGATGACTTTGCTATTCTCAACAATATAATGATCCAAAACTATTGTGAAGGACTCCATGATGAAAAATGCTATTCATGCTCAGGGAAATAACTGATTGTGTCTGAATGCAAATTGAAGCATACATTCTTTCACTTTATTTTTCCTGTTTTTTTGGGGGGGGATCTGTGTTTTCTTTTTCAACATGACTTTTAATGAAATATTTTGCATAATTTCACATGTGCCTTCTTGTAGAGGACTGCAGATATTGGGAAACTGAGAAAAGTATATTTGAAGCAAAGACACTTACAGCAGGGTGTTAGCTCAGTGTGATTAATGAGATGATGGTTCTTTAATATACATATAGTTAGTATTTAGCATGGGATGTAATGGTTCTCTAGTTCACACCTATATAGTGTGCTGTAATGATGTAATCATACCAAGATATTTAAGGGCTGAGAAGAACTGGAAATGGGACATTCCATTTTTGATCATCCTCTTGGTAGCTCTCCTGCCCTCTTTCACTCAGTCCAAGACTGGGCCAGAATAAAGACTCTTGACTCTATTTCTGACCATTATTGTGATACCTATCTTGCTGTGACCAAGGCCCATCCTAAGGACCTCCAGAAAGCTAGCCTGGACATTACACTTTCTCAAGGTAGGGTGGGGTGGCAAAGGAGGAAAGAAGATAATCTGGAACTCAAAGTTTTAAAAATAAATATAAAAATATATTGCTTTATATATAGCTTGGAAAAATGAAATATTTTTAAAAATATAAAATCAGGAAACAAGTAGAAGTTATAATTGGTTAAGACTTAGATTATATGAAAAGAAATAATATGAAATAAATTTAGAAAAGTAGATTGGAGCCATATTATGAAGGGTTTTAAATCCCAAGTTCTTTCTACAGACAATAGAAAATGCCTGAAAGGTTTTGTCTAGGCAGTCACATGGTCTTGTGCATTAGGAAGGTTATTTTGGCAACTATGTGAATGTTGAACCAGAAAAGAAGTGACTAGAGATAGAAAGAGCAGTTAGAAGTCTATTATAATGGTTCCTGAAAGAAGTGTTAAAACTGTACACAATAAGGCCATAGATTAAATATGTGTTACGAAGACAGAATCAATAGGACTTTAAAGTTGATTGCTTGGAGCAAACAAAAGCAATTGATAAAAGTATTATCCTCTTATAAGAAAAGGGTAGGAACATAGATATAAATATATAAATCCCTGCTCAAGAGCTCCTTTGACTAAGCCTCATTTGAGGCTGACTAGTATAGCAAAATAGCAGTTTAATGTATCATTTTGTCATGAGAACTGGGCACAAGAGCTACAAAAGGAATAAATGAGGGCTGAGGATTTGACTTATACAACACAAATCAGGGACAAGGAGAAATTTATAGTGATCTGAATAGAATATTAGTTGTTTGGCTTCTGCCATAGCTAAGTAGCTGGAATTTCTTTTAATCAGAAAGAACATAGACATTTCTAAGGATGATGAAGAATGGGCAAAAAAATAGAATCTTAGAGGCAAGAAAAAGTGAATGAATGATTGAGAAAGTATTTATTGAACATATTGAACATATGCCAAGCAATGTGCTAAGAACTGGGACTATAAATAACAAAAGAAAGATAGTGTCTACTTTCAGGAAGCTTACATTGTAATAGGAAAAGCCAATTCATAAAGAGAAATAGTGGCTTGAGAATGGTATAGGAAGTCATTAATTCATATTTGGAAAAATTATGTAATTTATCGATTCTCTCAGCAATGGTACTGTTGTTTTGTATACAGTTTTTATAAAAAGAGGTGGGAAGTCAAGTCATTAATGAATGCTTGGAGAATGTCAAATAAGTCAATTACATAAAGATTGCTACAAAAATAAATAAATAAAAGGCAAATAGTTCTAGCCCTTTGGTGACACATGGCAGTAGCATGGAAAAAAAAATATTGATGAAGACAAAAAGTCCCAGGTAGCTCAGATGTCAAGGACTTAGTACCTCTCAGGGATGGTCTGTGGTGTTCTGGTGAGGAAAGGGGTAAAATATCAACAGCAACACTATAAAAAATAGACAGCTGAGAATGCTTAATCCAAGGGAAATCATAGGAAATTTTGATCATTACGAGTGATGGAAGAAAAGGTTTCTAAAGAGAAATGGAAATTAAGGAAATTAATTGATTAAGAAGGCTGTATCCAAGAATGACATTTGGATGTCTGAACCAGGTCTTAAAATAAAGAAATTATGACTTCTTAGCAAATGCCCTACTGAGGGCAAGTAGGAATGTATTTGCAGGAAGTTTTGTCTTTAATATAAAAGAACTTAATGTAAAATAGGAAGGCAATGGGAGAAATGACTATAGGGTGGTACTGGTTAGTACTAATAATGAACCCCTTGAGGTAGTTACATTATTCAAATTTGCATTGCATTTCCATTTGGGCTAGAACCAATTACAATATTTTACATGATTATAACTGATAATAGTGTGACTTTGAATATACTCAGTGACCATTTTAAGAGATTCATTATTCACACTAATCATGACTTAGCTGCATATGTATCTTCATACCTAGATATAAAGAATAATTATGACAAAGAAAGAAATATAGCCATAAAGATGATCAATAAGACAAAATATATGAAAAGTAGCAATAATAACTATAGCCCCAGATATCTATATAGAAATTCACAAAGTAAAAGTGACAATCAAGACGATCATAACACAGTCAAATTTGAACTCATTAGTATTAGTGAGACTTGATACATTAAGATTCATGTTATTCAAATGCAATGTAAGAAACTAGGATTAAACTGAGTCATACTGAATTATACTAAGAGTATTTAAGTTATTCCCTCCATGCATTTGTGGTGAATGAATATGAATGGTACTCAAAAGAAGAATTGCAAAAAAAATTAATAAATATGTGAAAGACTTTTAAATCACTAAAACTAAATAAAATGAAAATCAAAATAGTCTATAGTGTCTTTAAACCATGAAAATTTTATTAATAGAGTTATGAAATGGTCTAATATTATGGAAAAGCTATTTGGAATTATGCTAAGAAAACAACTAAAATATCTATATTATTTGACTCAGAAATTCTACTGTTTGGCATAGCCCTGAAGGAGATAAGACATAAAAGAAGGGGGAGGGGGGGAAAGGCACACACTGAGGCAGAGCCAAGATTTCAGAGTGAAAACAGAGACTTGCCTGAACTCTCTCAAATTTATCTCCAACCAACTTTAAAATAACACCTCAAAATAAATTCTGGAGCAACAGAACCAACAAAAGAATGGTGTGAAACAATTTTTCAGCCCAAGACTACTCAACAAATTCATATTTCAGCTGTGCCCAGGCAAGTTAGCAGAAGGTCTTGGGGGCAACCGACATAGATCTTCTAGAACTCTCAGCCCACAGTAAGCAAAGAAATAATACAAATAGAAAGAGATCACAAGGGATCTTTTCTGGAATTGAGTGTAGGATTCTTTTATATTATCCATATCTTGTTCCAAGTCATTATATCAGAGCAAGGAAGAGCATTATCACACTAAAGCATGCAGCAGCAGGGACCTTAGCCACAGATGTAGGGTGAATAAAAGTCCTTGTCATTACTCACAGACCAGAACACAGAGAAGGAGAACAGGAGAACCATACCTTTCTTTAGATCATAACTGCCTTGGAAGAACTGAAAACTTAACAGTCTAGAACTAGCTCTGAAAACAGCAGCAGGAACACCTGATGCTTGGAACAATGCCCCCTCCACCCTAGAAGCAGAGTCCAACTGTAACATAGAGAAAAGTCAAGAAATATATGAATTTTAAAAATTTGAAAGGGATATTAGTCATCTTGTCTGAGAGGAGTATAGTTGTAAAGTTCTCCTGTATGCTATCTATCATCTGTGACCAAATTAGGAACACTCAACCAACCAAATTCATAATGTTTCTTCCAAGACTACAAATATCAACCTTAGCCTTGCTGCTCAATTATCTTAGCTTAGACAAAAAAAAAAATGCAAAGCAAAATCGAGACATTCCAAAGACCAAGTTCATCTTCAGAAGTCACATAAAGTGAATACTGCCATGTAGCATAGCTTTCTGGGTGAAGAATGGTGATCAAGGACTCCTACCTTTCACAGGACATTCTAGGTAACTAATTATTTGCCACTCATTCCACAAACAGAAAGGGACAGTTTCAAAGGACAGATTTACTCCTTTCAAGGTCTAGTGAATCCACAGTTCTTTTATGTTCAATGGCCTGTCTTCCCTGATACAGCTTCAACATAGCTCTCCATTTATAGGATTGGAGATCAAGGGATCATTTAAATTGTGCTATGCCATCCCAAAATGCCAGATCTTTTAAAATTGAGCCAGCATATAAGGTCCAACAGAAAGGACAAGAACAAATGTATTATATAGAAAAGAACCAGCTCCAGGCATGTTCCATAGAATATACTTTAGCAATAGCCAAATTGGGGAGAGAGGTCTCCTAAATACACCAATTATCATAGCAAACACAGAAACAACTTTGTTCAATAATCTTTGGAGTAAACAATATTAAATCAAATACAAAACAGGGAGATATTAATCGGCCACTATCATAGCAGATGTCCAGTGTACACTTGAAAGAGATTGCCTATTAATGGTGAAATCCCCTAGATATTCTTGTATATACTGTACACAGTTATAACACATGGGAGCCTGTTTGAAATGGCAGAGACCAGGTCATGACTCTGTAATCTCCAAAGAATCAAATTTTTCATTGAACCAAAGGGTTACAGAAAGATATTTAGTTTACAAAAATAGGGTATATCTTATCTCCAATCATGACACATGCAAGGTAATAAAAGTTCTTAATCAGTTAATATAAAACAGGGAGAAGAAGTAGACTAATTTGTATCAGGTATATGGGATAATGGATTATTGCTACATAATCCACTGTGAGAATATCTTGAAGTGTTGATATAATGTTTATATATTTAGCTCTTGCTCTTTTATCATAGTTTCCATAAATAAAGAAAATATATTCTGAAGCAAAGCTATAGAACAAAGGAAAGTAGATTCATTTATTAAAGAAACATTCATTTAGCACCTCTTATATGTAGTACAGCACACTCTTGTAAACACTGAAGAACATATAAAATTTAGATAAGAAATGGTTCTGCTTTTATGGAGCTTAAGTCTAGCAATGGGCATAGATCCAATTCATTAGTCAGTATGGTATTTTATGTTAAGAGAATAAATGCATTAGTGTTTTATGGCTACAGGAAGTATAATTTCAACTAGCTTCCCTATGGTAGATAATAGTATTAAGGAAGACCATGTTCCTTCTATAACAAAGGTCATTATCTTTCAAATATATATAGTTGAATTATTTATCTGTAGATCTTTTATTTTTGTTGGTATGTACAAATAACAAAGCACGATTACCTACAAAGGAAACTCTTCCGAGAATGTATACACTTAAAATGAGTTGCATTTTTATGGGATATTAGCTAATATATCTTTGATTTAATGATACTTTTGTTTTATTAGTATAGATTACAATAACTTTCAATCCAATATAATAAATTTCTATTAAGTATTCTTGCAATGGGTTCTGGTGAAGAGGAAAAAAGACAAAGAATAAATAATAAATAACAATAAATAAGTTTGAAGTCTCATAAGGAATGATGTTATCTTTCATTCTCAGAGAGAAAACCAAAGTAGCATCATTATGTCAGGGTCAAGGAATTGTGTGTCTAACTGTTACTGATCAGACCAATATGAGCTTAAAAGGCCTATCATAGACTGGACACAAATAGCTCATATGAACATTTGGAATGGCGGTATCTCTAACTTTGTGCATTTAACATTTCTTTTGAACTAAAACAATTCTGCTTTGCTCATAAAACAGCACTTTTTTTGAGTCAGACTTGTCATGCTAGGGCAGTCCTACCCAATCCTACTGGGTAGCCAATGTCTACTATTTTATATTCCAAAGTTCTTCAGAAAGATCTTGAGTGTCCTTTCACATCTATGTGAGTGCTGTCTTGTGTGAATTCTCCATAAAGTAGTCTTTTAAGCAAGTGTACCTTTGCCATTCGAATAATATCGTCAGTTAATTGGAGTTTTGAGTAAAGTTTGAGTGCTTTGCAGTTTAGCTCAAGAAAGGACATCAGTGTCTGGTACCTTATTTTGCCAAGTGATCTTCAGAATCTTCCTAAGACAAATAAAATGTGCTGGCTGGTGGAAATTTTGTGTTTTCCTGATTTTAATTTGTAAGGCAAAATTAGCACAAGCATCTGATCATCTATCCCTATTTGTTGCATTTCAGCTTCAGAGGCTGCATTGAGTGCACAATCACCTGAAAACAAAGAATCAATTCTCTCTTCAAGCCTTAGCCTCTAGCTTTTTTTTCTTCTTCAAGTTAAATAGTCCACTCTCAGAGCAGGAGGTGACCTCGATGCCATTATCACCCTCAAATACTGCTGAAAACATCATGCTAAAAAGCAAGGGAGCAAGCATCCAGCCTTGCTTCACTCCATCAGTTATGAGGAAAGTACGAAAGCATTGTCCATTATCCAGAACCTTTGTAAGCATGCTGTCATGGACTTGGCATACACTATGTAACTCTAGTGATTTATCATCAGTATGAATGACTTTGGATTATTCAGCACTAGTGATATTAAATTTGTACAAAATCCAAACTATCATAATCCAAAAAAAAAAATTTGTTCCTTTTAAAGGAAATATCCATTTATCTCTGAAGACAGTTTTCATAGTTCCCTTAATCTTTCTTTTTCCTCTAGGCTAAACATTTCCATTTCTTTCAATTGAGGCCTCCTTGTCTAATATTAATGCTAAAATGACATGATCAATTCAACCCAAGATTCTTATCTACTTATCCTGATCAACAAATTCTTTATTAGTCAGAATTCTATCCATCTACCTCATCAATTCCCATGACATCTAAAAAACTAAATTATCAACAACTAAAATAAGAATTTGTTAAATGTTCTGATTTAGTAGAAAGATTGACACAATGTCTGAGATTGCTGAAGTCTTTTAATCTAATAACCTTTGATTTCTGATGTTTAGGGAATAATTCATCCTTCCTTCTGTTTAATAGGGGTAGTTGAAATAAAACAATATTTGTTTCTTCTTTTTTAAAAAACCATACCCAATATTCTCTACCATATGGAGGGAGCTAAGTTTCATGGTGGGATTGAGGACTGGGAATAAGGTCAGGAAGATTTTATTTCAAACCCACCTCACATACCAGATGTGTACCTTGAAAAGGCATTTAACCTATATTTGCCTCAATTTTCTCAATAATAAAATCAGACTAATAATAGTACATACCATCCCATGGTTGTTGTAAAGATACAATAAGAAAATGTTTGTAAAACACTTTGTAAACCATAAATGAACTATATAAATGCTAGCTATGTTTATTATATGTCAAACTTTATTTTTACATATCTCTATATATAATCTATCTATATGTGTGTATATATATACATGTATAGATATAAATATAGATAGATATCTGTATATATATATATACATAAATATGTCTAATATATATATATATATACATATGGAGAGAGAGAGAGAGAGAGAGAGAGAGAGAGAGAGAGAGAGAGAGAGAGAGAGAGAGAGAGAGAGAGAGAGATCTTCTTGGGATATAACTACTCTATCACCACTTTCATCAAATTTTATTGTATATTTTTAAACAAGATATTTTTTCCACTGCTACACTGCAATTACTCCATCAATTTTCAATGACAAATATGAAGTTATATTTTATATTAATTCATTAAGAGTTGAATGTATCAATTACTGTGACTGCAGAATGAAACATAGGAATTTCAAAAGAACATAATTCTTTTTTTTTCTCTACTATGAATTACTAGACACTGCAACTATTATTACCTCTTTTGAATGCTGTTTCATTCCATCATGTCTAATTTGTCAATTATGTATCTGATGGGGAAGATTTTGGGAAGATGTGGATGTAGGTCAGAGAATTCCAAGCTCTCTAGATTTCCCCAACAAAGAAAACAAAATTGTACATCAAATATAAACTGGTGAAAAACAAATAAGACTTGGGACAGAGCAAGGGTCCTCCTGGAACAATCTGAATAGAAGGCCAAGAAAGATGTCAGGACTGAGGTGAAAGGAAAGCATCTAGAGGCTAGCTCTGCAGAAATAGCAAGTAGGGAACCCTAGGGCTAGCTGGATTCAAACAAAGTCTCAGCAAGAATCACAGGAACTTTCACCTCCCAGACAGTGTGGGCAATTGGGGATTTTGACTGAGGAAGACTGAGGGAGCTTCTTCTAGCAAGGGATACCAGCTCTAGCTGTGCTGCTGAGCTGGCCCTGGGTGAGAAAGAACCAGAACAACCATGCATGCAGAGGCCTTGGGGCAGGGACACTGCTGGCTGCAGGCACCTGTAGAAGAGTGAGGTTTTTGGTTTAGGGTTCCCCATCAGAGGGGGGAGCTGAAGTGAAGCTAGAAGCACCATTGCCCTAAATTTAGGATTAGAGGAGCTTACATTAATAAATTCTCATTTTTAAAAATGAACAGGCAAAAAGAACCCAAGCAATAAAAACTTACTATAGAAATAGGGGAGACAAGAGTTCATCCTCAGAGGAGATCACTGAAGCAAAAAAAAAAACAAAAAAAAAAAAGCCTCTCCTATCTCAAAGACAACATTAAACAACTACTTGCCCCCCAAAAATATTACAGAAGAACTCAAAAAAGACTGTTAAAACCAAATGAGAGAAACTGAGGAAAAAGTAAAACAATAACAATGATGGTAACCATCTAAGAAAAACAAGAAGATTATGAAAAGAAAGTCAAGCAACTAGAAAAGGAGATATAGAGTCATAAAGAAGAAAATAATTCTTTGAAAAGTGGAATTGTGCAAGAGGAATCCAGTGAAGCTATGAGACCAAAAAAATTAAAAAAATATAAAGACTGAAAAAATAAAAGAGAATGTGAAACATAAGAAAAACAACACATTTGGAAAACTGACTAAAAAGAACCTTCTATTACTTTACACAGTAGTAGAAAAAATAAATAAAATTCTCCTGAAGTGATAGAACAAGAAAGGAAAGTAGAAATAGGAAAAAATCCACCAATCACCAACTCAAAGAGATCCTACAGGAAAACCATATAGGAACATAATTGCTGAATTTTGAAACTCCCAGATCAAAGATAAATTTTATAAGAAACAAACAAAAAATCAAATATACTGGAGTTACAATTGGAATTATACAGGATTTATCAGCAGCTATAATAAAAAAAAAAAAAACACAGGTCCTGGAAAATTATATGTTGACAGTAAAAAGAACTAGGTCTTTGGCCAAAAACATCATATTCAGAGAAATGAAGCATAATATTGACCATGGTGAAGGAAAGGACATTCAATGAACTTATTTATTTGTGGGATTTTGTCTCAACAAAACCTGAACTCAATAGAAAACTTAACATATAAGAACTAACATCAAAGAATGATTTCAAGGAACTCATTAAAGACAAACTATATTTTATACATGGAAATGTAAACTATATGTAAAATGACATCAGTAATTGGGTAGTCCAGAAGAAAGAACTGAATATAATCTAACTCTAAAAAAGCAAAACTATCTAGGAAAAGGTAAAAATAGTAATTATGCTATATGAATAAAGCACAGAGAAAAAAACAACACAAAGATACTAGATGGGGTTAGATAGGTGGTACTCTGAAAACCTAGTCATATCAGGAATGGGTTAAATAAGAAATAATACACATATACACATATGTATACATATACATATACACATACATATACATATACATATATATATATATATATATATATACATATATATATATATATATATATATATATATATATATACACATACATATATATATATATATATATGAATGCATGTCTTCTATACCCTTCATCTTCAGTTCAAATGCTCCTGATCAGACCAGGAAATTTCTAGGAAAATAACATATTCCTGGTTCTTGATCCTTGTCCAGGAACCTACAAATCCTATATGTTGAGCCAAAATACACACAACCTTTTATCTAATACTGTTTCCTTAGCCTAAATCATATGTTTCAAAGAATCACAGAATCTTACAATTGGAATGGAACTTATAAGCCATCTAGTCCAGCCTGCTTCTTCCTCACCTTCTTAAATGGTTGTCTAGACCTTGCTTGAAAGCCTTTAGTGAGAGAAAGCCCTCCATCCTCTCTATTTTTTGTCTGGTTGTGAACTTTTTTCCTAGGGAGAGATCAGATTTTTAAAAACATTTTAAAATGTTTTTCTCATATGTTAATCAATCAATCAATAAGCATCTATTATGCATTGATATCTGCCACAAACTGAACTAGGTACTAAAGATACAAAAAGAGGCAAAAGATAATCTTAAAATCTAAGGGGGTAGATAATGTATGAATAAATACATAAAAAGTTAACTACAGGATGGCTAAATAAGGAATAATAATACTGGAATTAAGAGGAAAGGGCTTTCTGAAGAAACTGGGATTTTAGTTTAGACTTAGAACCTGGAAAAGTCACTGATGAAAGCAAAAGGGAGTGAGCATTCCAGACATGGGGAAAAGGCAGTGAAAGTGTCCAGAGCTGAGAGATGGAATGTCTTCTTCATGGAACCAGTAGTAAGTCAATGTCTTTAAGAAGATTGAAAAGGTAGGAAGGGGCTAAGTTATGGAGGGCTTTGAATGGCAAGCAAATTATTTTGTATTTGAGGTTAATGGAAATAGGAAACACAGAAGTTTATTAAGTAGCAGTTAGATTTACACTTTAAGAAAATCACTTTAGAAATTTAATGGAGGACAGATTGGAGGCAGAGGGAAGATTATAGGCAAGCAGAACCACCAGAAGCTGTTATAATAATCCAAGCATGAAGCAAAAAGTGCTTGCCAGAGAGTGGTAGCAATGTGGCAATGTCATTGGTGGGGGTATATTGGAGAGGTATTGCAAAGATGAGATGGTCATGGGGGTGAGAAATTCGGTCATAGATCCACGTTGAGCTTATCTTGGTATAAGGTAGGAGTCCTGATCTACTGGATTTCTTCAGGATTGCTGTCCAATTTTCCCAACAGATTATATAAAATAATGAATTCTAATTCCAGTAATTGGGATCTTTGTGTTCATTGAACAATAAACAACAAGATACACATGTGAACATATATATCTAACCTATTCCACTGATTGTTCTTTCTGATTTTAATAGGTATCAAATTGTTTTGAGAATCACTGCTTTATAGAATTTTGAGACCTTGGCCTGCATCATTCCTACTTTTTTTTTCATTATTTCCCTTGACTTTTTTTTTGCCTCCCTTGAAGATGGTTGGGTATTATGATTAATATGCTATTGAAGAGGCAAACTAATTTAGGTGGCATATTAATGTAATGATATACTATTGTGGTAAAAGAAATAAATAATATTTAAAAGATATGGAAATACATGAACATACAGAGTAAAATAAGCAGAACTAGAAAAACAATTATACATCAATAGCAAAAAATGACAAAAGAACAAAATGACAAAAACAGAAAACAATCATTCAACAGCAATTCTAGTTAAAAAAAATTTTGAAAGATGTAAAAACTGAGGTCAACACAAACAGCCATGATTTCAGAAGAATAATGAGGAAACATGCTTACCTCTTTCTGAGAGAAAAGTGATAGATTTAAGGTAAACATATAAGATATTTATTTGTATACAGTCAATGTATTCAAATATATATACATTCATTGAAGGAGTTTAGTTTGCTTGACTATATATGTATATGTCTATGTATACGTGTATGTGTGGAAAGAGAGAGAGAATGTGTCTTTCTTTTCTCTTGTTTTCCCAATAGGACAGAGCAGGTTGAAAGAAGAGAAACATTTCTATTAATTTTTAAACTACAATTTTAAAAATAGGGTGCTTTAGATGTGGAATGCTACAAATACTTTTATATGAGGTCACTATATTTTTAGTTTGATTGCTTTACTTGGTTATAAAAGAATACTGATGAATGGAGGGTAATATAGAAATGTTTATGGTATGAAAGCAAACAAATAAATGCAAAAGAGAGAAGAGGAAAAACAAGAGAGAAAAGGGGGAAGAGAAAGGAAAGAAACCTTCTGCTCTCAAGACAACTAGAATAGCTCTCATTGGTAGAAAGTTTTTCTTTACATTAGACCTAAATCTGCCCTTATGTTAAATTCACATGTTACTCCAAATTCTGCTTCCTGGGATTAAGCAGAACAAGTGTAATATCTTTTCAGTATTGAATTCTTGCAGATAACTGCAACAAACACCAGGTGTTTGTTGGACTTAATAGGTTAGCATTAGGGCTTTTGCCTTAAGATTTAAGAGGATTTGCTCTGAATTAAATTGAATTGGATTTTGAAAAAGAAAAATTAAGTGCCTAATATGTGCAGAGCACTATGATAGGAGAAATAAAAGCAAAATATAAATTTAATTTGCCTCTACCCTCAAGGAGCTTACAATGGAAATACTGAAGCTTAAGAAGGACAGAAAAAGTGCTATGTTAACAGTTAAGCATATTAGGAAAGAAATGCAGCAAAAAATTACCTAATTTATCTAATGTTCGTGTTTTTGTGCCAATATCCAGTTTCAATCAGGTCATTGTTCAATGGGAGATAAGCAGTCTCAACCTCAAGACAATTTTACCCCTAGTCTAAGAATGTTTACAACCTACAACCACTGAATGCCTGCCTTTAACTTTGTGTTGCCAGGGAAGCATATAGACATGCTCCACACTATTCCAAGAGATTCTCCCTCAAAAAAGCTATAGGGTAATCTTCAGACACAAAAAATTTGACAAAACATAGAAAGAAAGAGTATGTACTAATAATTGTTTAGGGGTAAAAGAAAGAGCTGAAAGAACTTTGTCCTGGCACAAAAATATACATGGATTTATAGATAGTGTTACCAAACTTCTCTTTTTTAGGAAGTAGACCAAATCATTGTTGTATAATCTACTGTCCTTTATTTGCTTGATGTGGGCAGCAATAGAAATTCTGAGGATGCACTACCAAGCCTCATTCTCTCCATTATTCTGTGATCCTGACCCTCTACAAGATGTGATAATTTAATATACTAAAGCTTGTAAACAAAGGGAGTTTATGCTTTTGACAGAATTATAGTTGCATTAGAATTGATCAGCTTTTTATGGAATCATATACATGTAGTAATTGATTTGCTAAAGTGACAAAAACACCAGAAGCAAAGAAAAAAATCATTTTAAGCTATAAAGTCACAACCATAACAAATAATCACCCACAACCATGTATGTAGAAAACTTTCTTAAAATATTAATTTTTAGCAAATAGCACTTCAAGTCTGGTCATCTATTTTCAAAAAATAAAAACCCCAACACAGATATAATGCTCCCATACTTTTGACCTTTCTTGTTACTGTAGAAGCGTTCACACAATCATAGGACTGGAAAGGAGCCAGAACTGCCATCTACTTCATTGCATGCCATAAGGCCGACAGGCAGGACAGTTGCACAGCCCTCTTGGCAATCCATTTTAGTATTAACAACTTGCTCTGTAAAGAAGATTGTTAGAGAGAGTATCCTTCTCTGATTGTTTAAAAGAAGGTTCCTTATTTTCTTGGGGTAAAATAGCAAAACTATGAGCTTTCCTTACATTGAGATAAAATATTAAATAGAATTTAACATGTTATTGCTTTAATAAAAATATGAAGAAAAATAAAGGAACTTTATATTTTAAAAGTGTCCATCTATTCATATAAAAGTCATCCAATTTTATTATTTCTGAAAGCATGACCTGCAGAGTTAGCTGTGAGAGAGCTGACGAGAAGAATTAATAGGAATAGCCAATGACAACTTTTTCAAGCTAATGAACAGTTCAACAAGTAGGTCATGAAACAGTTTTGAAGACAAGAGTTCAACCATGACCAAATTTTTGTATGAGACCCTAGCCAATCATCAAAGGAAATGGATTTCTGAAAAAATGAATTCTGCTAAATTACCCAGGCTAGAACAGGAGGGCTTAACTATATTCTGGAGCTCTTTTTGCTCAAGCAAAATTTCCAGTACCTTCCAGGGGACTATGGGGTGCTATCATTGTGTGATCAGTGGCAAACCTCTTCCAAAGGGAAATATAAAATTGTTAAAGCAATTTGGCAGCACAAAATGCCAGCTTAACAAAGTCAAAAACAAGTCACTTCAGAAAGTAAATTATGTAAAGGAAGAAAGGAGGGAGGAAGGGAGGGAAGAAGGAAGGGAAGAAGGGAGGAAGGAAGGAAGGGAGGGAGGAAGGAAGGAAGGAAGGAAGGAAGGAAGGAAGGAAGGAAGGAAGGAAGGAAGGAAGGAAGGAAGGAAGGAAGGAAGGAAGGAAGGAAGGAAGGAAGGAAGGAAGGAAGGAAGGAGAAAACTCATTGAATATCCTTTAGAAAAAAGTGTTCTCCATGTTTAAGAGGGTTAGTAGGGTCCATTCCATTTTCCTTCCTTTTTATCTCTTCTCATGACCTAGTTTTATCATGGCAGCTTCTTGGATTAACCCTTTTATGTAAATGCTGATGCCCCACTGTCAAAAATTTAAACTGCAAAACACAGTGGTGATGATTTAAAAAGTAAACTACTGGAGTGAAATAAGAACTACTTCTCTGGTGCCAAAGATGAAGCTCATTTAGCCATGCTAAACGCATTAACAAGCCTCCAAATCAAAAGACAATATTAAGAACTAAACAAATGCAGCTATTGATGTGCATTCAGTAGCCCAGACAATTCAATGAGGACACAAAGACTGGGATTTCTCTCTTGTTATAAGGTGGATGCAGACTTACTGAGCCCAGAGAACTAATAAGAGAAATATTTCCACAAGATCTATGATGATATTTGATTGCTTGGTATCACTGGAAGAGAGAGATTGCTTGAGACAAGCCAGTTATAATTGGAGTTCAAATTCCTAAGGCTTTTTACTTCTATCTGCCCCAAGCTAGGAAAGTTGGACCAGACCTTTTCACTGAATCCTCAGCATTACCTATTATAAGATTCTCCAAGAAGATGAGAGCATTGCCTATTCAACTTTAATTTCTATCATAAAAGTTTTGCTACCATGAAAAATCTTCTGGTTATATGGATGGGAAAGGAAATGTTAATAATAAACTTCCGTGTTTATATAGCATTTTAAGTCTTATAAGGAAGACTCTTTACAACAGTTCTGTTTGGAAGCTAGCACAGGTAATAAAAATAACCCATTCTTATACATTATTTCCATGCATTGAATATTGTTTATACATATATATATTATGTGTATATATAATATATATATTATATTATATTATATTATATTATATTATATTATATTATATTATATTATATTATATTATATTATATTATATTATATTATATTATATTATATTACTCTGTAATGTAAGTGCTTAGGGTGTTATGATCATTTATGTATGTAACAGATAAGGAAAGGGAGGCTCCAAGAAGTGCTTTATCTATAGTCACATTGTGAAGATAAATCTGAAATAAGATCAAATACAGTCTTGCTTATGCTAAGTTCCACACTATCTGTGCCACTATGCTAACTACCAGTATCATTATCTACACTTTATTGATGGAGAAACTGAGGCTTTGAGAGGTGAAGTGATTAAATTAGAATCCTTATTCAAACTGCTGAATCCCTTGGAACTGGATTTCTACTCCTACTTTCTGACTCCAAATCAAGCACTGAAGAAAGTCTAAGACTGATTGTAGTGACTCATAGGAATCATCTCAGAGTTCTCTTTTGAAACCATTCAACTCCCTTCAGTTCATTTTTCAAGCCTTGTTATGTTTTTGTTCTCCTTCCTCCCCCAGCTGAGCAGTCTATCTATGCATACAAATATTAATGCATATCCCATCATGTAATTTAGTGCCTGAAACCAGATGGGGTCTTTGGTAGGTAAATTGCAATGTCCCCATGTGGCAGAGGTAAACAGCTCTGGGATGAGGTAAGGAACCAATTTTCTTTATAAAGGAAGCAATCATTTTTCTGTCTATGGCTGGCCATTTTCAGAGCTGTGTCTGAGGGTGGGATGAGTGACTATGAATCTATGTGCTTTTGTGTCACTAGAGCCAGTTTTATGAGAGGAGAATATGCAAATCTGCAAACTAACAAATTTTGGCAGAGGCAGTGATTTTCTCATTATACCTATATCATCTGTAAATGGAAGCCTTGGCTTTGGTATATTACGTTTTTGTTCATTCAGTAATATGTAGGCTTGATACAAAGAGGCTATGTGAAAGGTCTATGAGCTAGCTTAGTACAGAAATAACTAGTTCATTTAACTATATTTATTAAGAAGCAATTACCTGAGCTAATAGGAAAGGGATATGTTTGGGTGAAGATCAACTACACAGCAGCTAACAAGATGGAGAGACTTAATGAATAATATAAAGTGAATGAAAAATATGATACCTGAGCTACTCATCTTGAATTGGTTACCTGCTCATCCTGAGCACAATTCAGAATGTCAAGATCAATCCATAAGGTCTTAGACTCTGCTAATCTTAGATACCTTTTCAACTTCAGTACTCCACAATACAAAGTGAATCTTCAAAATCTAACAATAAAGAATTGCATGAGATGTCAAGATTTTAACTTGTTATTTCCTCCTTTTATGTAGTACTAACAATATTAAAATAAGTAGAAAAAATGATGACATGATGAAAGATGACTTCAAGACAGATTAATTAGGTAATGAAATGGAATGATATTCTCAAGGTATTTTTCAACTACTTCTCGAGGTCCTAGAGTTCCTATTGAGGGGATCTTTAAGGTCAAAACTACTTTTGTAATAATATTGACATGTTATTTGTCTATAAAAACATCTTCTCTTATCCAACCACATGTTTTCATAAAACTTAAATAATATATCAAAACAAGATTGAATCCAGAAGCAGATACAAGAATCCAGTTGTCAATTAAATCAGACATTTTTTAAAAAACTTGCAAAAATATGTAAAAATGCTACTTTTCTTACTGTTTCTTTTGGTAAATATTATTTTTAATAAAATGTTTATGTTACTATAATGATTTTCAATCTTTTGAAATGAATAGATATTTTTAGAATTTATCTGTTTTAATTTGTAACATGGCAAACATTGCTGGATATAATCCAAATACAAAATGTTCTAATTGGCAGTCAAAGGCCTTCATCACCTGGCCCCATTTTACCTTTCTAATTGTCTTATTCCTTACCCTTCCATACATAATCTGATCCAATGACAGAGATCTCCCTGCTGTTCCACAAATAAGACATTCTGTCTTTTGGCTCTGGGCATTTTCTCTGGCTGTCTTCCATGCCTGGAATTCTCTCCCTTCTTCATTCCAACTACTAATTTTATTAGCTTCTGTTAAGTCCTAACTAATATCCTATCTTCTAGAGGAAGCCTTCCCTAACCCCTTTTGAGTCTACTGCTTTTCCACTATTGATTACTTCTATGCATTTGGTAAATAGCTTACTTTGCATATATTTGTTTATATTTTGTCTCCTCCATTAGATTATAAGCTCCTTGAGGTCAGAGACTATCTTTGCCTTTTTTTTTTTTTTTTTTTTGTATTCCCAGCAC
The DNA here is from genome assembly GCF_048593235.1 of Sminthopsis crassicaudata. Taxonomy (NCBI): domain Eukaryota; kingdom Metazoa; phylum Chordata; class Mammalia; order Dasyuromorphia; family Dasyuridae; genus Sminthopsis; species Sminthopsis crassicaudata. Next base: position 260,505,341 of record NC_133617.1, on the reverse strand, counting down.
TTAGCACACTGCTTAGAACATATTTGGTACTAATTAAATATATATTTCTCCAGGTTGAGGTAATGAAGTATCCAAGTGAAGATACCCTGGAACTAGGAAAGAAGAGTTTAGAATGTTCATGCGAGTCGAGCTCCTGCCCTTTTCTATGTCACCACTCTGACCAACTTTGTCACCTAGATATTCAGCTTTAATAAGACATAAGGCTATTGTGATAGAATAGAAATGAGAAAACCTGTGCTCTGGTGCTTGCTTTGACACTTTAGTAATATGTTTCAGAATGCTTCTTTATGAAACATGGAGTTTCGATTAAATTATCTCTTCAATCTTTTCTTACTCTCAGATTCTTAATACTGGAACTCTGTTTATCTAGTCATATTTATGTAGTTTCATGGTCACTGGAAAATTACCACGAGCTGACCTTTTCCTTCTTTGATCTTGTTTTTGTCATTGTTTAGTCATTTTCAGTCTTGAATGATGCCTTTTGGAGTTTTCTTGGCAAAGATACTAGAGTGGGTTGCCATTTCCTTCTTTAGATCATTTTACAGATGAGGAAATGGAGGCAAACAAGATTAAGTGACTTGCCCAAGGTCACATAGCTATCAAATGTTTGAGGCCAGATTTGAACTTGGTCTTCCCGACTCTAAGCCCTGCACTATATCCACTGCATCACCTAGCTGTCCCTTGATCTGGTACACACATGTTTAAATCAAATGATGGAGTTACATTTGGGGCAGTAATACCTCAGAAACAGTTTGGGGGGCGTTGAGGGACAAGCACAACATGAGTCAATATTTTGATATGGAAGTTTAAAAAGTCAATATTATCCTAAGTCTATTAAGAGAGATAGTCTCCATAAAAAGGAAGATGATAACCCCACTATATTCTGCAAAAGGGCATCCAAAAGAGTGGCCAGGAATATGAACGATCTCCACATCCTGCCATCTGGAGATCAGTTAGGGGGACGTGATAATGTACAACCTGGAGAAGACAGCCTTTTAGCCATTTTCCAGTATTTGAAGAGCTGTCACATGGAAGAAGAATTAGATTTGTTCTCACCAGCCTCCTTAGGCAGAATTAGTAGTGACGGATGAAGTTGCAGCAAGGAAGATTAGTCCCAATAGAAAGGAAAATGTTCTAAACAATTTGAGCTGCCTAAGATAGAATGGGTTGCCTTTAAAGATAGAATTCACCTTTAAACAAAGATTATTTGCCTATTTCTGGCAGATGGTGTTGAGGATCATGGTTCAACTACAGGTTGGACTTTATGGCTTTTAAGTACCTTTCATTTCTGAGATTCTGTTTCTATGTGTGTCAGGTTTATAACCCTGTTGTAAAATATGTCAATTCTTAACATCGACCTTCTTTGGTCTCTTTAAGTCTGTGTGAATAGGAGATAAAGTACACTTTTGGTCTTTCCAAGTGAACAAAAGATTAAAAGGAAATGAGAACTGTGGGACTTTGGCCAAAATAGCTAACTTCTCAGAGACTTAGTTTCCTAATTTGTAAAACATAGACTGTTAGATTAGATAAATTTGAAAGTATCAATTCTAAAATTCTATTATATACATTTCAAGGGTCTCATAAAAAGTGAGCAGCCTTATACCGTGCTATAATGTTGCTTCAGGAAGCAAAAATAAGACTAGATCTTGAAAGTAAGAGCTTGACCACATGAAACTGTAATAGCTGACTTGTAGTTACTCATAGCTCCAAAAATCTATTAATTATGTGACTGGACTCAGTTTCTTCACTGGTATTTATATAATGGTGACATAAAAGCTATTACTATTAAATAGCATCTTTCACTCTGGTACACTCTTATGTTACCAAGGGGTTGATCTCCCTGGGTTTCACCTGAATGAATGATGATCTTCTATAAATGTGGGAACACCTGTTCCTTTTATTTTGGGCTTTTAAAATCTTAGTCTTCAGTAAGTTCTTCTGGCAGTATTCAGTGAATTTGATCATTTGAAGGTCAAAATTCAGTATAGGCCAAGTCCACCAAATTAAAAAATGTTAATTCTTAGAATCATGAAGCTTTAGATGTAATGTTGCAACATTTTTTCTCTCTACACTTATGATTTCATCAGTGTAGGAAATTCCTATTGTGGAACTCCCTCTACTGATGCAAACAGCAATTCACTTGTAAATTATACTATTAAGAAATTGTAGCACTAAGGTATTAAGTTACCTTTTCATGATCTCACAAGTAGAACAAATAAATTGAATGTCAACTCATGTCTTTCTGACACCAAGGCTGCCCTTTTAGTGACAATGTTCTTCTCAACAAATACATTTCAGCCAAAGTAATCATGTTAATACTGATTTTCTCTTGCTGAAAGCTTCATTAAGGACATCTCAACAGAACATCAGTTGTTCCTATACAATCATGTAGCACATTGTTTCATTCCTTCCTGTTAATTTGTCATGCATCATTCATTGTATGGTATCAATATAATTATATATATATATATATATATATATATATATATATATATATATATATATATATATATATATATATATATATATATATATATATATATATATATATATATGTATATATATGTGTATATATATATATACACACAAAATGATATATATTATATATGTGTATATATATGTACATCTATACACTATATATACACAATAATACAATAATATATATTATGATTATATTATCATATTCTCCATCTATCCCTACCTCTCAATTAGGTTGTAAGTTCCAAAATGTAAGACATTATTTTTCTTTTGAATTAAAAATTTGGCTTTACAACTCAAGATATTAGATGTAGGGCCATGCAATTGTTTCTAGAAAAAGGAAGTACTTTTAGTGGGCTTCTTTTGGAAAAATGAAGGAAGAGATTCTTTGCCTTAATTTCTATCTAGCCTTAATCTGAATAGATATGGCCTTAGTCAAACTGAGACATGTTGAAGATGCTAGCTTAAAAAGACCAAGGTCTCCCATCTCATCCAGAGCCATCTAAACCATCGTGATTTTTATCTTTCCCCTGAAACCAGATGGCTGTGGAGGGGAAAGTGAGGTAGGTGACTTTGCACACCCTCTCTCACTTAAATCCAATTCACTTCTCACTTGCAAGTCATGGATCATCTCCCTGATGTCATGATCCTCTTTAAAAATGAAGGACAAAAAACAACATGTGGACAATGTAATTGGGTAGGCAAAAAATCTAATGATATCCTAGATTAAGATAGGTGTAGCATCCAAAATAAAGAAGTTCATCATTCCACTATATTCTGACATCCAAAAGATTGGATTTAGTTCTGATACCATGTTTCAGGGAAAAGAGAAATAAATTACAATGCATAGAAATAACAACCCCCAAGATGGTGAAAGAGAGAAAATTCCATGCAAGGATTGATGAAGGTCTAGGAAATGCTTAGCCTGGAGAAGACTTGAGGGAGCTCTAATAGTTGTCTCCAAGTATGTGAAGACCTGTCACATGAAGGAAGAACTAAATAGCTTATGCTAGCTTCCAAAGAACAGAAATAGGAGCAATGGGTAGAAGATGAAAAGAGGCAAATCTGGACTAAATGCCAACAAAAACTTCTTTACAATTAGTAGAATGGGTATCTTATGAGGTAGTGGTATGAGTGAAGTATGATAGAAAACCCAAAAGCTCCATAGGAAGAAATATGGAAGTTACCAGTTTTTGTTTGTTTGTTGCTATTGTCTTTATTGGATTTCTTATGGTGAATTTGTGGAAAGTGTGGACAAGATTTGCACACAATGATTAGGCAGGGATGGGTTGTGGTCTACCTTGTTATAGAAGCCATCCAAACTGAAGGACATACAGACACATTTGAATCTCTGAGTATATATGGAATCTACCTTTATCTAAACAATAAGAACTTAATGATTCAAAAATGCTTATCTTAATTTTAAAGATGAGATTGAAGCTCAGAGTTAAGTAACTGCCTAGGATTGCACAGAAAGTGTTTCTTTGAATTTTATATGTAACCCATGTCTAATAATTTTTTTATGAAATTGAATTATATTTCAGATTCTTTTAAAAATATTCAATGTTTAAGTTTATTCTTAGCTGAATATAATGATGGATATTGTAGCACTTGTGCAGGTATGTCTGGTTTAGTATGAGGCACATACAGACTGTATTTTTAGCCATTTAATGCCTCTCATTTTTGTGGTGTGGGTTTTCAATGATTTATTTCACTACTGGAGAAGATGTCATGTTGGTCTCTGAGCAGTTTTAACTTACTAAAATGCCACAACTTGCCAACTGGCATAATCTCAGCCATATGCTAGCTTTGTCTCAAGCATTACAAGGCAGATGAAAATGGCCTTACTTGCCCGCTCCAGCACAAACTAGTCTCCTATTCTTTTCTAAAGTAATGTAGATGAAAGTTGAAATTTAATTTTCATATCAATATAACTGGGAGAATGTTATACAGAGAAACTTCCAGTGCCAAAGGATATTATACAAGTCACTCTAATAAAAGTTATCTTCATGTATCAGCCATACCAGTGCCCCAAATACCTCATTTCCTTTGCTGGGCCATAACTATGAAACAAGACAGCATATGTAAAGTGCTTTATAAACTTTAAAGCACTATATACACACCACACACACACACACACACACACACACACACACACACACACATATATGTATGTATATGTTATCTGTTAAAGGAAAAAAATCCTCATTAGTTTAACTATAGTTTGACTTTCTGGCATGCATTGAAATAAATACAAAATAATATATTTGAATTTAGTAAATATACTGATATAGTTTCTGTTAGTACTGGGACTTATAGGGAACCTGCAAATAATTTTGAAATATTTTAAATGAAAATAGTAGATTGTGACTAACAATGAACTGAACTGATACTATTTTACTAAGCTATTTTGAAGTAGAATTGGGAATCTCTTGTCTTTTTGGAAGTATATCCACATAACTACCATATAAATTGCTATGTTTTCCAAGCAAAACAAAGGAAAAAATTAATCTGATAAATTCAGGGAATACCATAAAGTTACTATACTTTAAATTCACCAAGGTATTTAATAAAATTCTTCCATAATATGCTTGTGGACAAGATTAGAAGACATGGGATGAATGTTACACAGAAAAGTGGATTCATAAATAATCTGCTAATCAAGTCAATGAGTTAAGAACAAAAGTTCATTTAAAAAAAGAACAAAATGTCTTTTTCTAGTGATATTCCACAGTGCTGCACATCTTTACTATCACACAATTGACTGAAAAATGTTAAAAACTCAAGACCACACTGTGTTGTTCCTTAGATTTATTTTTTTAATTATTTAGTACAGTAATATCTTGCCTTAAATGCTTATTTTCAACAAGGTATCTTTTACCCATATACCACAAGTATTATAGAATCATTTTTAAAATAATAAGAATTAGCCTTTTTTGATGATTTTCTAATCGTAGATATCAGATAAAGCATAAAATAAAGATGTGCTCGAAAAAAGCACTCATTATAGTGATAGAGAAGAGATGTAGAGGAATTCCTTCACCAACTACATCATGAGGGTGATAGCTTTACTTGCAAATGGATTGGATTTCAGTGAGGCAGAAATAGTCAATCATCATCCTCATATTCTCTTGCAGAGTTATCTGAATCCAATGGCAAGACATAGTCAAGATGACTGGTGATTTAAAATTTCATTCCTTATTCCATTGTATTGGAGAAATGGTTGTATTTCTATGCTAAAATTTAATTTTTTTCTAATAACATAGGACTTAAAAAAAAACAAACAAATCCACTATAACGATGTTGATTAGTATAAAGAAATAAATTTTATTTCAAGTAGATTATCCTTCAAAGTGAAATATATAATCTTCAGAACTCTACTTTCAGGAGAGTTAACCTTTCTAACTAGTTCTATGATGAGATGGAGAGGGAAAAAACTAAATCGTTATATTCCTTTCATTCAGAAAGTACTTAGTACCCTTCTTCATTAGACATAAGCATAAGAGGTTAGTAGAAGCACCATTCAGATGAATCAACACTTGGGTTTCCATATCTAACACAATTCCTGGAGGTTGATGGAAAATTCACACTTGATGAATTTCCCATAAGGCCCCATCATCCACAGCAACTTTGAAAAGGCTTAAATAATGACTGGATTCCTCAGTAGTCCGGAAATCATCAACTGCACTCATTTGCCTTCTGTGGCACCTGCAGACAATGAAGAAATCTAGGGAAATGAAAAACATTTCCACTACATGACCAGGCAGCTGGCACTGATGCCAGAAATGCTATAACTAATGTTCCGACAAAGCACCCGGGGTCCAACCAGTTTGCTTGTGTTTTCCAGGTGTTTAAACTCAGTCAGTTTTTTGAATGAAGGCCAATTAACTTGGCACAGCTACACAGCACATCTAGGATATTAATAAGCCACACACATATCCATCCAGGATAAGGGAATTCAAATCATGGGCATAGCACACATCAATGTTTTTCATCCAGCAACAGATGCCCTAAAGGTATTTTCTATCAATAATGTTAGCTCAGACCAATATTGTGCTGTAAGATTCACAAAGTGTTTTTCCTCACAGAATTCATCTGGGGTCAATAGTGGAAATATTAAAAGCCCCATTTCAGGGATGAAGGAAGACAGACTCATGAAGTTTAACTAATTTGCCCAGGGTTATACAACTAGTAAAATATTATAACTGGGACTTGAATTGGGAGGTTGTGGTTTCAGGACCATTTTTGTTTGTTTGTTCTTTCTACCACACTACTCCAGAGCTGATAATGTGGATTCAATTTTTTGGTAGCATAAATCTTTCCCCAAAGAAGTTATATACCCCAATGGCTAGCAGTGTGTTCTAAAAATCACCAAATTAGGAAATTGAAAGAACCATCTGAAAACATCTACTTTGAGGCTTTTTAACCTGGAATCTAGAGTCTGTGGATAGATTTCAGTGGATTCATGAACTTGGCTAAGAAAACAAAACAAAAAATATATATATCTTTATTTTTCACTACACCCTTCCTGGAATTTAGCATGTTCTTCAATTATTTTAAAAAACATCATTCTGAGAAGGGATCCATTGTTTTACCAGCCTGTCCAAGAGGGCCAAATACAAACAAGGTTAAAAACCTTCAATCTAATCCAAGCTACAGTTAAATAATAACCCTCTTAATGCCACCCCTAACTCTAGCTTTTACTTGAAACCTTCTAGTGAAGGAGATCCCTCTAATTGAGATAATGTATTCTCCTCAGGTATTTTCTAATCCTTTAGAAGTTACTCATTTTTTTAGCCTCAATCTGCCTCTTTACAACTTCTTAACCATTATTCCTACCTCAAAAGCCAAACAAAATAAGTCTAATCTTTCTTTGAATCCCATTTATTTCTCCAAAATAGATATGTTCTGAATTAAGAGTTATTTTCTATGGACTAAATATGCTTATTTCTATCAATTGAACTTCTTAGGACATGATCCCAAGACCTTGCACTGTTCTGGCTATATACTACTAGACTTCCCACTGAGTCAATATATATACCATAAAATGCAAACCCAGAAGTGATTTCTATTCTTTAGATGAATAATCCAAAATTCCACTAATTTTTGGCTGCCATACCACATACTGTTAGTTTAGTTTAGAGTTCACTAAAACCCTCAGATCTTTTTGCTCCAGATTAAGGGAGAAGGGAAGCTATATAGCTATGTCTCCTCTACTCTGTACTTGGGATAATGATTTTTTTAACCCAAATGTAGTGTTTGATATTTATCCTTAATACTTTTCGTTAGATGTCTCCCAATGTTCTAGTCTATCAAAGTGTTTTTTTGTTTCTGAGATTATGATCCACTGTGTTTGTTCTTCTTTCCAACTTTAAATCATCAGCAAATCCCTTTCCTCTAAGTCACTGACAAAAATGTCAGATAGTACAGGGCCATGAAGTTTTACCCTAAATTGTCTTCAAAGTATTGATGACTCTTCTTTGAATCCAGTCATTTAACATTGCTGATTTCACTTAACTACTATTATCTGACTCATTTCTCTCTCTACTTTATCTTCAAAGATAGCATGAAAGGTAATACTGAAAGCATCTTCAAAAAGAGGTCCATCCTGGATGCTCAATGATAAGAACAGGACCAGTTCAAGCAGATCTTAATGAACAAAAAAAACCTCTGAACCAAGCTCTACCTACATGTGATATGTGTAATCCCCAAATTGATTATCTAGCTTTAGAAAGTCTCAATGCCAAGATACTGGCCACTGGGTAATAATTATTTTTAGCCACAAGGATATCTAATTACTGCCTAGTGATATTTAATATCTTACAGACATCATTATTTTTCATGCCTACATAGCATTTTCCAATTTTTAAATTGCTCTTCTCCCAATAATCTTGAGAAATAGATAATGAAAATATTATCTCCATTTAACATATGAGGAAACTGAGACTTTGACATGTTTATCAAGTTGCCCAAAGTCATACAGTTACTAAATACCAGTTCTAGGACTCTAATTTAGAGTATGTATATATAAAAGGAGTGCTTAAACCAAAATAAGGACAGACTCTTGAAGCACATAAAGCATCATAAGTGTTTTTTTCTTTTTTAAAAAAAGAACATTTCCATTCACATTAGTTATGATACAAAGTTGAAATAAAAAGAAACCAAAAAAAATTTTATGAATAAAAATACTGAGATTTTATTCTACCTATAAGAAAAGGAAACATTCAGTAATAGCTTAAACTTCTTGAGCAATATGAGCATATAATCTCAAATTTGCAATCAGTTCCTTCATTATTGTCCCAAATATTTTTCCCTACTATTCTGCTTCTCTGTCAACATATTGTTGATTAAATTCATTGGATATCGCCATGGAGAGTTTTTTGGTTTCAAAGTCACTTGCCTCACTTTCTTCTCCAATCATCTGAGTACAGTGGCAAAATATAGATATAGATGACTAGAGATAGCCCTGAACTCAAAGGCTTTAGTAACTTTAAAGAGAGGAGTTTGGGTTGAATATCAAGTATAAAGCCAGAGTACAGAGTTTTTTTGGTTTTGGTTTTGGTTTTGGCTTTTTAAAGGAGGAATGGAAATGGAGACAATTATTATATATGGTCTTCTTAAGGAGTTTACATGTATATCAAGTGATTGATGAAATATTTTGGTACAACTTCCTCTTTGGTTTGAAAATCATATTCAATTCGATTCAGTAGTGATTATATGGATTTAAGCCTAGTCAATATCCCTGAAGGCTTCAACTGTCTCCTGGAAGATGTTATATATTTTAATCACCTTTTCTTGACATTAACTTCTAAGTGGTATATTTGAAATAGAGAAAAAATTTCCTTGTAGATATTAATCCTCAAGTATTCTTTTTTGGTTTGTATGGAATTTCTATTTTTCTAGAATATAACTAATCCTTAAATTCAGAAAAAAAGTCAAAAGCTTTGCTTTGACTTAATACAGTATAATTGTAACAATTAAATAAAGTTGGCATAAATTTTATGTAATCAATACAGCATTTCCAGGTGGTTTGTTCAATAATTGCTAGATAAATAATGAGTTGTTCTTTTTAATCCCTCGGATGCTTGAGCACATTTTTTTTACCTCTGCCAATATATTATTATATAATTGTTTCTACATTTTTTATTGATATAACTGTGAAAACCTTAGATAATATATATAGTATTACAAGATTAGCCTATGTTTTGAAGTCTTATGATTTTTGTCAATAAATATGTGATACCTACTGTTAAAAAAAGATGGGATCAAGACAGTATCAGATAAGAAGCTGGTAAAGGTACTTTGCTAATAATTCATGGACCACTGTGAAGAACTGTAGCCAATAATCATGGATTATTAATAGACCCACTCCTCTCCAGTTTTGCAGTTTCAGTCACTTCCTTTGACATTACTGTCCTGTTTTTCATATTAATGGTATACAACCTTTCTGTTTTACATTCAGCCACGTGTTTTCATTGTGCAATATTCCATATAATCATATAAATGACCAAATATTTTCCATATATTCCTTTTTTGACCATACTCTCTCATTTAGTTTATTTGCTTCTCAAGCCTCCATAGTAGTATAACTGATGGTTGAATTATTTACTTTTCTCTTATTACTTTTTCTTTTATCACCTGAAACTCCTGACTTTTATTTTTAATTATTGATAATTATATAAAGAATTTCTAATTTACTTTTGATTTTCAGATACATTTTCACATAGTTCTTTTTTGCTTGGTTGCCTTTGAGAGACAGCTAAGGAGTGCATTAGATAGAGTACCAGGCCTAGAAACAGGAAGATCTGAGTTCAAATTCAGTCTTAGATAACATTATCTGTGTGACTGGGGAAGTCACTTAACTTTTATTTATCAATACATACTCAATTATAAAATAGGGACAATAATGAAACCTATCTCACAGTATTGTTGTGAGGATCAAATGAGAAAATATGTTTAAAGTGCTTAGCGTGTTGCTAGCACATAGCAGACACTTCCTTTAATATAACAATAAGGAGTTCAAGAATTCTATTCCATGTATCAACTAGATATTGATGACTCTAAAGTCCTTCCCCAGTACTTAATATATATGTATATTATATATATATATATATATATATATATATATATATATATATATATATATATATATATTCAAATCACTTATATCATGGTGGTATCTGGTACCTGTTGTTAATGATATTCTAAGATAACTCCACTTTTTCTCCTGTAGTCCTTACCATGGTAACTACCACTTGTAGATAGTTTTTGAAACTTATTTATATACCTTGTCAAATACTGTAAGAGAATGTACTTGTTCAGAATGATTATTTCAATTTCAAGTCTTTCAAATTTCTCTATTTTGCAGTGATCTATAAGTTGAATTATACCATCAAAGTAAAAATGAATATTTCAAAATTCTATCCTAGATTTTTCCCTTCCCTAAAAATGGTGGACAAAAAAGACAAAAAGGAATGGAAAAAAGAAAAGGAAGATGTGACTGAAAAATATGGTGAAGAGCCTCAAAAGTACAGTAGCTAGAACCTTGTTCTGAAAGATTTTTGCACAAACAAAACCAATATTAGCCAGAATTAGAAAGGAAACAGAAAACTAGGAAATAATATTTAAGAACAATGTTTTTGATAAAGGCCTTATTTCTAAAGTTTCTAAACACAGAAGTGACTTAAATTTATAAGAATACAAGTCATTCCCCAATTGATAAATGGTCAAAGGATATGAACAAACAATCTTGAGATAAAGAAATTAATGCTATTTCTAATTATATGAAAAATACTCTAAATAACTATTGATCAGAGAAATGCAAATTAAGACAACTCTGAGGTACCATTTCACACCTCTCAGATCAGCTAAGATGTCAGGAAAAGATAATGATAAATGTTGGAAGGGATGTGGGGAAACTTGAACACTGATACATTGTTGGTGGAATTATGAAATGATTTAACCATTCTGGGAAACAATTTGGAACTATGACCAAAGGACTATAAAACTGTTCATATCCTTTGATTAAGTAATCTCACTACTGGATCTTTACCTCAAAGAGACCATAAAAAAGGGGAAAAGGGTCCACGTGTGCAAAAATGTTTGTAGCAGCCCTTTTTATAACATGGGTCTCAGGATATTATTGAAAAAAAGGCAAAATGAATTCCTTGATTTTGAATAGTAAAAAAAAAATTTATTGTGTTATATCACCAATACTACTAAATCTAACATAACTAACAATACTATTATTTTATATTATAATAATGTAACACTATTATTAATAACTAATAACAATAATATAACAAAATAATTAATATTCTCAGTATATTTCATGCATATTCATAGTCCCCCACCTACTGGTCTTTGTTATATCTTTGTTGAAGCATTTTCAACAGGTGAATTTTTGATATCTGTAATTTGTATATCTGTAATTATTATATAGCTTGACACTTTCCAGTATCAGCACATGAATGGGTATAACTCACTCTGCTGTCCTCTTGGTCAAGTTGACCACTGTGATAATTCCCACTGGGGCCAGCCTATAGTTCTGTGCTCCCCCATCTATTTCTTAGATTCATTGTAATGACATTAGCTAGAGTTCTATTATGATCAATGGCATCACCAGACTTCAAATAACTGAAGTTTCTGGATCCCTCTGTGACTTGCCTCCTCAGTTTCCATAGAAGTTTCACGCTATAGACATTCTGCATTGCACATTATTCTCATTGAAGTTCCTTTTACTTTGTCATTATATTATCTTTATTAAGCTTTAAAGTAATTATTACTGTTCTCATCATCTTTTTGATGGGATTTGGATAAAAGTCATCTGAGGCAAGTCACTTTCATTATTCTTCAGTGTTCTGTGGGTTACTTTGCAGGTGGACAAAATGACTGATTTTCATAATTGAGTAAAAATTTTGGCACATAAATCTTACTTGAGATAACCACTTTTACATTAAGGATCCTTGGCATAACATGTACCTCATCTTTACTTATGGCTAAAATTTATTTTCCTTTTATTCAATGTAGTTTGGAAATTACAAATATTCAGAAAACTGGCCTCCACTAAAAATTTTGCTCTGAAATATTTGAGGGTCAATGCTAGTGGTAGAGAACAGTTTTTTTTTCTGTAAAGATGCTCTGATAGCAGTGCAAATTATTTATTGAATTATCAAAAATATTTGGAATTTTGTTTTTTCAATAGAAGGATTCATCATGTTATTCTAGAAAGCATAATAAACTTCTGGTAAATAATTCCAGTTAATCAATCAATACGTAAACATTTATTGAGCACCTTGTAGATGCAAAGCACAGTGCTAGGTGCTAGAGATTCAAAAAGAGGAAAGTTACAATCGAATGGAGGAAGCATCATGCAAACAAATATATACAAAGCAAGCTAAATCTAGAACAAATAAGAAATAACTAAGAGAGGGAATTGGGGATGGCTTTCTGTAGAAGGCTGGAGTTTAGTTGGAACTAAAAGCAAGTCAAGAAGGTGATTTGTCAGAACAGCCAGGAAGCCACTGCCACTGAAGAGTTAAGGAGTATATAAAACTGAAAAGATAAGAGTAAGCTAGGTTATGAAGGGTTTTGAATACCAAAAAGAGCACTAAGTATTTGTTTCTCTAGGCAATAGGAAGCTATTGGAGTTTAGTGAGTAAGGGTATAGTGATGTTTTCGGACATGAACTTTAGGAAAATGACTTTGTTTCTGTCTGGGTAACTGGGAGATGCATTTTTAAAAACCCTATATCAATATGTGTAAGACTTTTTTCTTTCTTTTTTTTTCCCATGCCGCTGTGCAATCTGCATCTATCTTTATATCTAGCTCCTTAAAAATAAACTTTCCTCGACTTCTGGTGGAAATCATCTATTGTAGAATTTGTTGTTCTTCAGTTGTTTCAGTAATTTTCAATCCTTTGCAGCTCTATGTGGGGTTTTCTTGGCAAAGATACTGGAATGGTTTGCCATCTCCTTCTCCAACTCATTTTATGGATGCAGAAACTGAGGCAAAAAGGGTTAAGGGACTTGCCCAGGGTTACACAGCCAGTAAGTGTCTAGGAACATTTCTGAACTTATAAATTTGTCAAAATAAATCTTCCTTGCTCCACAGCCAACACTCTCTGCCACTAACCTGATCTAGAATAGCTATCATAAAACTCTCAATTTCCATGTACAAATCTAAATGATTAAGTCATTTGCTCACTGCTTCCTTGTCAACATATTGTTGCTTGGGTTCATGTGGTTGTCACCCATGGAGAGTCTTCTGATTTCACTTTTGGATGTTGGTTATTTCATAGGCTCCTTCCAGAGATAATCTGCTTTTGTCTACATTCAACAAATCCTGTGGTATATATCTGCTGTCTGCATTTGCTAATGCTTTGTGAAATGAGGATGGTTTGTCAGCCAGTTTCTGTTCCCAACTTATTAGTTCTATAAATTTTAACCTGTTTACCATGTGCTACAAGAACATTTATCAATCCCATTAACATTATGATTTAAACATAATTCATTATTTTTTTCACATACCCACTCCTCTTCCAAAATTTCCTTTTTATGTTAATAGCACCATCATCCTTCTCATCCCTTAGTTCTTGGAATCAATGGATGCCATCCTCTTCTTTATTTCCTACACGTAAACAGAGGCCAATTCTCTTTGGCCCAATTCTCCTTTTATACCACTCACATCTATTTTTTTCTCTCTATTCACCCAGATAATACCTTCCTCAGTCCTTTATCACCTCTTACCAAGATTATTGTAAAAGCCTCCTAACTTGAGTCTCTCACCTCTCAAATTCCATTTAACCCAAATGGCTTTTTATTATTTGCCAACTCTATGCCAGGTACTAAGATGATAAGGATACATAGACAAAATTGAAAATAATTTCTGCCCACAAGTCACTTAACATTTCTTTATGTTAAACAGATCTACTCAGAAATGTTCAATGACTTTTGTCTTTAATATTGAATACAAAATCCTCTGCTCCATATTTAAAACCCTCCACAAGCTGATTTCCACATACTTTTATTGACTTATTTCACATTACAGCCCTGCACACACTCTAAGTATGTTATAAAAAAAGCTCGTAAGCCATGAAGCAACATATAAATGTAAATTATTATGATTACAGATGACAGTATTAATGAATATAACATTACTGATACACATACTAGTACTGTGCCGAAGTGAACCAACCTTTAAGCAGTATAGTGTTATTTAACTCAGTTGAAAATGGACATAGAAATATAAATATGATATAAAATAACGATTGCTTACATTTATGTATCACTTTAAGCTTTACAATTACATGCCTTATCTTATTTTAGCTTCACAGTCACTTTGTGAAATAGGTGTTACAGGTATTATATTTCCTTTACAGGGGACATTGAACTATAATATTCACCAGATAAAATAAGCTTTGTGATTTAATGGTACATATCTTGCTCAAGTCCACAATTAATATGAAAGACTTGAGGGGGAAAGGAGGAGGTTAACCAGCCACAGAGATAGAAGTCTCATTTCTTATTCTTCCTCTACATTCTAGACTATAATTGACTGCAAATCAAGATTATTAGTAACTTGCAAAAAATAGACTGTCATTGGTCAATTTATTGAAATAGAAATGAGGGTTCTAAATCTGGGGGTCTAAGAACCTTTTTCTTTTATACATTTTGTTTATATATTAATCTATTTCAATATAATTGCCTTCCTTTGTAATTCTATATATTTATTTTTAGCACTTAAAATCATTGTGAGGAGTCTATGAGCTTAACCAGACTGCCAAAGAGATCCATAATATCACCTCAAATTAAAGGAAATAATAATTTTATATGCATGTATAGTGATATAAATAAGTGTTGCACTGATTAGGACTATCCTCCAACTCCCACACTTAAATTATTATGAAAAGGTCCTTCTTTACCCTTAATTGGCTAATTCAGCAAATATAAGCCACTATTACTAATGATAACTACCATTTTTGTAACCTTTTAAAATTTGCAGAGAGTTTCACATAGATTACTTCTTTTGATCTTCTTAATAATTCTGTAAGATGAGCGCTATTATTGTCCCCCATTTTGCAGCTGGTAAAACTGAAACTGAGAGAAGTTAACTGACAAAGTCACAAAACTAGTATGTGACACAGAATTCAAATTCAGGACTTTCCCCTAACTTCCAAATTCATTATTCTCTCTATATACCACTTAACTGTCTCCAAATACCAATTTTATTCCATATCAGCTCAGGTTAGTTTCCCTGTGAGAGGTATGCAGCTTGAACCTTTAGCACCATTCTATTTGTAAATCTAAAGATCAGTGTTTTTCTCCCCTTGTAATCTAACTAACCCTACATGTTCTGGACATCTTTACATATACTTATGATCTTGTAATGTAAAATGTCCCTACCCATAGAGATAAATTGAGTTTATTAAAGGAGGAAAAAATTCCCATTAAGAGGATAAAATTATTAATAGGATGTTATCAAAGATTAATTGAGGGTTCCACTTTTGAATATCTCTCTGGTTGAAAAAAGAAATGAGGCATTTTACCTCTAGAGAATGACTTCTTTCATAAAGCTACATGTAGAAAATAAAAGGAAAACCAAATATGGGACTAGAGAATTGAAGCATTGACATTACAGGGAATAATACAATGGGAAGCTGAAAGTCAGTCAATTAATCTAAATGTTAGTCCCACCTGATGCCTGAAATTATCCTTTATGTAAAAAACTATTAAGACTGTAGTTTAGGCTTAATTAGGAATCTGGAATTTGGCTTGTTATTTTCCTCTTTTAATTGATTTTTGTGAGTGTTTTTATATTTGCCTCTGATACTGCAATGTGACCAGATAAGCAGAAGTAGCTAGATAAGATAATGAGCAAAAATCACCAGAGAGCAGTAAGAAAACAATTCAAATTTGTCATATATGTACATATATGTTTAGCCATATGACCTTGGGCAAGTCCTTTAATACCTCTTGGTTTCAGTTTCCCTATCCATATAATTTCGATCATAATAGCACTTACCTCACAGAATTGTTATAAAGATCAAATTAGATAATGATATGCAAAGTGGTTTTGCAAATATTAAACCACCATATAAATATTAATAATTGTATTATTATTCGGGAACAGAATATATAGAGGTACTATCAAAAAACTTCAAAACTTCCAAATTCCATGGATAGTGGCCATCCATGATTCCAGAGCATGCTATCTCTTACCTGGCAGAGAAGTGATGAATTAAGAATACAAAACTGAGACTTTTTAAAAAACACATCCAGTGAGAGAATCTGTCTATCTTTACTATGCCTATTTTTTCAAAAGATTTCTTTTTTGTTTTTTTTTTCCATCTCATATTTAAACTTCCAAAGTGTTTTTACTAGTTCGATCAAATACAAATCTCAACCTTCAGTAGAGAGTTCACACAAAGATTGTGATGGAAATCAAATTAAAAGGGATTGGAAAAGAGAAGCAAGATATGCAGAATTCCTTCCTGATTCCCATTTTGTTTTGTAAAACTATCATGCATATAATGTATAATACAGTAACCAGACTGAGACTAAACTATGTAAGTCTAGGTAAGACATGTATTACCTCTCAATCTCTTCTTTTCTCATCTGTAAAATAGGGATATGAGAAGATGAAATGAAATATCATGCCTAAAGTACTTCATAAATTTAAAGTGCTAGTTATGATTATTATAAATTAATATCAATTATCAATTATATAATTATAAATAATTACAAATAGTTATAAATAATTCTTGGTTACAAATTATAAAATCTGGTTATAAATATTGTTTGTTCCTCATCTCCATCCCATAAAATTCCTTTTTTTCTTTGAAGACACAAATAGAAGCAGTATCTTCTCTTCAATTCTTTTCCTGATCTCCCTCCTCGAAACTATGGGCACTTCCCTCCTATTTAACTATAGTGCATTTATTTTTTATTTATTCTACATATATATATATGTACATGTTTTATCCACTATTATAATGGAAGTCCCTTGAGAAAAGATATTGTTTCTTAGTTTCTATTCACATCTGTAATTGGGAACTTAGACCAAGGTTTGACCACAGTACCCAAATCCAGTACTCTACTATGCCATGTTGCCTCTCTATAAATAGCAATGTTAAGCTATTCATATTTAATAGTATTAATCATTCTTCATTAATAAATCTCTTCTATCTTTTAACTTTCTTCCCCCTCTGTCTTTTGACTTTAATATATTATGTTATCACCTCTACATCTTCTTTAATTTGACTCAACTCTGGTTTTGCACTTTATGCAGGATATTTTTTTGACTACTCTTCTATTGTTGTATTTGTTCTATTTTTTTAAAAGGGAATACGATTAGATTAGGTTGGATTTTTAGCGCAGAGCAATATTTGACAACAAAACAAGGTGAATTCCTGCCTCTCTGCCCTCCTAGACTACAAGCATATCTTATTCATTTTTATATAGCTCAGAACCCAGCACAGTATTCTGGTTATAGGAAGTATTTGATAAGTATTTGATGGAGATTTGTATAATGGATAGAGAACTAGCTTTAGACCCAGGAAGATCTGAATCTGAGTGAGATCTCTCAGGCAAAATGACTTTGTGACCCTATATGAATCACAAATTCTTTCTACATAATTTTTTAAGAGTCTAAGTTGCAAAGAAGGTGCTACCCTCTCTATCTTGGTAGAGGGACTTTCCTTACCTGAGTTATTAATACTAATAAAATAAATAGTCCAGTCCCTAAGTCTTAATGATGAACACTATAATTATTGTAAGCAAGCCTGATTACAAGGTATACATGAGAAAACAACTTTCCTACTTTGCAAAAATCTTTAGACAATATTATGGGAGTGGGGCTTTGTATATAATTGTCAGACTTGCTGAAATTTTTTTTACAATTCTTTCTTTCATTTTTTTTTATTACAAGAGTTGATTCTCTGGGAAGGAGAAAGGGATAAATACAGAAATTAAGGTGACATAAAAAAGAATTAAGAAGAATCTTAAAAATAAATTAGTTTGGATGAATTCATCAAAATTGAATTTAATACTGTTCCTTCCAATGCTTTTCATTTTAGTGCCAACTTAAAACTTAAATGATATTTGAAATTCACTTACTCAATCAGGTTATTAAATAAAGAAAAGTCACAGTAGAATGAATCAGCTTTTTCATACTAAATACCGCAAAAGTTTATCATATGCTTTTTAATTATCAAAATAAGTTATTATTGATATATAACATTAGAAAAAAAATTAATCACCCTCATATTCTTTTTCTGTGTAGGCACAAAATATACCGCTATAATTAAGACAGATTTTGCTTTGTTTTTAAATTTTTCATCATCTGACAAAATCTAGAAATACAGAGAGCTTAACTGTATATAGCAAAGACACAATAGAGGATTTTGCTCAGACTAAGGGTTGCATGTGGAAGGCATTTTCATAGTGTTAGTCAAAATTTAGAATAGAAAAAGAAAAATCATATATGTCTAACATACACCAAAAGATATATGCAAAATTTAATGTTTTTCAAAAACCAGCATATTGATGCCAGTGAGGGTGCAAAAATGAATCAAGGTAGACAAAAAAGAATACATGACCTTTTGATATAAATGAAACACAAGTTTAATTATCTAGGTATATTCTGTAACTTGTATGTTAGGAGGGAGAGAAGGAGAAAGGGAGAGAGGGAAAGGAAGACAGTGAGAGGGAAGAGAGAAGGAGAGAAGAGAGGGAATGGGAAAGAGGAGAGGGAGAGAAAGAAAGAAATCCTTTCATTTTGATAATTTAATATGAAAGTATCAAATTACTTCAAATCATTGCACCCAAAGCTGACCACAAAGACTCTGAGTTACCTACAATGATTCATGTATGCATAATGATCCTTTCCTTGTACATTTCAATGCTAGAAATCTCTTGAAACCAGAGGAAGTCCTCCAAACTCCAAAGAGTGTGATTTGTGAATCTCCATAGCTCTAAGAATATGAATACTTTTAAGTATATGAGATTTAAGTATATTTTAAGAATATGAATATTCTTTTAAGAAAAGAATACTTTTAACAAAATCATACAAGAAGATTTGAGTAACACAAGAATTTTAGTTTTATTTTCCCTCAAATTTTGATGTCTTCAAAAAACTCTGCTTTTTCTTTTTTTTCTGATGACATCAATTGACTGAGAAGACAGGAGTACCTTTTATGCTTCAATGGATCTCTTTCTTTGCTTTTCTTCATTCTCCCAGGTCTAGAGCAGGAGGAATCTTTCAGCCTCTCCAAAATGACACATCATAACCAAGAACTTAGTAAGTGCTCAATAAATACTACTTGCCTCAATAAATATTACTCAACCCATAGGACTTTTCCAAAACTCTGCTTTCCTTAAGTCCCAGTAGCTCTGGCTCCAACCATATACTTACTATAAAAGAATTAACTACGTACTTCTCTGAGACTACTAAAGCCATCAAATGTTACCTCCCTCACCTATTCTCTCTCCATTCATTCCTTAAACCTTATCCCTTCTATTCTCCTTTCTTCTGGTCCCAGAATAGGAAGTACATTCATTCCTTATCAGGACTACATCTTTTACCTGTACTTTTGATCACATTCCTTCTATCTCCTCCAGGACTTTGCTTTAATCCTTAGCTCTATTCCTACACATTAACAGTCTGTTCCTATCCAATGGTTCCTTGTTATCTACCTAAAAACATGTTCAGGTTTCTCAAATTCTAAAAGCCTTCCCTTCACAGTTGTGTCTCATAAAGCTAGTGTTCCATATATATTTTCCCCTTCACTACTAACTTTCTTGAAATGGTTATCTATATCTTATGTTGCTACTTCCTCATCAGCCACCTTTTACTTAACCCCTTTCAATGTTTTTGCACTCCCATCACTCTACTGAAACTGCCTTCTTAAGGTCAGCAAATAATCTCCTAATTGCCTATGCCATTGACCTCTTTCAGACCTCTTATAACTTTGTATTTTTTGATTGCTAATCATCTAAAAAAAACTCTCCTCCTTTAGCTTTGGGAGCACTAAACTATCATTCCTTATGCTTCTCTTTTTCCTTTAATAATCACCCCCATACACCCTCTTCTCAATTCCCTAAAATGAGTTTTATTTTAAGATTTTGCTCTTAGCTTTTTTCTTTCTCCTTTCTACACTTTTCTTTGGCAGCTCTATACACTGCTCTGGCTTTAACTGGCACATTTATGTCTATGACAATCAAATTTGCATTATTAGATTAGAACTCTCATTTTTCAGATCTTCTCCAACTACCTTTAGTTTTAGAGGACATATCTACTTGGCTATTTCTCATGCATTTCAAAGTCATTATATAAAAAACCAAACTTTAAAATGTTTTTCCCTTAACAGGATCCTCCTATCATTTGTCTAAGGCATCACAATTCACTGTGTTTCATAACCTTACAATTATAGTTGATTCTTCACTCTACCTAACTCCTCACAGCCAATTTTTGCCATTATATCTGGTTAATTTATTTCCTCTCCATTCACAAGCTAATGTTCTACTCATCATACATCACCTAAATTATTGTAATATCCTACTTTTTAGTCACCCACTTTTAGTTTATTCCCTCTCTAGCCAATTCACTATACAATCTGCCAAAAGCATAGATAGGCTCATGTTGTTATAGCTTTTCTCCAAAATCTAGTGTTTTTTATTGTCTCTAAAGTAAAATACAAATACCTCAGCTTGGCATTTAAAGCCTCTCACATCTTGGATCTAGCCTACCTTTCCTCCTACCTTTCCTTACTTATTTCACTTTGCCCCCTTCTCCACACTTTATGTTTATCTAACTGCCCTCAAATTCCGCATTTAATTTCCTAATTTTGTGATTTTGCAGAATTGTACAATTAATCTAAAATTAAACTTCCTTCTTACATCTAATTTTTAAAATCCTTAATATCCTTCAAGACTTAATTCAGACACCACTTCCTAACATTCTTCATATTACTTGACACTTTACTATTTATATTGTATACTCTTTTTCCTTGATGGCAAAAACTGTTTTGTTTTTCATTATGTCTTTATATCACAAGTGCCTAGCAAAGTGCCTTGCATGTAGTAGGTGCCTTAAATCAAAGCTTTTTAACATGTTGACCATGACCCCATATGAAAGTGCAAAATTTATTGTGATGGTCATGAAAAATTTGGCACCAGTAAAAAGATCGCTGAATTAGCAACTAAAAAATAATTCAAAGTCAAACATGTGATGAATCAAAGGTGTTTCTGGCAGTGCTTGCCCAGGATGTATTGCTTGACTTCACTTCAGCCTTAGTACTAAAAACAAAACATGCTCAACTTTGCACTGTGTTTCCACAAACACTGCCAAAAACACCTCAGTTCATATTGGAGGTGGGCTCCCATAAAAATCTCTCAAAGGGTCAAGAGTAGAAAAAGTTTAAGAAATCCTGTCTTAAATGACATCAGAATTGAATTTTCACTCACCTGGATTATTGCAAGTCTCAGATGGACTGTTTCTACTCCACTGTCTTCTTACACTAATCCATCCTTCATACTACTGCCAAATCAAATTCCCTTCTGCATATAGCTGGTACTATTGTTCCTATGCTCAAAAATCTTCAAAGTCTCTCTATTGCCAAATCAGTAAAGTTCATATTCTTTGCCTGACATTTAGGGTCCTCCATAATCTGGCACCACATCACTTCCCAGTCTTATGTAATATTGCTTCCCTGATTTCATTCCACATTCTAGCCATTCAAGACTGACCTATGTTTCCAAAATATACCCTACATTTCCCATCTTCCTAATTCTGATCATGATGTTCCCTCTGTTTCTCCCAGCCATTCAGTAGTGCAATTTCAAATTATCCTTTCAAGCCCACTCAAATATTATTTCCTTCATAAAGATTCCCTTTACCTTATTCCCACCCTTGACATTAATGAGTTTCCCGATTATACCTAACATAGCACTTTATTTAGGAAAAAAACCCTAATGCACAAATCATGAAATATAGTGTGTTATAGTTGAGTATCGTTGTGTCATACCTTTCCAAATAGAGCCATAACTAGAATGTTTGGTGTGGTTTTTTTTTTTTGTTTGTTTGTTTTGTTTTGTTTTTTGTTTGTTTTTTTGTTTTTTGTTGTTGTTGTTGTTGTTGTTGTTGTTGTTGTTGTTGTTGTTGTTGTTGTTGTTGTTTTCCTTGAAGCTGGCAGCACTCAGTACAGCTTTGGAGGGATTGGAAACTTCTTACTTAAGATAATGTTTAAAAAAACAGTAACAGAGAGGGCAATTCATTTGCATTGAGGAGATCTCACCTGGAGTAGAACAACTAGGGGTTATAGGCTTATATCTTGTAGTTTCTAATTTTAACTAATTATTCTTATTAAACAGGGACTAAATTCAATTGTTTCTAGGTTGCAGGAAGATTGTAAGTCCTTTCAATTATCTCTCTAAATTTTTGTCTAAGGATGGAGCTTCAGCTGACCCACCCTATTTACAGCTTTGCTCTTATTGAAATCTAAACTCAAGAGAACATGGACTATATTCTATCTAAATTCATATTTGGCTCAATACAGAGCATAACAAATATTCATTGAATTCTGAGCTGATTTGAATTTTATTTCTATCACTGAAATTGATCACCAATGAAATCCAGTGAACTTTTATCCACTTTAATAATTCCATATTTAACATTTTTTAAATCTCTCTTCCATTGAGTTTTATAACACTATCATTCTTTCTCTACCCCTCAAACTAATCATTCATTATTTCTTTCACATAAGACTTCATGGCCTCCTGCAGACCCACAGTCTAAAATGCTTTGTTTCTGGTAACCTTTCTATCAGTCTTCCACCTGACACAAAGTCTGCCTATATTTTGGGAGTTTCTCACTTCCCGGGCTCATTGCCCTCAATCTTATGGCCTGGCATTCTCATTTATAGCACTATACTATATACAAACTTTGGTTTACAAGATTCAAATCACAAATTGCATTTTTAAATGAAACATAAGTTCTATCCCAGCACCCATAATAATAAATGATGTTTAATAAATATAAACAAATAAATGGTTATTGAACTAAATCAAATTGAATTTAATAGACACAGGAATGACTTGGATCTTAGCCTCAAGTAAATCAAAGGTCCCTGCTTCAAAGTCAGCAGTCCCCCAACCAGAGTTACTTATACAATTTCTATGACACACACACCTTTGAGTGTGACAACAAAGACAGGGACTGGAAGCAGGAATCATAATTTGTTCTTCCATACCTATGGTTCCTTTCTATGGCTCCTTTGTATCATGTTACTCTTTTACCAATAGCTCTCACTGGACATGACCACAATTCTCAGACCTCAGAGGTTCCCTACCTGTCAGTGATTCTCTCAGTGATTTCTCTCACTATTCTCTCTATAGCTCTGCCTCCTGTAATTTATGCTCCTTTGTTAGATTCCAGAGTTCTTCCAGATGGTACTCATCATTTTCATTAAGGGGTGTTTGGAAATTTAGTCAGAGGAGATGGGAATTGGAAACCTTATTCTTCCACTGAGCACTTCAATTATTTAAAAATTTTGTACTCACTTCCTCAGCTCTAAAATTAAAGAATTAAAGTAAATGACCTCTAAGGTACTTTGCACCTTTAAATACATAATCCTCTGGTTTCTTTGAGGGCCAGCTGTAAAGCTTATGAAGAGAGCATTCTGTAGCTGTTATGATCAGAGTTTAAAACACATGTTTAGGTCAGAATACCTCTTTTCTTTTGAAAATTCATACACACCTAGATTCTCAAGCCCTACTATCACACATAATGATTTCTTCAGGATGTTTCTGTCTTGCACCAATAAACAGGTTTCAGCTCTGCTTTCAATTCCATAGTTGTGTGTGGTGAGCTAATTCTATTTAGCTTCTATTCATATCAGTACCATACATTGAATCTTAGGATATCTCGAGTCACCCAGTTATATTTCTGTATCTAGTCTTCTTTTCTGGATTCAAACTACCATGTTTATCCTTTTAGGAAGATATTGAAAAGGGAAGAGATCGTAGCATGCCCAGGTACATTGAACATCATTTTCAGGCTAAGCTTCCTCAAATGACATTTTTATCTCATCTCACTACTTTTCAAAAATTTTCCATGGCTATGGCTATGTTGCCACACTGAGTTTGTTTTTCTGATTGACTTTCAAGACTCTCTGAAATCTGACCCTGCCTTATTTATATAGCTTTCTTCCCCAATATTTTCCAATATAAATCTTATTTTAAAAAATTTTAAATTAACAAATATCTATTTCTCTCTCCCACTTATCCATCCTGATAGAGGAAAAACAATAGCATGTGTATAATAAAGCAAAACATTTTTCCATATTGATGTTGCCCCCCGCCCCCCAAATATGTCTCATTTTGTACCCTGAGTGCATCACCTTTTTATCAGGAGCTAAGTAGCATGCTTCATCATGAATTCTCTGGAATTGTGGGTGGTCATTGAATTGATCTAAGTTCTTAAATCTTTCAAAAATGTGTGAAGGAACATTCTTATAAGGCATCTCTCTTCATTACACACAAAAAAACATTTTTCTCATTTCTATTTCCATGCCTTCATTCATAACCCACTCTCCTCCATAGCTATATAAACCTACTTGTCCTTCAAGGATTAGCTGAAGTCCCCTGCCTCTTCCCTGAAACCTTCTCAGACAGTTTTAGACTTCACTAATCTCCATTTCCTCCCAATCCCCACAGCCTTTTTATTCTGTCCTATGCTATTTAAAATGTAATTATTTGCCTTATTTTAATAATTATAATATCCAATTCCTCATGTTGCCATAAAGGTGACCCTGGGTTCTGGAAAGCTATCCAGTGGGACACATACTTTGAACGAATTTATCAAACTCAAAAGGATTTGAATACAATCCTACTAAGGAAGTATTTATCTGTTGTCCAGTAACCAACTTTGTTTAGTTTGGACAAGTCCACTAGAAGGTTTGACTGTTTTGTTTTTGTTTGTTTTTGTTTTTTTTTTCTACCATAACAACTCACAGAGATTGTTTGCCAAGGCACAGAGCTCGTGTGACCTGTGTTAAGGGGAGAGACTTCTCATATGAATGAAATCACGGGTCTTTGTGTGAGTATGGGGAGGGGGAAACAATTGGAGTTAAATGACTTACTCATGGTCATATAGCTAGAAGTGTCTGAGAGCAGATATGAATTCAATTCCCCCTGATTCCAGAGCCAGTGCATCTAGCTGCCTCCAAATCATGGCTCTTTGAAGGAAGGGCACAGCCTATTATTTATTATTATTTCATGTGTCATTTTTATAAGGTAAACTAAAATATCCTTAAATACAGGATTGTTTGAATGCTTTTTATACAGCAGATTAAAAAAATAATTAAAGGTACATACATACTCCATACACATAGTAACATTCTTGTGTATATTGCCAGTGTTTAATAAATAATTAAATAATGATAAATAATTCATATTTATATAATGCTTTAAAATTTGCAAAGTACTTTACAAAGAGTGCTGTAGGGTAGGTATTGTAAATATTATCCCCTTTTTACAGATGGGAAAGATGAAGATCTGACAAATGATATAATTTGTCCATCATCACAAATGAAATATTATTACAATCTATATTATACAGCACTTAAAAGTTTACAAAATACTTTATATATCTTATCATTTTATATTCAATATATGCTTATTATTGTTTTCCTTCATAAATTAAAGTGCTTTTCCTTGAAGAATTAAAACTGAGATAATTCCTAAATGAATAAAGATTGGGAGGTAAGGAGGCATTTAAACCTTACAACGATCCTAAAAGGTAGATTCTATTTTTATTAGCATTGCACAGATGAGGAAACTGAGGCTGAGAGTGATTATGATGTGCCCAGGTTCATACAGTTACTAAGTATCTGAGTCAGGATCTGAATTGCTGGATGGGGCAGTGGATAGACCACCAGCTCTGAAGTCAGGAGGACCTGAGTTCAAATTCCACCGCAAACAACAACACTTACTGACTGCCACTCTGGACAAATCACTTAGCCTCAACTGCCTTTCAAAAAAAAATAAAGGATCTTAAATGAATTCATATCTAGCACTATGTCCTCTGAATAACCTAGCTACTCGTCTTAAGCAAAATTTGAAACTAACCTTTCCAATATATCATGCTACCTCTCTAAATATGTATTGCTTGATCTCTGAAGTTAACCTTTCCTTTTTTTTATTGAAAGTTCCAATGCATATTGTATTGTGGATGAAGACCAGATGCATATTGTTAAGTGTTTAACAACCAAGCTCTGTGGGGAAAAGAACACATATACATATATTTTTATAAGTTTAATTTGTATTTTTAATTTTTTCTTATGTCTAGACAATCAATGAAACCATAAATCAAAGCCTGGATTTATAGTAATTGCTACCATCTATGATATAAATGCTCACTCATTTTTTAAAATAAATGCCTATTTATTGATCATCTCCATGCACCATAGATTGAGCAACCATTCTCCAATTGATGGCATTCCTCAGATTCCACTTCTTTGCTATCTCAAAAAGAGCTCTCTTTTTTACATCCTTAAATTTCTTTCCCTCCCTGAAAGTACCCTCCCTCTTGATTTCACCTTTCCTTATGTCCCTGTTAAATGAAATATATTTCTGTATTCAAGTATGTCACACTGAAAAGTTAACAAGTCAGAGCTGGCTCTAGCACACCTCTGGGGATAGCTCTTTATTACTTAGTTCAAATATAGGGCTGGCACTCCCTAGATATTTCGAAACCACGCTTCCTGAACTGTTACTCTCCCCTTCCTCTTACCACATTGCCGGGGACCTTGAGCTCTGATGATGGATTATTAACTTATCCCAATTAAAACCAGCCTTGTTTGGTTTGGGTTTTTTTTTTTAAAGCCTATAGCTTAGTATAAAACTATACTGGCATATGACAAATGCCTAATAATTCATTGTAGTTAGTTTATTCATTGAGAATAGTTTAAGAGTAGTAAATTCACTCATCAAAAATTTTGGTCAGTGAAATTTTGATAGCAAGAAAAATTTGCATAAAAAAAGAGAAAAATACCCATATATGCAAAAATATCTGTAGCAGGCTTTTTTTCTTTTTTTTTTTTTTTCTTTCTTGAGACAATCAGGTTTAAGTGTCTAAGGTTACACAGCCAACAAGTGTTGTGTCTAAGGTCATATTTGAGCTCAGGTCCTCCTGACTTCAGGGCTGGTGCTCTATCCATTGGGCCACCTACCTAGCTGCCCTTGATAGTAGCCTTTTATCTGGAAATTGAGTGGATTGAGTAGATGCTCATCAGTTGGAGAATGGCTGAATTAGAGAATGGTGTAAAATGTAATGGAATATTATTGTTCTATAAGAAATGATGAGCAGAATGATTTCATAAAGACCTAGAGAAACTTCCATGAAGTGATGCTGAGTGAAATGAGTAGAACCAAGAGAACACTATACATAGCAACAAAAAGATAGATGAACTTGGCTCTTTTCAACAATGAAGTGATTCAAGGGAATTCCACTAGACTAGAAAGAGCTATCTGCATCCAGAAAGAAAATTATAGAGATTAAATGTGGATCAAAACACAGTATTTTCACCTTTTATTGTTATTGCTGCTGTTTGTTTCTCTTTTTTTCTTGTTTTTTTTTTCATTTTTCTTACACATCATGATGAATCTGGAAATATATTTAGAAGAAATGGACATGTTTAACCTGTACTGGATTGCTTGCTGTCTATGGGAGGGGGTAAGAGGAAGGGAGAGAGAAAATTTTGGAACATGAGTGTGTGGGAGAAGGGTGAAGAACTTACAGAACATATTGATCAGAGACTGTTTACTAAAGTAGACCAAGCCTATTAGGCCTCAGTTTAGGCTTCTCCAGAATCACGTGATTTTAGATAAGGCCTAAATAACATTCCATTGTCCAACATGGCCGAAGAAGCTGTATATCACTTTGTCTGCTACATTCCACTGACCAACTAGGAGTACAGTAGACTTATATGACCAATCACAACATATAGAGGGTGGGATTTTGGAGGTTCTTTGTCTGAAATATATAAAATCTGTAAGCATTTTCAAGGCCCTGGCCCTGTCCTGCTGTGAAATTTGGCTTGGCAGACCAGGATGGAGTCTGTTTCTCGAGATTCTAATAAATAATTTTGCTTTCTATGAGTGATCTCTGAGTAATCAATTTGGGTAGGTCTTTTTGTCCCAAACATGAGGTTTTGCAAAGTTGAATGAATGTTGAAAACTATCTCTATATGTTTTTGGAAAAATATAAAGTTATGGAAGGAAGAAAGAAAGGGAGGGAGGGGGGAAGGAAGGAAAGAGGGAAAGAAGAGAAGAGAAGAGAAGAGAAGAGAAGAGAAGAGAAGAGAAGAGAAGAGAAGAGAAGAGAAGAGAAGAGAAGAGAAGAAGAGAAAGATGGATATAGACAAAGTAAACAACCAAGCTCTTAAACAAAAGAACATTATAGGTATTTTGTCCACTGGAACATACAGGAGCCAGTGGAGTTAGTGCAAATAGCAATTTAATTTAATTGTTAACAACATCTTATTTCATGGCTGTGTGTCCCTGGGAAATCAATTAACCTCACAAGAGATTTTTCATTTAAAAGATGAGAAGACTAAGCCTTGTCCTACCTGTTGCATTGGGTAGTTTGGAGGAAAATGCTTTGCAGACCTGGTTGTGGTTTAACCACTTTGATCATAGCCAACTCTTCATGATCCCATTTGGGATTTTCCTAGCAAAATACTGGAGTGGGTTGCCATTTCCTTTTCCAGGTCATTTTGCTGATGAGGAACTGAGGAACACATGGTTAAGTGACTTATCACACAGCAAGTAAGTGTCTGAAGCTGTATTGGAACTCAGATCTCCTTGACTCCAGGCCTGGTGCTCTAGCTATTGTTCAACCTAGTTGCCCTTTGCAAACCTTATAATGCTACATAAATATGAGTTGTTTTCATTAACTTTTTACTCTCAGAATTGGAACGTCTCAGGATATATATCTCCTTAATCATTTACCTACTCCCAGATCTTTTGTTCTAGGCCTGAATCTATTCTCAGTTCTTTTTGTTTTTTCCTCCTACTCTAGCCCCCACACTTATTTCTTTACGATCCCCCATGCCTGCAATAACTACCCACTGACCATCTGCCAAGCTGCCTTTCTGCCTTTATTCATTTAGAAATTATCTCAGATCCCACACCCTCAAAGAAATGTACCCCCATTTATAAAAAAGAGCAATAATAGCCATCTCCTTGAATAAAAACTCATAGATTTAGAGCTGGAAGGGACCTTGGAGATTATATAATCTAGAGATAAGATTTATCTCCAAAGTGTATATGTTCATTAGAGAATAAAGATCTTAAATAGTCAATATTTGTACATAGGCTTAACCAGTTGCAAGAACCCCAAGGGCACACAGTGAATATTAAACCAATATATCAATGAAACTAATTGATTTCATCCTCTATTGAGCCAGAATCAGAAAACTACTCCCTAGGCTCAAGAAGCATTCTATCTTTGAATGTATTAGGTTTCAATTTAGTTTGAAGGAGACAATTTACTAAGTGGTACCAAGAG
The DNA here is from genome assembly GCF_048593235.1 of Sminthopsis crassicaudata. NCBI lineage: Eukaryota > Metazoa > Chordata > Mammalia > Dasyuromorphia > Dasyuridae > Sminthopsis > Sminthopsis crassicaudata. Next base: position 260,475,296 of record NC_133617.1, on the reverse strand, counting down.
ATACCCCAGTAGCAAAAAATAACTATAGTTTCCAACATGTGAAAAAAGGCTAAGTGGTAGTATCAAAAAGAAAAAAATAATAAATCCAGAAGGAAGAATAGGTTCTGGGGGAAAGATAATAAACTCAATTGTGGACATGTTGAATATCAGGAAAGTTATCTGGGTGGAAATATCCTTCAGGCAACTGGAAATGGAGCTTGGCATTTAGAAGAGAAATCATTGCTGGAAATATAGAGTTGATAAGTATATAGCAAACTGTAAGGTAGAAATCTAGGTAATCACAGAAGCCGGCTTATTAGGAATATTTTTTTTAATTTTTGTATAATAAAATTTGGCATTCTATGTTCCTACCTCTCTACAGAGTAAGCTCCTTGTGAACATGGTATGTCTTTTTGCTTTTCTTTATATTGTCAGCACTTAGCATAGTACAAATAATGGGTACTTAATAAATATTTCCTTTCTGTCACAATCCATATCGGTTTTTCTTATCTTTAGGAATTAACTGAATATAAACATAGGATACTAATATGCCATTCTTTGTAAAATCGTATAGCCAAATCATGTAGTAGTTTTACTGGAACTATAATAGTGTATTAACAATACTTTTCAATTCAACAAACACTGTGTGCATTAGGTGCAAGACGCTGTAACAGGTAAAATACAAAGAAGGGGAAGAGATATGGGAGCAAGCATTTATTAAATACCTATTATGTGCCAGAAGTTTTGCTAATCGCTTTACAGATTTTATTTCACTTGATCCTCACAGCAATCATGTGAATTATAGTTGCTATTATTATCCTTATCTTACAACTGAAGGAATTAAGGCAGATGGAAATTAGAAACTTTCCCTGTGTCACACAGCTCATGAATGTCTGAGACCAGATTTGAACTCAGATTTTCCTAACTCCAGGCCCAATGCTCTATAACACAAAGACAAGACAAAAACACAAATGAAACAGTTTCTAATTTCAAAGAACTTAAAATTGACTAGAGGATGCAATGCCTACACAATTCAGCATATTATAAAAGGAAACTGAGACAAGGGAGTACAAAAACAATCACAAGAAATCTGAGGAACATTTGCTGAGGAAGTGGTATCCAAACTGAATCTTACAGGAAGACAAAGTTTCTAAGAGATAATGTTGTCTCCTTTATTGGAACACAAGACCCTTAAGAACTAGGATTTTTGTTGTTGTTGTTGTTTCTCTATCCTTAGCACTAGAATGTTAATAAATATTTATGAATTAATTGATTGAGGATGGAGAAGTTCGTTACTGTGTAGAGAGATAGAAGTAGAGTACCAAATTTTATTAAACAAAATTTCTTTTTCATTTTTTTTCCAAATGAATGTACTGTTATGGATACCTTGGATATCTACCTTACAGTTTGCTATATACTTATCAATTCTATATATCCAGCAATGATTTATCCTACATATAGCTTGTATATTTGGTGAAGATTACAGAAAACAATTTACAAACTAGTTACATGCAGGATAAATTAGAGATAATCAAGAAAGAGAAATTATTAAAACATAAAGGACATCCGCAAAGGGCTTTTTATGGAAGGAGAGATTTTAGTTGGGAAAAAGAAAGAAGAGCACTCTCTAAACCAATATTTCTTAACCTGTGATCTATGATCTTGATGTTGTTTTTTTAAATTATTTTATTTCATTTTAATTGGTTCATTTTATAATACTATTGATTTCATTTTATACATTTAAAATCATTAGTGGACTTATATTGCATCTTCTATATAGTGATGTTACAACTGGACAAATCATTTGCTGTTGGCAACTCTAAGACTTAGTAGTTGCTGAGAAAATGCCAACCTGTATTGGTATAGGGAATTTCCTCATATGTGAGTTCTATTGTACCAGTAAAATAATAGATCCATTCCCTGAAGAAACCGCCATGACAGGGTTGTTGTAAGGAATGCACAAATAATGATAACAATAACTCCATTTACATTGCACCCTAAGGTTTATAAAGGGTAACACAAACCTTGAAGTTGGCACAATAAATATCATTAGCCTCATTTTGCCAGTGAAGAAATGGAGGCTCAGAGGAAGGTGAAGTGAATTGACATAGGAGTCAGGGCTTGAACTATGCATAGCTGCTCTTGATTTTAGGTTCTTAACTCATTAGCACTAAACAAATAAAATATATTTTATTATAATTCAGTTTCTTTTGTAGAACAATAGTTATATAATATTTATTTATTGGAGGAAGTTATTGATAGTGAGCTTTTATTTTTATTTGAAGTAGATACTATAGTATAATATCTGTTTTTTTATTGTTATTTACACTTCTTTCTTGAAGAGGACCATGACATCTTGGAGGCGATGCCATGACATTCATGTAAGTGAGGGAGGTTGTGCAAGGTCACCTGCCTCACTTTCCCTTCCAGAGCCATCTGGGTCCAGAGACCAGACATAGATCAGGATGACTGGAGATGAACCTAGATGAAATGGGAGACTTTGGCCTTTTTAAACTAACATCTTCAATAGGTCTCAGTTTGAATAAAACCATAAACATTCAGTGATAAAGGATATATTAAAAAAAAAAAAAGCTCTTCTGCATAGTATGGTAAGAGAAAAGAGTTATTTGCTATTTAAAGCTAACTGTTAGAGAATTTTGAATTTTTATCTTAATTATTATTTCTTCTTTTCCTCTGGTCCTAAAAGAAGAGGCATCCTTTTTTATTAAGGGTAATTTGTCTATCTTCAACTCTGATTCCATTCCTTCCTGTCTTTTCTGGGACAATTTTTTTTTACATATATATCTTCATTCTCTTTTTTACTAGAAGCTTCCCATCTTTCAAAATGGTCAAGTACTCCCAATCTTAAAACAAAATAAAAAATTTTTCTCTTGAGACTTTTTGCACCAACAAATTTTCAGAAGAAATTAGAAGTTAAAAAATTATCAGCTTTGGTTTTGGTGTTGAGTCTTCTGTCGTCCTATTCTGGTTAGTTCATTAACATCAGATTTGGCTTGTGAAGTTACAAACTACCACATAGTGACATGATCTTCAGCACTGTGAAAAGTTACAGAGGGAAAGGGTCTCATATAATCAGTGACAAACTATCAATTTTTTAAAGTTTAAGAACTAATGTTTTTAAATGTTTAATAACTAATGATTAAAAAAATATATTTAGGGGCAGCTAGCTGGCACAGTAGATAGAGCACCAGCCCTGAAGCAGGAGGAGCTGGGTTCAAATCTGGCCTCCGACACTTAACGCTTAATCCTGGGCAAGTCACTCAACCCCAATTGCCTCAGCATCAAAAAAAATGTTTAAGAACTAATTACAAAAGGACAAGTTCATCATTAGTTTTTGTATTATATTTCCTTCAAATTGAATAACTTTCAAAAGTTTATTTAAAAACTTACTATTAAAAGGCACAGAAGATACAAAGATTGACATGAAATAATCCTTACCTTACCTTCAAAAGTTTAAATTCTCTTTGAGAAATAGTATATAATGATGTGCAGGATCTAGCTGGTATGCACTCCCATTATTTTCACTCTCTCATGATGTGTATACTATCTATCCACTCACTCTTTGAGCTAGATAACTCATCTGAATCTACTTTCAGACTGATAGCTTTGAATTTCCAGAAAAGGACTAGTCCACAAAATTATACTTTCTCAAGGATCTACTTCTACCCCTATGGTAGGAAATATGCTCTCCCTGTTTCCCATTAGAGCTCTTTAGCTACCACCAGTGTTCTTCATTTATACAAAACCAGCCATTCTCAATGATGACTCCATTAGATCTTAAACAAAACCATTTACTTAATAAGAAAAAAACTATAATAATCAATATATAATAGGTACTCAACATAAGTAAATGTAGGAATAATCAACATATCATTATCCTTATATAATAGGCCCTCAACATAAGTAAATGTAAAAATAATCAATATATCATTGTCCTTACATAAATTTGAGTCAATTTATAATCAAAGAACTCAGAATCTGTGGGAGAAATGGGCACATGCTTACCTAAACCTCATATGGTGACCCATGAATGAGGAAAAACCATATTCTGATTAAAGCAGAATTTTAACGTTATTGGTGTTAGTATTAGTCTATCTCAAGAACATCTGGACCACATAAAACTGTTTTCTTGCTAATTTCCTCCCATCATTCTACTATTATTTGCCCTTTTTCTTCTAATCTTTAATCAATGAAGCAATGACAAGCTCTTTTAACTAATCATCACACTTAAAGAGGCCCTTTAAGCCAGAGAACTACAAGGTTCATTAGTCTGACTCTCAGCAAGAGAGACAAGACCAGCTATCTCTTCACTCACCAGGATCATACACCATTCTGTTAAATCTCAGCATGTCTTTCTAATAGACAGCAAGTAACTACAAGACCTTTTTTTTCCTTTCTGCTTTTCCCTTTCACACCAGAGGAAGCAATCCAAAGTTATATGCACATCTGTAGCTTTACCTCTTTTATACTGTCAATGATACTAAGGAACAATAACTAAAGTTGAAACTCTTCTAATGAACCTAATCCTTTATTAAACCAATCAAGAACTAGCAACTGAAGCTTTCTGGTCCTCTCACTGCTCCTGTTCCAGGTTTCCATACACATCTCTAACTTAGCTTCCTTGCTCTTCTGAATTCAAATCTCTTCTTCATTTTTAATCACCCCAACCTCATTATTCACCTGTTCATTATCTTCAATTATTCAGGCCAGTACCTCCTGGTACTTAAAATCTTACCTTTCTCTAATGAGGCAAAGTTACAGTAACAACAAAACCTCATAAACTCCCCTTTTCAGTTAGTAAAAGCTAAAGTCCTTTTAAAATCACCTCATGTCCTTATAACAGTTATTTATCACGTTGTGAATTTTAAACTCTAAAACATCAGTTAAATGAAAATGAGTTTTAAGCAGGACCACAATGCTCTGCAATCTCCACCATCCATCAGTCTTAAAATGGTCTTTCAAAGTCTGTCTTAAAAATTTTATTTACATTTATATCTGATAAGTTTTTAATAAACAAGAGCCTTCTTTTTGTCCCCTTTCAATCATGAAAATGTTTACATATGATAGGTACCTCCCTTTATAACTTTGCACTAGAAAAATTAATCCTCATGCTGAGAATTGTTTATGTGTGAAACACTCACTAATATCCTCATGCTAACATATCTTTCCCTACTGCTTTATAGCAAACCTCTACATAATGGTTGCAAAGAGTCTTTGAAAAAGCAATAGAAAGAATTTTAGAGTTTAAAGACTCTAATTTCCAGCCTTAACTTTGACAATAACTAGTATATGACTTGAGAAAAGTTATTTTGCCCTTCTGTGAGTCTCAGTTTCTTCATATATAGAATGAAGAATTTTAACTAAATCCCTTCTAAAGTCCCTTTTTACTTTAAGATTATTTTTCCTATAAAAGTAAGAGGCAATATTATAGTAATATTGCAGATGGAGGACCAGTCTCAAAACCAGAGAGACCTGTGTTTAAGCTCTGACTCTGAAAAGTTAGCTTTATGACCCTGGAAATGTCCATTAAATTCAGTGCTCTCTATAAATTAAAGAGAATTGGCTAATTCTCTTGGCAGATGGTGTTTCTTCACCTAGAAGTAACCTATACCAATGAAACATAAGTCTAGTCTCTACGTCTAACTCTATATAAAATTATATCTGATGAAATGTAGATACAAAAAAAATTGTCAATCACTTCAGTTATAGAAAGATGTAGAAAGAGAGCCATGATTAGAAATGTAATCCTTCACTTAGGTCTTCCTTGGGGATATTATGCTCTGCCCAAGTATCTAGTACATACCACATAACTAATTAACACATTTACATTTGGGTTGTTACATTTAATTATAATGTAATGAAAACCAAAAGTTAAAACCTTTTTTTCAAATTCTCATTGTCCATTCCCTAATTATGAGACTCACATTTTAGGAATTCTGTGTCATAATACATCTTTGAAAAAAAAAGATATAGCCACACTTATCAAATTTACCTTAAATATGTCTGCACTGTTGGGGTTAAACAACTGGTGCTTCCCAGATCCCAAAATGATGGGACCTGAAGACCTCTTTTCTCCATATGCATAAAGGGACACTGTAGCAGTTGTGCCAGCCTTCTCATAATCCCCTGTGACAACAGTTATCTTCCAGTCACCCTCTACAAAGGAAGAAAAAAGTCAGTGAAAATGAGCATAGAAATACTTATGGTGATTGGAGCATCATATGAGCAACTAAAGAAGTAATGCAAGAGAAAGGAACCAAGATTCAGAGGAAACCTGGAGTTTTAGGCCAGAATACTAGTTAGACTTTATTTGTGTCAGGGAATGTCAAAAGAAAAAAATAGATATCACCTATTTGAAGTCCTGCAGTTCATATCCTGAACTGCATGGCTGAATAGAGAACATTCAGTGCTATACAGTTAACTAAAAGTATGCAGTATTGTTCTCATCGGCTTGGGATCCCTGCTAAGACTGTGGTGAAAAGCTGTGAGATAAAATACACTACTTAATACCACATGATTAAGAATATAGGCTGTTAGCCTAGCCTTAGTTGTGAAAAGTTAAGATTATTAAACCCACTTGATAGATGATATGGAAGATCTAGGGGAAATGGCAGAACTGTTTGGTTCCAAAAAAGATATTGTAATTTTCAAAGGGATTAACCACACCATCCAGTAAAAGGGCAAAATACTGGATGATGAAAGTAAAAAAAAAATGAGACTTAAGGGAGGAGGAGATGAGTAGGTTGAAGGCATAGAAAATTTTGAGAGAAAAATATAATGTATAATAGAAGCAAAATAGATAATCAAGCTTCCTGCAGACATGATGCTGTGAGTATAGAAAGGTTGAGGCAAACAGAGCATAACAGAAAACATTTTTTAAAAAGATCTATGAGCTATTCTCTGATTGGTTTCACTGAAGAGATAAAGTGAAATAGTATATATTTTATCATCATTCTCTACTCTGCCTTCAAAAGCTAACCTATCAAGAACCTAACAGTGAAGTCTTTTCACAAGAAGCCCGAGCGCATTCTAAACATTCTGGTTCAGGGAAGGAAAATAAGTCCCTTCAGGATCATGGAGCTCATAAAATTCCATTCATCATAATTTTCTCTCAGATCTCTGGAGTATTTGACTATCTTAAGAAATTGGCATGGTTATAGGCAATATATGCATGAACTCTGGAATTTCTAAAGTCTGATGAAACTCCTCAAATTTGTCCCTGAAACTTAGGTACTGGTCCTCTAAGTTCTTATCTTTTTTTTTTCCCTTTAAATGAATTAAGTCCATTTCTGTAGCTCAGTGCACATACAGCATTTGAATATCTCTGATCAACTTAATAAAGCTTTCATTAAGCAAATCTCCCAGTATTTTATTCTGGACCCTTAAAAATGGAAATTATGTGTTGGAGGGGATGTGGGAAAACTGGGACACTGATACATTGTTGGTGGAGTTGTGAAAGAATCCAGCCATTCTGGAGAACAATTTGGAACTATGCCCAAAAAGTTGTCAAACTGTGCATACCCTTTGACCCAGCATTGCTACTATTGGGCTTATATCCCAAAGAAATACTAAAGAGTGGAAAGGGACCTGTATGTGCCAAAATGTTTGTGGCAGCTCTTTTTGTTGTAGCTAGAAACTGGAAGTTGAATGGATGTCCATCAGTTGGAGAATGGTTGGGTAAATTATGGTATATGAAGGTTATGGAATATTATTGCTCTGTAAGAAATGACCAGCAGGAGGAATACAGAGAGGCTTGGAGAGACTTACATCAACTGATGCTGAGTGAAATGAGCAGAACCAGAAGATCACTATACACTTCAACAACAATACTGTATGAGGATGTATTCTGATGGAAGTGGAAACCTTCAACATAAAGAAGATCCAACTCACTTCCAGTGGATCAATGATGGACAGAAATAACTACACCCAGAGAAGGAACACTGGGAAGCGAATGTAAATTTTTAGCACTACTGTCTATCTACCCAGGTTACTTATACCTTCGGAAGCTAATAATTAATGTGCAACAAGAAAATGGTATTTACACACATATATTGTATCTAGGTTATATTGTAACACATGTAAAATGTATGGGATTACTGCCATCGGGGGGAGGGAGTGGAGGGAGGGAGGGGATAATTTGGAAAAATTAATTTAAAAAAAAAATAATAATAAAAAATGGAAATTATGTTCCTGTGCAACTAAATGTTGCACCCACCATTTTTTTCACCTTGTATAGGTGACAAGCTTCTGTGAAAGGACTTCACTTCATTTGTTTAAAAATGAAATAATCCAATTACAAGCTGTTTGGAATCAATGCCAGGATTTCATTTCTTATGGAAAGTCTAGTCCTTGTGATTGAATCATTCAAATAGTCATGGAACCTGCTCTTAGGACCTCCCCTGCTCCCATATACCTCCTTGAACCCATTCCCACATCTTAAGCCTGTCATGTATTCTTAATGTCATGCATTCTTAACGTCAATGCAGAGAAATGAGTTTGGATATCAGGCTTGATCTTCTCTTTACTAGACTAGAGAAATACAAAGAGGAAACACTGTTTTGTATATTGCTCTCCCATGATTCCTCACTTTTAAAACAGAGAACATGATCATGTCACCATGACATGAAGCCTTAAGGGTAGATTAACTAATGAGAAATTCTGAAATTGTATTTGTCATGTTTCACATCTTCCTGAGTATCCTTTCCTAAGACTGTAAAAAAAAAAATTAAAATCCCATTCTCCCCCCCCTTTTTATTTAATATCATGAATTCAAATATATGAAGATCACCTTAATTTGCCAGAGGAACTGATGCCTCAGCATCTAAAATACAAAATAATAAAGGACCTTTGTAGAAAGTAATAAACTAAAACATTCTGAACTTCAACTCCAATTAAAAGCACCACGTCTCTGTGAAACAGACAGTTTATTTTTAACTGGGCTAAAAATATTTTTACAGTTTTTGTGCTCCTTACTTATGTGTCACAATTATAAGGGTTCTTCCTTCTGCAGAACTTTCTTAAGAAAGAAGGAAAAATATGAATCCAGGTCTTATGGCTATGAAAGTTTCCTAGTTTTATTTTTGTAACTGCTCTTCTTACTGGTAAGGCATTATTATCAACCTTCATGTCCTTTTTAGAAAGTAATTCATGTTGGTTAAAGTCTTTTAATGTAGAGAGGAAATCAAGGTCAGGCACAATTGTAAAGGTGGACAAGGTCAAAACATAAAGTGTTAGTGTTCAGAAACACACACACACACATATACACACACACACACACATCCCTTCAACTGTGCAAGACAGACTTGGTAATACACCTTAAACAGAACAAAGATACCAAGACTTCCTTTTTCACTATTCACAATTTTTCATCTTTAAACTGGAATTCATACTGTAAAAAATTATGTTCCCTGTGTTCATAGCAAAAACTTGGATTGTTTCTCGCATCTATACTTTAAAAGATTATTCTTCTTTCTTTTATTTAATGAAAATTAAATATCCTTAATGTGGGTTCTGGGCTGAGTCTTTGAAGGCCAATATCCTGATCGTTTAGGATTGATGTTGGAGAAAAATGAGACACTAGGAAGTCAGTCAACAATTATAACAAAATGAGGTTTACTTACCTATAACAGAAGGAGGATATTCTGCAAGGATAGCCCCTGAGGATATCTCCATTTCATTCTATCAGATAAAACTTCCTGACCTGAGTTGCCCATCATTATCTACTAACCAAGCATCAAAGGCCTCCTGGAGCTCTTTGTGGATGTTTTCTACTCAGGGGACCAAGGAATAATATAAATCTGAGATTTAATCCCCTGAGCAATTAAGCATTAAGGATGGATTCAATATCTTTTATAGAAAAATTAACCTAACTTGCTCAAGAGTGAAGATATTGCTCCCTCCACTCTGTGCAATTAAATAGGTGATTCATAGATAATATTTTCCTAAGGTTTTTTGTTTGTTTGTTTGTTTGTTTTTAACCATCTCCATGGAATCTCTAGGTACCAACATTGGCAATCCAATGGACCTAAATAGAGGATTGATTTCAGCCAGTTAATAAAATTGAACTTGCTATTTCAATATAAGCTCAATAATTCCTTTAACAAATACGTATTGAGCACCAATATGTGCAACCCTTTGTACTAATTTCACAAAGGTAGTTTTGTCCCTGTCTTTCTCTTCACTTGTTCAATACAACATATATACACTTTAGTTGGAAAATCTAGATCATCATTATGATTCTATAATAAACAAGACTATGGAAATAACATCTTTTATCAGAGCAATGACTAAGATATTTTAAAAATATGTATGTTCTCCAAAAGTTTCTCCAGTGACATGGTAGATGTCTTATATTTGAGGTCGAAAGAAAACAAAAATTTTCTATTGATGGAGTTCTCCAAAATATTCTTCTTCTCAAATAATTGAGTCAGCTGCAAACAAACCCAGAAAAAGCCTCCTTGGTGAAATCTATAATAATGGAAAAGATGTCTGTATAACTATCTATATTGGATAAAGTAGATGAAGAACACAATATATTGAGTGTATGTTATAGAACTGGACAGGTAGGTCATCAAATTTGTTCATCATATGTATGTCTTGAAAAGTCACAGTAGATGAATAATGAACAAGATCTAGACAGAAGTAGAATGAATTCAGATATCATTGCTTTTTGCAAATAGTGGTACACTATCAATGACCCCTCACTGGTCACTGTTATAAAAGCATATTTCCTTAATACCAGTACTCTCTAAATAGTCTTCAGGATCTAGTGGAAGACTAAAATTTCAGAGAAGTCAAAGAGCAAATAAAAAATACATAGTGAACAAAAGTCAAAAGCAGCATGTTACCAATGGTGGCCCATACCCTAAATTATACTTTTAAAGGTAAAAGACAATTAATGGCAAAATTAGAACTAGAATTCAAATCTCCTTGTTCCTGATTCCATACTCTTGCCACATAGGTATCATCTCTTATCTACCAAACCAAAATTCATAACTCAGTGTAAGAGAACAATTACCAGTCAACAAATAAACATGTGGACATATAAATGTGTAGGACCTGTTTTAGTGTTTTATACATAACAGACACCTCACCTTTCTGGGTCTCAGTTTTCTACTCTGTCAAATGAAGGAGTTGGAATAGATGATCTTTAAGAGCCCTTCCAGCAGTTCCAATGAACATAAATCTACTCCAGGAAGATTAAGGACAATATTCAGTATATTTTGATAGAAGAGGCTATGGGTGTTTTACTCCCTGCCTCTGAAATGACACCTTTAAAACTAAGAAACATCTGTGTCTAGATACACATTTAGTTTCTTAGGCCCCAGGCAAATAGCCACTGAATACTTAGCAAGCTTCAGTGAAGATTGCATACAAATTAACCTCTCACCATGCACTTGTTAGGAGCACTAAGAATATGGAGTCTTATCATACCTGCCATTACAAAATGTAGCAAGAATCAGGACACATCCACACTCACCTTAAAGAAACACCAAATGGGAATTGAGTAAGCTGTGGTTGAAATACTGCAAGATATAATAAGGTAATATAAAGGAACTTGAAGTAAATATCTTGCTTACTATGTGTATGAGCTTTAGTTTTCTTGTTTTCTACTTTTACAATCCCATAGGGAGCTAATAATACACTAAGTAAAGTAAGTATTAATGTTTAAAAAATATTTTGAATCCTTGGAGGGAGGCTTCGTGTATGGGGATACATAGGACAAATAAGACATTTATTGGAGGTGACTCACTCAGTTCAAGCTTGTCACTGCCACTCAGACAATTTGAAAAGCATGTCTATTAATGGGACAGGGCCACCATCTGGGTATACACATTTTTTCCAAAGCATTATATGTAATTATTTCCATTGTTACTATTAGTCCAAAGAAAATTTAAAAAAAAATAAGTTTAAGTCTCCTAGATTTTAAAAATTGAATGAAATTTGCCAAACACATTTTTAAAACTGCAAGTCTTCACAATGTATGTACATTTATAGAAACTTTGTCCAAAATGATATTTAGTGCCTTTAAACCCATGCCCTTCAATTATATTTCATTAAGTGCCTGTTGTATGAAAAGCACCATGCTATATTGGTACAGATACAATGTTATCCACATTGCATTTCTATATCCTGGTGGAAGAGTTGATAATGCACATAATTACTGCAATACAAAATAATACTTAAGCATGTCACAGATGGTAGGCAATATTCTGTGGGAGGCACCAGCAGGTGGGAAGTCCATCCCAACTAGATGCATTAAGGAAAAATTCATGAAAAAGGTGGCATTGGATTAGAATTAAGAGAATTAATTAGAATGAGAATTCAATAGATAGAAGAATAGTAAGCAAAGGTACAAAGTTGATAAAACTGTATGTTTGGGGGAAATAAGATGATCCCAAATATAATAAATTATTGTTGTGATATGGGAGCCACCTGCCAGTGGCTGCTGAAGGTCTAACTCAGACCCGTAGAATGAATCTCTTCATGTGAGAGGATGATGATGATACAAGGAGACCAAGAGCCTGTTGTGTTGTCTGACCTCTCTCCTCTTCCCTCTGCCTCCAATTTATTTTATTTTCAATCCACAACATCTGCGTCAGCAAAGGCTGCTTTGCAACTCTTTCAAGTATTATGATCCACAGCTGTGGAGGCTCTAGGATAATTGACCTGTCCCTTCACTTAGGCATAGTCCTTAACAAGTCCCCATTTTTTGTTTCAGATGCAATTATTTTCCCCCACAGCATAGTCAGTAAGTTTGTGCATTTGCTGTTATCTGAATCTGCACACTGAGGAATGCAAGCAGCACTATCACCTCTGGATGAATGGAGAGTGAAATATCAAATTATCAGCAGGTGTTGATCTTTTGATATATCATGGAGGCAAACTTTTAACAGAGAAGAGGACTATAGTCAGAACAGGCATTTAAGTCTCTTGTCAGTCTTTTGGCTCAGCCCTCTGATGTGTTGGCCCATTTAATTACCCTGACTAAAACAGTTTTACCGAGTCTCTTCTCCCTTTAGTTCACCAAGGGTTACTGAATCAGGAACTCTAGGAGGATCCTATTCATGAAAAGCTCTTGACTGCTCCTGGTTCTTCTTGTCCCAGTTTAAGCATCCAGGCTAGCTTTTTGGAGGATCTCTGGATGGGCCTTGGTCTTTAAGTGAAAAATTGATGCAGACAAGAGAGCCACCATGAGGCTGATCAAAGATAGAGTCTAGAATTTGGAGTCTGAAGTTTTCTCTGTGTCTGTGGCTGAGAGACTCAGATCCCAGTCCTTTCAGCCCTTAAATATCTCAATACAATTACATCACTACAGCAACTGAGCATATGTCAACTGTGGAACCATTATATACCATATTACACTAAGTATGTGCCAACGAGAGGGATTACACCATTACATTATATTAAATATATGTTTAACTGGAGAACCATTATCCCATCAATCATACTGAGTAGGTACTTAACTATAAGTACCCTGATGTCCTTGATTCAATATACCTTTCCAGAGTTCTGGGCCTCTACATCTTATAGTTTATGTAGAAAGTTATAAAATGAGCTAAGTTTAGAAAGATAAGAAATTGTCAGATTACAAAATGTTTCCAATATCAGGCAAAAGAGTAACACATGACCTTCACAAGACAACTGAATCATCAACAACATTAACTAATCATGATATTTGAGGTACCTTTTTTAAAGCACTCTATAAACATTTTCCTTTTCCAAGACAAATACCATGGGTTCTCTCATACACATTAAGGAATACAGAAAAATTACATGAATTGATCAGCATGGGGATTGTTCTCAAGACATGAAATTAGAAATAGCTTGCTCTCTAGGATAAAATAGCGTACATTGCTCAGCTTTCCCCAGAAACTTTCAAATGGTGCGTAAAGAAAGCACAAAGTAAAATCCCCTCTATAAATTAAATTTAGAACTGTGTTACATTTGACTTAACAGTATTCCTAATGTACATCTATTCTATCTCTCATGCTTCTTTCCAATATGGGATGCTATATGAAGTAGTCAAGATCCCCAAACTTCATGGAATTTGGTCAAGTGAAAAAGAATTAATTCTTTCAATTTCTTATCCCACAGTACTTTCCATATAATTCCCATTTCATAAATGTTTGTTGGACTGAATTCCAATGGAGATGGGATTTCCAGCTTTCAGTATTATTATTATTATTATTATTATAGATTCATGGTGAGTAAAAAAAACAAACAACCAAACAAATAAATAAAAATGTTTATCTGAAGTGAATTCTAGATGGTTTTAGAATGTGAGGGAGATTTTCTGTAGATTTCTGTAGATCATAGCCTCTGCTTATAGATACTATACAAGAACTTCAAGTTTATATGTTAATTATGTTCAAGCAGAAAATCTTATATAAATATTAATACTTTAGCTTGTATTGAATAATAGGATGCAAGCCCCTTTCAAGTAAGAAGAGGTTTTTGTTGTTATTGTTGTTGTTTTATTGGAGAGAGGGAGATAACAGTTGAATTCCTGGTACAATGCCTTACATATAGTAACAGCTTAACTAGTACAATATTAATGAATGAATGACACTTGCATGCTTCTTCCATACTTGCATAACACAATGGAAGTATTAGAACAGGACACAACTAAATTTGATAACTTTGTCTTCCTCCATGAGGTCTAATAAGTTCCATTATTCTACATAGATGCTCAATGTTTATTGAATAATTTAATTAACTAAAGCAAGAATCAACTCAAGATAAGCAAGATATGAAAACAAGAGGGGAAGAATTGATGAGAGATTAGAAAATAGAATCAATCACCTCACTCAAAAATATGTTTATCTGTAATGAGTTACTTTCTGAAGTATAAAATCATAGATTTGGAGCTGGAAAAGACCATAAAAAACATGTTTTAACTCCCATTTTACCAGTGAGGAAACTGAGGTCCAGATAGGTTAAATAATTTGCCCAAGGCTGTACAAGTGGTAATCACCAGAGCCAGATCTCAAACTCAAGGCTCTAGATTTTATATCAATGTGTGTGTGTGTGTATGTGTGTGTGTGTGTGTGTGTGTGTTTCTGGGTGTCTGTCTTCATCTCTTTGTCTTTTGCAACAGATTATCATCCCAATTAACTAGTAGTTCTTTCCAATGAATCTCATTAAATATGCATTTGTGTGTAAATCTAGCCAAATACTAAGATAACTATGGGCATTACCTGAAGTCTAAATATAAAATCTAGGAGAGGCTACTCAGAGGAAGGAAGGCAAAATGAAATGTAAGAATATGTTTTTATGAAAACATTAAAAAGCAGAATTCTGCTCCCCAGCATTAACTGGAGCCTTAAAACTAGAGCTTTAAAACTGGAACCATCAAGTCACAGAGAATGAATGATTCCTGCTAACAGATCTTCTTGACACCAATTGTCAAAATGTTACATACATTAACTAACTATTATTCAGACTTTTATTAATTGTCTACCCTGATCTATCTTGAATGTATACCCTGTATCTAGAACGAAATTTGGATTTTTTGCTAATGACACTCATTTTCTACCGATCCTTTTTCCCTGTGGGCCAATCTCTGATTTTTGGATCTATATTCAGACTCTAGTACTTATTCCTAGAAGAATAGATTCCTTACCATTCCCCAACCCTACAGACCTGTATGGATCCCTACTCTGCCTACTCTAATTGCTGAAGGACTTATTTTATTAAGTGCCTACTATGTGCCTGTATGGTTCTAAGTGCTAAAATTAGTGCTTAATCTGTGCTGGGTACTTTGTACCCAGAAATATGAGAAAGTCCCTTCCCTAAGAGAGAAGTGCTTCTGGCCTTCTTAAAATGTACCTTCCTTGAGGATATAGGTTTTCTTACTATTTTTAGCACTTAGAACCATACAGGCACATAGTAGGCACTTAATAAAATTTTTTTTCTTTTAATTATTCATTCATCAACTATATATTTGAAGGTTCCAGGAAAGATACAAAGACTTAATAAAACTTGTCCTATATGAATTATGTTTATTACATATATTAATGTTAGATGCATCCAGTTCTAGTGTGAATATTATATATTATCTGGATATTTATTTTAATATGTAGTTGGATGTTATTTATCAATTTAGTTTGTTTATAATGCATGCTCAGAGATGTTCCCCAGATAATATGCCAGGAATACAAATTCTTTACTTGGGGAGCAGAAAGAGGAGGAATTTAGAAAGCCTGAAATGTTTGTTCTTTTTTTTCTTACTGGACAAAATATAGTACCAAAGCTTTCAGACTGTGCTGTTGATAGAAATATACAATAACGACAAGAAAGAAGGAAGACTGAGTGGGTGGAGCACAAATTAAATTGCCTCTTAAGCTGACTTTTTGATCTTTGTCAAATTCATTTGCATGTTAAGCCAAAGAGAATTTTGGCTGGTCCATATCATTCATTCTTTTCATTGAAATAGGTAAAATTGCGACTCATCCATGACTTATCATGAGTGCTTCCAGAAATCCTCCAGAGATAAGCAGTCCAGAGATAAGCAGTCTAGTATTTTCTTTTTTGTCTCTTAACATTATGTTGACACTATGAATGAAACATGTGGGATATCCCTTCTATACTTATGCTCTATTATGGGTCCACTTTGTTTCTATGTATCACTTTTGTTAAATCTTTAATGTAGCTTCACTTTTTTTCCATTTTTCATTGTTAACTTGCTACAGCTTATTTATATCTATTGTACTTCTACTTTGCTTTGGGGGACCAAGTTTGATACTGAGAGACTAAGGAATATCATGATTTTAGACATATGGGATCATCAGAGGACTATTGGGTTTAAAAAATAGGGAATGGTTTCAAGGAAAAGCTTATAGTCTTTGAAGTGTCATGCAAATTCACAAATACATTCCATTCTGTTCTCTTCCTCCTGTTCAATACTAGGCAAGGAGAGCTGTCCATGTACAGGGTCTACCAAGATATTTGTACTGATAACAAGACTATGTGAGTGGAATGTCCATCTAGCTAATTTTTTAAAAGCTTATTTTCAAAACATATGTAAAGATAATTTTTCAGCATTGACCCTTGCATAGCCTTGTGTTTCAGATTTCCCCCTCTTCCTTATCTCCTCCCCTAGATGGCAAGCAATCCAATACGTTATACATGTTAAAATATATGTTAAATCCAATATGTCTAAACATATCTATACAATTCTCTTGCTGAACAAGAAAAATCAGATCAAAAAAGAAAATAAATGATAAGAAAACAAAATGTAAATGAACAACAACAAAAAGAGAGAATTGTTATGTTGTGACCAACATTCAGTTCCCACAGTCCTCTCTCTGCATATAGATGGCTCTCTTGAGCACAAGATCATTGGAACTGGTATCAATCATCTCATTGTTGGAAAGAATCACATTCATCAGAATTAACTGTCATATAATATTGATATTGCTTTGTACAATGATCTCCTAGTTCTGCTCATTTCACTTAGCATCAGTTCTAGAAGTCTCTCCAGGACTTTCTAAGAGCATCCTTCTGATTTTTTCTTAGAGAACAATAATATTCCATAACATTCACTTACCATAGTTTATTCAGCCATTCTCCAATTGATGGACATCCACTCAGTTTCCCAGTGGAAACTACAAAAAGAGCAGCCACAACATTTTTGCACATGGTCCCTTTCCCTCCTTTAAGATCTCTTTGGGATATAACCCCAATAGAAGCACTGCTGGGTCAAAGGATATGCACAGTTCCATAACACTTTGAACATAGCTTCAAATTGTTCTCCAGAACAGTTGAATCTGTTCACAATTCCACCAACAATGTATTAGTGTCCAAGTTTCCCCACATCCCCTCTAACATTTGTCATTATCTTTTCCTATCATCTTAGCCAATCTGAGAGATGTGTAGTAGTATCTCAGATTTGTCTTAATTTGCATTTCTCTGATCAATAGTGACTCAGAGCACCTTTTTATGATTAAAATGGTTTTAATTTCTTCATCTAAAAATTGTATGTTCCTATCCTTTGACCATTTATCAATTGGAGAATGGCTTGAATTCTTACAAATTTGAGTCAATTATTTATATGTTTTAGAAATGAAATCTTTATCAGAATCCTTAAACGTAAAAATGTTGTTGCTTCCCTTTTGATCTTGTCTGCATTAATTTTGTTTGTACAGGGACTTCTGGCCAAGATGGCTGCATAGAGGCAGACATCTGCTTGAGCTCAGCATTTTCTCTCAGGACTTACTTCATGACAAGCCTCAGAATTAATGCTTGACCAGAAAAGAAACCCACAAATAATCACCAACAGAAGACATCCTTGAAATTCGCCAGAGAAGGTCTGTGTTTGCTCGGGGAGGGTCGAATAGACTGGGTGCAAACCGAGGGCAGGCAGCCAGAGTGAGACAGGCAGCTCACACAGCCCGGACGAGAGGGGGGAGGGGTGGATCTCTTCTGTTTCTGTACCCCAGTGTGGATGTTCCATCTTGGCAGCAAGCCAGGAGCAGCAGAAAAGGTGTAAACACCAGAGATAAAGAATAAAACACCAGAAAACTAGCTTCTCTCGGGACCGGCCATCCCCACCCCCACCTGAAGTGATTCAGTGTGTTCTTAGTGCCTCAGAGTCCAGACACAACACAGCCATCGCTGTCCCGTTAGTGCCTTGCTGCTGTCTCCCACAGTCTGTAGAGGAAGCTAGGTAACACCATCCAGCCCCATCCCCTCCAGAAACAGACCAATTGTTTCTCTTGTCAATTTGTTTTCTTCAAATCCCTCTATGACAAAATGAACAAAAAATTTAAAAGGGCTCTAACCATTGATAGCTTCTGTATGGAGAGAGAGCAGACTTCAAATATGGAGGAGACTAAAAGCAGACTGTCTCCAGAGGAATCCCCTAAGAAGGATATGAGCTGCTCCTCAATACAAAAGAAACTCACAGAGGAAATCAAAAAGGCTCTCACAAGAGAGCTAGAAGAGAAATGGGAAAAGGAAAGGGAAGCTTGGCAAGAGAGCCTGGAGAAATTATCCAGAGTGGATAAAGAGATCAAATCATTGAGGAAAGGGAAGCTTGGCAAGAGAGTCTGGAGAAGTCATCTCAGGCATTTAAAGACAGAGTGGATAAAGAAAACAAATTATTGAGAAATAAAATTAGTGAGTTGGAAAAAGAAAACAGCTCTCTAAAAAATAAAATGGATGAAATGGAAAAAAATTCCATAGAAGAAAAACCTCACTTAAACACCCAATTGGACAATTACAAAAAGATATAAAAAAAAAATGAGTGAAGAAAGTACATCATTGAAAATTAGACTTGAACAAGTAGAAATGAATGACTCAAGGAGAAACCAAGAAGTAGTCAAGCAAAACCAGAAAAACGAAACAATTGAAAAGAATGTCAAGTACCATATTGGAAAGATAACAGACCTGGAAAACAGATCCAGGAGACACAATTTGAGAATAATTGAACTCCCTGAAAAATGTGAGGGAAAAAAAGAGGCTGGACACTATTTTCCAGGAAATTATCAAGGAGAACTGCCCAGATGTTTTGGAAACAGAGGGTAAAATCGACAATGAAAAAATTCATCAATTACCTACTGAAAGGGACCCTAAAATCAAAACGCCAAGAAATACAGTAGCCAAGTTCAAGAACCATCAGACACAGGAAAAAATACTGGAAACTGCTAGAAAAAACAAATTCAGATATGGAGGAGCCACAATAAGAATAACCCAGGATCTAGCAGCGTCCACATTAAAAGAACGAAGGGCCTGGAATATGATATTCCAAAAGGCTAAGGAACTTGGTATGCAGCCAAGAATAACTTATCCAGCAAAAATTAGCATTGTTTTACAGGGAAGAAGATGGATATTTAACGAAATAAATGAATTCCATCTATTCTTGATGAAAAAACCAGACCTACACAAAATGTTTGATCTTCAAATACAGAACTCAAGAGATTTCTAAAAAGGTAAAAAGAAATCTTGAGAACTATATTACTGCCATAAAGATATGTAAAGAACACATGTATAATTTTTCCTAGAAACTAGAGGTGGAAAGGAAATTATATCATAAAAAAGGATAAAGTGATGGTACGACATCTCATGAAGAGACAAAGGTAACCTATTATATCTGAGAGAAATAAAGGAGGGGATGAACATAGTGTGTATCAATTGACATATTCGATTTATGGTGAAACTTCTTCCACTTCATTGAAAAGTGGGTGGGAAGGAGTAAGCTAAGAGGAAGGGAATACAGAAATTGTGAGAAAAAGGGGTAAACTCAGAAGAGGAACTTTAAGGTGGGGGAGGGATACTAAAAAGGGAGGGCTGTGAAAAGCAAGTGGTGTTCACAAGTTTAATACTGGGTAGGGAGGTAAGAGGGAAGGAAAGGAGAAAAGCATAAGCAAGGGTTAACAGAATGGCCAGCAATATAGAATTAGTCATTCTAACCATAAATGTGAATGGGATAAACTCCTTCATAAAGAGGAAGCAGTTACCAGACTGGATTAAAAGCCAGAATCCTACTATATGTTGTTTACAGGAAACACACCTGAAACAGAGTGATGCATTCAAAATAAAAGTAAAAGGGTGGAGCAGAATCTACTATGCTTCAGATGAAGCCAAAAAAGCAGGGGTTGCCATCCTCACCTCAGATCAAGCAAAAACAAAAATTGATCTAATTAAAAGAGATAAGGAAGGACATTATTTCCTGCTAAAGGGTAGCATACATAATGAAGCAGTATCAATATTAAACATATACACACCAAGTGGTACAGCATCTAAATTCTTAAAAGAGAAATTAGGAGAGCTGCAAAAAGAAATAGACAGCAAAATTATAATAGTGGGAGATCTCAACCTTGCACTCTCAGAATTAGATAAATCAAACCACAAAATAAATAAGAAAGAAGTCAAAGAAGTAAATAGAATACTAGAAAATTTGATATGATAAATCTTTGACAAAAGCTAAATGGAGACAGAAAAGAGTACACTTTCTTCTCAGCAGTTCATGGAACCTCTACAAAAATTGATCATATACTAAGACATAAAAACCTCAAAATCAAATGCAGTAAGGCAGAAATAGTAAATGCATCCTTTTCAGACCACAATGCAATGAAAATTACATTCAATAAAAAGCCAGGGGAAAATAGACCAAAAAATTGTTGGAAACTAAATAATCTTATACTAAAGAATGATTGGGTGAAACAGCAAATCATAGACATAATTAATAACTTCACCCAAAAAAATGACAATAATGAGACATCATACCAAAATGTGTGATACAGCCAAAGCAGTAATAAGGGCAAGTTTTATATCTCTAGAGGCCTACTTGCATAAACTAGAGAAAGAGAGGGTCAACTAATTGGGCTTACAACTAAAATTGCTAGAAAAGGGACAAATTAAAAAACCCCAGACAAACACGAAATTTGAAATTCTAAAAATAAAACGTGAGATTAATAAAATTGAAAGAAAAAAAAACTATTTAATTATTTAATAAAACTAAGAGTTGGTTGTATGAAAAACCTAACAAAATAGACAAAACCTTAGTAAATCTGATTTTTAAAAGTAGCAAAAGCAAATTGTTATTCTTGAAAATGAAAAGGGAGAACTCATCACTAATGAAGAGGAAATTTGAACAATAGTTAGGAGCTACTTTGCTCAATTTTATGCCAATAAATTCGATAACTTAAATGAAATGGAAGAATACCTTCAAAACTATAGCTTGCCCAGATTAATAGAAGAAGAAGTAAATAGTCCAAATAGTACCATTTCAGAAAAAGAAATAGAACAAGCTATTAACCAATTCCCTAAGAAAAAATCCCCAGGACCAGATGGATTCACATGTGAATTCTATCAAACATTTAAAGAACAACTAACTCCAATGCTATATAAACTATTTGAAAAAATAGGGATTGAAGGAGTCCGACCACATTCCTTTTATGACACAGACATGGTACTGATACCTAAACCAGGTAGACTGAAAACTGAGAAAGAAAATTATAGACCAATCTCCCTAATGAATATTGATGCTAAAATATTAAGTAAAATATTAGCAAAAAGACTACAGCAAATCATCTCCAGGATAATACACTATGACCAAGTAGGATTTATACCAGGAATGCAGGGCTGGCTCAATATTAGGAAAACTATTAGCATAATTGACTATATCAAAAACCAAATTAACAAAAAACATATGATCATCTCAATAAATGCAGAAAAAGCATTTGATAAAATACAACATCCATTCCTACTAAAACCACTTGAGAGTATAGGAATAAATGGACTATTCCTTAAAATAATAAGGAGCATATATTTAAAACTGTCAGTAAACATCATATGTAATGGTGATAAACTGGAACCTTTCCCAGTAAGATCAGGAGTGAAACAAGGTTGCCCACTATCACCATTACTATTCAACATTGTACTAGAAATGCTAGCCGCGGCAATAAGAGGCAAGAAAGAGATTCAAGGAATTAGAGTAGGTAATGAAGAAATCAAACTATCACTCTTTGCAGATGACATGATGGTATACTTAGAGAACCCCAAAAACTCTGCTAAAAATCTATTAGAAATAATTCAGAACTTTAGCAAAGTTGCAGGATACAAAATAAATCCACATAAAGCCTCAGCATTTTTATGCGTTACCAACACAATCCAACAGCAAGAGATACAAAGAGAAATTCCATTCAAAATAACTGTCAATAGTATAAAATATTTGGGAATATATCTATCAAAGGAAAGTCAGGAATTATATGAGCAAAATTACAAAACACTTGCCACAAAAATAACGTCAGATCTAAATAATTGGAAAGACATTGAGTGCTCTTGTATAGGCTGAGCGAATATAATTAAGATGACAATAATCCCTAAACTAATCTATTTATTTAGTGCTATTCCAATCAGACTCCCAAGAAACTATTTTAATGACCTAGTAAAAAATAACCACAAAATTCATGTGGAAGAACAAAAGGTCGAGAATTTCAAGGGAAGTAATGAAAAAAAAAAAAATCAAATGAAGGTGGCCTAGCTGTACCTGATCTAGAACTATATTATAAAGCAGCAGGCACCAAAACCATCTGGTATTGGCTAAGAAATAGACTAGTTGATCAGTGGAATAGGTTAGGTTCACAAGGCAAGATAATGAAGAAAAATAGCAATCTAGTGTTTGACAAACCCAAAGATCCCAACTTTTAGCATAAGAATTCATTATTTGACAAAAACTGCTGGGAAAACTGGAAATTAGTATGGCAGAAACTAGGCATGGACCCACACTTAACACCACATACTAAGATAAGATCAAAATGGGTCCTAGATTTAGGCATAAATAATGAGATCATAAATAAATTAGAGGAACATAGGATAGTTTACCTCTTAGGCTTGTGGAGATGGAAGGAATTTGTGTCCAAAGGAGAACCAGAGATCATTATTGATCACAAAATAGAAAAATTTTATTACATCAAATTAAAATCTTTTGCACAAACAAAACTAATGAAAACAAGATTAGAAGGGAAGCAACAAATTGGGGAAACATTTTTACAGTTAAAGGTTCTGATAAAGGCCTCATCTCCAAAATATACAGAGAATTGACTCTATAAGAAATCAAACCATTCTCCAATTGATAAATGGTCAAAGGATATGAACAATTTTCAGATGATGAAATTGAAACTATTTCCACTCATATGAAAGAGTATTCCAAATCACTATTGATCAGAAAAATGCAAATTAAGACAACTCTGAGATACCACTACACACCTGTCAGATTGGCTAAGATGACAGGAACAAATAATGATGAATGTTGGAGGGGATGCGGGAAAACTGGGAAACTGAGGCATTGTTGGTGGAATTGTGAAAGAATCCAACAATTCTGGAGAGCAATCTGGAATTATGCCCAAAAAGTTATCAAACTGTGCATACACTTTGATCCAGCAGTGCTACTACTGGGCTTATATCCCAAGGAAATACTAAAGAAGGGAAAGGGGCCTGTGTGTGCCAAAATGTTTGTGGCAGCCCTTTTCATAGTGGCTAGAAACTGGAAAATGAACAGATGCCCATTAATTGGAGAATGGCTGGGTAAATTATGGTATATGAATGTTATGGAATATTATTTTCTGTAAGAAATGAACAACAGGAGGAATACAGATAGGCTTGGAGAGACTTACATCAACTGATGCTGAATGAAACAAACATAACTAGGAGATCATTATACACTTCAACAATGATACTGTATGAGGATGTATTCTGATGGAAGTGGATATCTTCAACATAGAGAAGACCTAATCCAATTCCAATTGATCAATGATGGACAGAATCATCTACACCCAGAGAAGGAACACTGGGAAATGAGTGTAAACTGTTAGTATTTTTTTGTTTTTCTCCTCAGGTTATTTTTTACCTTCCAAATCCAATTCTTCCTTTGCAACAACAACAACAAAATTCGGTTCTGCACATATATATTGTACCTAGGATATACTATAACATATGTCTAAATCATGAACCCATTTAGATCTTTGTATGTGGTGTTAGGTATGGGTCAATGCTTAGTTTCTTCCATACTAGCTTCCAATTTTCCCATCAGTTTTTATCAAATAGTGAGTTCTTATTCCAAAAGCTAAGGTCTTTTTGTTTGCCAAACACTAGATTGTTATGGTTATTGATTATTTTGTCCTGTGGTCCTAACCTATTTTACTGATCAACTACTCTATTTCTTAGACAGTATCAAATGGTTTTGATGACCACTGCTTTATAATACAGTTTTAGATCTGGCCCAGCTAGGCCGCCTTCACTGGCATTTTTTTTCATTAATTCCCTTGAAATTCTTGACCTTTTGTTCTTCCAGATGAACTATGTTATTTTTTCTAGGTCTGTAAAACTAATTTTGGGGGAGTTTGGTTGGCATGGCACTAAATAAGTAGATCAATTTATATAGCATTGTAATTTTTTATTATATTCACTTGGCCTACCCATGAGCACTTGATCTTTCTCCAGCTGATTAGATATAACTTTATTTGTGTGGTAAGTGGTTTTTTTAGCTGTGCTCATATAGTCCCTGACTTTCCCTTGGCAAATAGAATACTAAATATGTTATACTATCGACAGTTATTTTGATTGGAATTTCTTTTTTGTATCTCTTGCTGCTGGACTTTGTTGGCAATATATAAAAATGCTGATGATTTATATGGATTTATTTTGTATCCTGTAATGTTGTTGAACTAAAATTGTTTCTAGTAGTTTCTTAGTTGATTCTCTAGAGTTCTCTAAGTACACCATCATATCTGCAAAGAGTGATAATTTGGTTTCCTAATTACCTACTTTAATTCCTTTAATCTCTTTTTCTTCTCTTATTGCCAAAGCTAACATTTCTAATACAATATTGAATAGTAATGGTGATAGTGGGCAACCTTGTTTCACTCTTGATCTTATTGGGAATGGTTCTAGTTTGTCCCCATTGCATATAATGCTTGCTGATAGTTTTAAATAGATACTACTGATCATTTTAAGGGAAAAGTCCATTTATGCCTATATGTGCTAGTGTTTTTAATAAGAATGGGTGCTTTTCCGGCATCTATTGAGATAATCATATGATTTTTGTTAGTTTGGTTATTGATTTAGTTGATTTTGCTAATAGTTTTCCTAATACTGAACCAGCCCTGTATTCCTGGTATAAATCTTATTTGGTCACAGTATATTATCCTGGGGATTTCTTTCTGTAATCTCATTGCTAATATTTTATTTAAGATTTTATATTAATATTCATTAGGGAAATTGGTCTATAATTTTCTTTCTCTGTTTTCATTCTACCTGGTTTAGCTATAAGCACCATATCTGTGTCATAAAAGGAATTTGGTAGGATTCATTCTTTCCCTATTTTTTCAAATTGTATTGGAATAGTATTGAAATTAATTGTTCTTTAAATGTTTGGTAGAATTCACATATGAATCCATCTGGCTTGAGATTTTTTCTTAGGAAGTTAATTAATAGCTTGCTCTATTTCTTTTTTCTAAAATGGGACTATTTAAATAATTTATTTCCTCTTCTGTTAAACTGGGAAATCTATATTTTTTATAGATATTCCTCCATTTCATTTAGATTACCAAATTTACAGGTATATCATTGGGCAAAATAATTCCTAATTATTGCTCTAATTTCCTCTTCATTGATGGAATGTTCTCCATTTTCATTTCTGAGACTAACAATTTGATTTTCTACTTTCATTTTTCTAATCCAATTAACAGTTTATCTATTTTGTGTTTTTTTTCATAAAACCAACTCTTAATTTTATTTATTAATTCAACAGTTTTTTTTTTTTATTTTCAGTTTTATTAATCTCCCCTTTTTATTTTCAGAATTTCAAATTTGGTATTTAATTGAGGGTTTTTAATTTGTTCTTTTTCTAGTTTTTTTAGTTGTGAGCCTAATTTATTGATCTTCTCTTTCTCTATTTTATGCAAATAAGCATCTAGAGATATAAAATTTCCCCTCATAAATGCTTTGGCTGCATCCCACAAATTTTGGTATGTTGTCTTATTATTGCCATTCTCTTGGGTGAAGTTGTTGATTGCGTCTATGATTTGTTGTTTCACCCATTCATTCTTTAGGATTAGATTATTTAATTTCCAATTAATTTTTGGCCTTATCAATTTTCTGGCCTTATATTGCATGTCATTTTTATTGCATAATGATCTGAAAAAAATGCATTTTCTATTTCTACCTTTCTGCATTTGATTTTGAGGGCTTTGTGCCCCAATACATTTGTATAGGTTCCATGAACCACCAAGAAAAAAGTAAACTTCTTTCTATCTCCATTTAATTTTCTCTAAAGATCTATCATACTTAAATTTTCTAAATTTCTTTTTCCATCTGTAACTTCTTTCTTGTTTGTTCAATTTATCTAGTTCTGAGAGCCAGGTTGAGATCCCCCACTAGTATAGTTTTGCTGTCTATTTCTTCTTGCATCTCTCTAATTTCTTCTGTAGGGATTTGGATGCTATACCACTTGGTGGATATATGTTTAGTATTGATATTGCTTCATTTTCTGTGGTACCCTTTAATAAAATATGGTTTCCTTCCTTTTCTCTTTTAATTAGATCCATCTTTGCTTTTACTTGATCTGAGATCAGGGTTGTTACTCCTGCTTTTTTTTTTTTTTTATTTTTTTTTTTAGTAGAGTAGATTCTGCTCCAGCCCTTTATCTTCCCTCTATATGTATCGCTCTGCTTTAAATGTGTTTCTTATAAACAACATATTGTGTAACTCTGGCTTATAATCCAGTCTGCTATTTGTTTTGTTTTAAGGGAGAGTTCATTCTATTCACATTCATAGTTAAAATAATTAATTCTGTATTTCCTGTCATGTTATTTGCCCTGTTACGCTTTTCTCTTTCCTTTCTCCTTTTCCTCCTCCCCAGTATTTTGCTTCTGATGACCACCTCCCTCAAATAGCCTTCCCCCTTTAGAGTTCCTCCCCCTTTTTTTACATCTTTCCCCTAATACTTCTGTTTTCCCTTCTATTAGCCTACACTTTTCCTTTTCCCCTGTCCCATCCTACTTTGCTATAAGATAAGAGAAGTTTCTCGGCAAAAACAAATATGTCTGATATTCTCTCTTTGAATCAAATCTGATGAGAGTAAGATTTCCACAATGTTCATCCCCTCCCTTCTTTACCTCAATTATAATAGGTCTTCTTTGCCTCTTTGTGAGATGTAATTTCCCTTATTTCACCTCCCTTTTCTTCTTTTTCCAATACAATCCCCTTTCCACCTCTAGGTTCTTTTTCATATTATAATAAAATCAAATGACATATTACCTGCACTCTTTAAGTATACCTATAATTGAAATATAGTTCTCAAAGAATTCTTTCCTTTTTTATGCTTCTGTTGAGTTCTGTGTTTTGAGATCAAGATTTTTGTTCAATTCTGGTGTTTTTATTATAAATAGGTGAAATTCACCTATATCATTCAATGTCCATCCTCTTCCCTGAAAGATAATGCTCATTTTAGCAGGATAGTTCATTTTTGGCTGTAATCCAAGTTCCTTGGACTTTCAGAATATCAGATTTCAGGTCCTTTAGTTCTTTAAGGTGGAAGCTTCTAGGTCTTGGGTAATCCTAATTGTGGTTCCCTAGTATTTAATTTTTTTTTTTCTGGCTGCTTGCAATATCTTTTCCTTGATGAAATAATTCTGAAATTTAGCCACGATATTCCTTGGGGTGTTAATTTTGGCATCTCTTTCAGGAAGTGATTGGTGGATTCTTTCAATGCCAATTTTACCTTATGATTCTAAGACATCAGGGCTGTTTTCCTTTATGATTTCCTGTAAGATAATGTCTATATTCTTTTTTTCATCATGGCTTTCAGGAAGACCAATAATCCTTAGATTGTCTCTCCTAGATCTATTTTCCATGTCACTTGTTTTTTCTAGGAGGTATTTCATATTTCTATTTTTTCTTTTTTTTGGGGGGAAGGTGCTTGACTGATTTTTGAAGTCTTATTGAGTCATTCACTTCCATTTGTTCAATCTAATTTTTAGTGTATTATTTTCTTCAGTTACCATTTTTAGCTCCTTTTGTATTTGACCAATTGAATTATTTTATTCATTGCATTGTTTTCCATTTCACAAATTTTCTTTTTCAATGAATTGGCATCTTCTTCATATCTATTTTGTAAGGCGTTATATGTTTTCCCCATCCTTTCTGGCAATGATCTTATTTCATTTACCCATTTTTCTTCTAATTCTTTCAAAATCTTTTATGCAATCTTCCAAGAAAGCCTTGTGAAATTTGGATCAGCTCATATCTCCCTTTGGGGTTTCATGTGGAGTTGATTTGCTTTTAGGAGTCTCAGGATTTAAGGTCTGTTCTTCTCTCTTGCCATAAAAGTTGTCTATGGTGAAAGTTTTTTTTTGTTCATCAATTTTTTAAGGGTTGAGCTCTGCTCTTAAGGAAAAGGAATGACAGCTGCTTTAGTTTGCCTTGGGACCGTTCAGCTGATTGACTTTCAGTGCTGGGTAATTGCAGCTAGATTCTACCTTCTTCAGAGGCTCAGTGATTTACAATTTGCCTTTTGTAGCAAATCTGCCAAACCACTGGCTTGCAACCAGGACAGAGTAACCTAAGAGGCTCAAAGAAGATTCCCAGCTGTATAGAAGCTGCAATGCTCTGACTCCCCACACCAGCTACTTGCCCTGGTTTCCCTCTGCTGTGGTCTGGGCTAGGCAGACTGTGCCCCTGACCATTTGAAACAGATCTGTTCTGAAGTTCTTCCAAGGTATCTTCTTATGGGAATGTGTTGTACTCCAAATATTTGTGGGTTCTTTGACTCTAAGACCAATTTAGAAGCTTAATTTGCTGTTGGTTTGAGAAGGTCAGGGAAGGTCACAGAAAGTTGTGTCTGCTCTCTGCCATGGATCTGCCCCTTCCATCTAACAATTGTAATAGCTTTCTGGTTAGTCTCTTTGCCTCAATTCTCTTCCCATATCAGTGTGTGGAACCAGCAACTTCAGCCATTTAGTTTTGCATTTTTGGAATAGTGAGGCAGATCCCAGAATAATTATGAATCTCATTTCGGAAGCTCCTATGTGTGCCAAGGCTTGATGCAATTATTACAATATCAACTGCAAACAGGAACATCTGGAGAGGCCTTCATCATCGTCATATATAGAGAATCCCTCTTCCATTTAGATTCTGCCCTCCATGGAAGCTGTGGTAAACATTATGTATGTCTCCCTGTTTTATACCTTATTTAGAGTATTAATTATCAGAGAATTTCAGAAAAACTTATTTTTATTATTATTTCTATGAAGGAATCGTATATGCTTTTTAAATATAAATAGGAAATACCTTAGAGGAAAGCCTTTAAGCCTAAATTTTGTTCTACCAAATTAATTTTTTTTGTGATCAAATCTTTGTTGACTTGAATTTTATAAGTACTTTTTTGCATTCATGATAAAATATGAAGCAAATTTTACCTTTCTAAATTTTGCTTAATTTCAACTACTTGTAATTTTTGCTGTAATTTCTAAACACACATTGACTTTACATAATAGAGATGGTATGTATGGGGTAGTAGACAGAGGTAACAATAAACAACATACAATGTTCAAATACAGCAATGAGATGAACTAGGAACTGAAAAGATCTAGACTCAAAGCCTACCTGAGACATTCAATTACTATATGAATCTGGGAAAATACTTATTATGCTTCAGACAACCCTTTAGATCTTATCTACTAACTCTTAAATGGATGCAAACACTGTCGATTCAGGAAGTTATCCATATTGACAAAATCACAAATCTTTCAGGTATTCATATTATCCACCAAGGATGGAAATCTGAAGTGTATGTTATTTTATATATATAATTTTTTAAAATATAATCTAAAGTTTCTGACCTCAAAATTTTTACCAGATCCTCAAGAATATGTATGGCTGTACTATAGTATATTCAAACTGCTGCTTTGGATAATAAATCATTCTAATAATCTATTAAAATAGATAGCCTTTTAATGGTTATGCTAAAATAGATCAAGGTTCTTATTTTCTGAATCAGGAGTAGAAGTAAAATTTAAAGTAATTACTTTAGATATATACATATATTATGCCAAAACTATCATGATAATTTTGTGTTTAGTAGACATTCAAAATGTGTGACTGACCCAATGTGCCTGGGTATTAGTATAAACTTAAATACATACAATCACTAGCAGAATGTTTGGATACTATTGGCTAATCTTTTCTCTCTACTTAGATCTTTATTACATTACTGTATTTGTCTTGGGAACTAATTCCAGGAAGATCTAGAAAAGTTGGAGATGCTCCAAGGAGTATAAAACAAAAGGAAGTCAGTTTATTTTGCTGATAAAGATGATAGAAAAAGCTTTTAATAGTCAAAACATAACGAGCAGCAGAAGCAGCTATTCTATTGCCTACTGAAAATAGGACAAAAGGGAACACATTTAAAGGGTTTTCTGAAAGAGGTTTTTGAATTAGCTTCTAAAGATTTCCTAATTGTAAGGATTAAGATATACTGGAATGCATCATCAACATAGAAAAAAAAAAGTTGTTAGAATCTTCCTTTTCAGTTTTCAAAAATTGAAAAATTATTATTACTCTGGACTGAAATAAAAACTGAATAGTCAAGGGCAGATTAGGAAAAAAATACCAGATTATCCCAATACTATCCAATATCCCTTTCTTACTGAAATAGTTTACTCACAGAATTATTAAAAAGCTAATAATTTCATGTTTTCCTGTTATTTGGTGGATTTATATCCCAAAGAAGGATGAAATGTCCACTTATTTTAATTTTATTTGGCACAATTCTAGATGCTGTTCATTGGAAAATATATTTTGCGGAATAGTTTGTCACAACAATTAGTTCTGACATAGAGTGAGTAAAATCCTAAATAAACAACTTTTATTTTATTACATTCAGTGTCATCAACAATATTATGCTCTTTTCAAATCTTTCTTCAAGAATTATTTTTCAAATCTGTGCATCTCAACTCCACTTGCTGATGCTGTTCACATATGTTTTCCATGTTTGATAATTAAGAAACTTTTTTTTTCCAGTTGACAATATAATTCCAGCACCTTAGAGCATTTTATAAAAGTTAATATAAACCACAGATTATCTTCTGGATGGTATGAAAACTACACTTTTTAAGTCTCTTTCTTTACAAGCATAACTGGACTTTGTAGAATAACAGCATTTACATAGTTTATGCTCATATGAAAAAATCTGAAATCTGAAACCTGACTTGATATTCTACAATAATTAAAGAAGTGGCTCCCCTCCCCTTTTCTGTTATTAAAAACAAAATATATAACAATACAATGCTGTCTGGAACTTAATTTATAATATAATTAAATACAAATGACACAACTAGTTATTTGTCATTGGGGATAGAAATTGAAATGAAGTAACTGAGTCTCATTGCAGATCCAGAATGCTACAGGAAATTACAAATAGATAATTAGTTACTTTCTTCTGGTGATTTCCAAATTATTGTTCAACTTGAAAGTACTTAAGACAGCAAGTTTGTTAAGTAAGATACTTATGCATATTATTCAAATCAATATTAATATCAAAATGGAAAAATTAATTAAAAACCAATTTATGCTGACTTGAAAAGTGAAATACATAGGAAAAAAAAAACTAGTCATCAATGGCCTTAAACAGAGGGCTATGAAGCTAATATGCATGTCTGGTCAAAAGAAGTAAAATCAAGATAAATTCATAGAAATTAATTATTAGACAAATTATCATTTCCCTAGCTATTTAAAAATGCAGAAGTGGGAAAAGAAATAAGGAAAAGCATCTATAGGAAAACAAAATGTTTAAGTAATTTTCTTTCTCCATCAAAAATGCAGTTTAATGCTCATTGCTATTTTCATTTTAAATATTTTCAATCAATATTTTTAAAATGAATAAGAATAGACTAGAAAAATGTGCAAGGCAGGTAATCTTGGAACAGAAATAGACTCTTTCAGATGATTAGAAGACGAAAAGCAGCAACAACATTTACCGTTTGCTTCCTCTTGCATTTTAGGCTGATGGTTTATTTGCATTTCTGCAAACATAAAAGTGAAGTGCAGTTAATAATAGATCTGTCTGATGACATTATAAGAAGGAAGGGCAAAAAGAATATGAGTTTAACTCTTTAACGGCTACAGAGTTTTAAATTTGGTCATTTTACCCCATGAAAATAGAACTTTGTGACTATCAAACACTATCTCTTACAATTCCTGTAAGCATCTGCAGGAAGGGCTGAATCTTTCATAACCTCTACTCCATCTCCCCTGGAAAACTCTGTTATTTTTTTCCAAGTGGATAGGAGACAATAAGGTATTTGCTTGTGAAAAATGGGAAAATCTATTGAGGATTTTTTGGTTTTTTTGTTTTTGTTTTTGTTTTTGTTTTTAAGTAGGGATGCATTTATATGACATTATTATTATAAGCTTGGCTTACTTGAGAATTGTGAAGCAAGGGGAGGGGAATAAGGGAACATAGATTAAAAGACATGTAAAATATAAAAAAATATAACATTATGAATCCCATGCTCCCCACCCTTGATTTATAAAAAATCACTTCTCTTTAGGAATAACCTCACACAAGAACCCCCAGCTCCATTCAAATATTCAGCTCAAATGCTACCTCCTACATGAGGTCCTTAGTGTTCCAACTCTAAGTGATTTTTCTCCAAAAATGTTATAGTTGCAAACATGTGGATATGTATATTTATATACACACTCATATATAGATATGTGTATACATATGTAGCCACTGACACTGTGGCATGAAAGAACATAAAGGGAATAATTGTTGCCCTTAAGAAGTTTAAATATTGCTGGGGAAATATAGCCTATAAGTTGATAAGTGAATAATATATCTATAGTATGTATGTGTGAGTGCATATGTGTGTATATATTTATTAATAGGTGTATATATAAGTGTACACATGTATATGCATCTGCTCATGTGCACTGTGTTGTATAAGTATGTGTTTATACATGTATATATGTATCTATGTGTGTATGGGCAGCTAGGTAGTATGGTGGCCCGAGTGCCAGACCTTGAGCCAAGAAGACCTGAGTTCTAATCTGGTCTCACATACTTACCAGCTATCCCGCTCTAGACAAGTCACTTACCCTATTTACCTCAGTTTCCTTATCTGTAAAATGAGCTAGAAAAGGAG
Organism: Sminthopsis crassicaudata; assembly: GCF_048593235.1. Taxonomy (NCBI): domain Eukaryota; kingdom Metazoa; phylum Chordata; class Mammalia; order Dasyuromorphia; family Dasyuridae; genus Sminthopsis; species Sminthopsis crassicaudata. Next base: position 260,441,643 of record NC_133617.1, on the reverse strand, counting down.
CTGACAACCCTTTCCCGCATCTTTTCCAAGAAAAAAACAAATAGGGTCACAAAAAGTTGGGCACTATTGAAAATGACTAAACAATAAAAATGCATTTGTGTGTATATGTATGTATGTATGTATATGTGAGTATAATTTTTTTGGAAAAGAATCATATATGCATTTGTATATATGTAAGTGAATAACATGGCATATATTTATATGTTGCTCACTTATCATACGTGTTATATTTCCCCAGCACAATTTAAGCTTCTTAAAGACAAGAATTATTCCTTTCATGTCCCAGTACCAGTAGTTGGAACTTAAGAAATTCTTGTTAAATTGAATAAAAATGTTATATTCTATCAAACAGATACTCAGTGATGAATAGGATGGTATTTTTAAGAGATTAATGATAACAACATGATTTGGGGGTCCCCATTACCATGCTTACCTTGAGGATAAAGTTCTATTTCTGAGTGAATTATACCCTGGGACATAAAAGGAAGCCACCTGAGAACATAGAAATCAAAAAAGGAAGAAGAAAAGGTGAAAAGAGAGACAAAGGAGAAAGAAAAGAAGACAAATACAGAAGAGGAGAAGAAAGAGAAAATGTTAATTTTCTTTTCATGGTATTATTGCATGAAAGACCACACATTTCATTTTGCATGCTGATCATCACCGTAAAACTATCTGCCCTGGAAAATCACACCTAACAAAATGAGTCAATTGTTAGATTGCTTATTGTAGAAAGTAAAGTTTGTGTCACAGCAATGGCTTAAAAACAAGATGTAAAAATTACTTTGCATCTTTTTGGTTTAATATTTAAAGTAGCTACATCTCTAACTTAATCAATCGACAACATTTAATTCCTCTACATTCTTTTCTCCAGAAAGAGTGATCTCTCTAATGCAAGCACAATGGTCTTTATATTTCCCCAGGATATCCCTTTTTCATGCAGACCTCCAAATCTTTGGATTAAGCCATTGATTGTAGGCGATTAGGTGATACTTGGCCCAGAGTTAGGAAAACCAGAGTTCAAATCTGAATTTACTATCTGTGTGACTCTGGGTAAGTCACATAAACCTCTATTCACCTCAGTTTCTTCAACTGTAAAAAGTGGATAAAAATAGCACCTTCTTTGCAGGGATGTTATGAGGATCAAATGAGATATTTGTAAAGTGTCTGGAATAAAAATAGGTGTGGATAAATGCTTGTTTCATTCCCTCTTGGCTATAATCCCATCTTCTTTAGAGTACAATTCTCTGAATTCAAATCATCCTTTAACATCCAATGGAAGCCTTCCCTGACCAAGTACTAGCTAAATATTTGTTGGCTGATGAAAATTTAAAATAGTTTCCTGGGTCCTCCTTCTCTTCCCTCTCTTTTCCTTTTCTTGAAAGGCAAATACCCTCGATTCTCCATTGATGGAAAATACTGAGAAAAGCAAACTAGAGAGCCAGGAGACTATCCCAAACACCAGTCTTCTTGAAGCAAGGGTTCTATAGCTTGTCATTCCCCTTAGATTTTCTCTAAGTCAATGTCCTTGAAGACTTCAGAGAGCCAAATTATCTCACTTATAATTCAAGGGAAAGCTTTAAGGTCTCTGCAAGGATGACAATTTAATGGTTTTTTAAAATACTCTATCAGATCATCCTTTAGGCACCATTCCTTATCACCAGCCCAGAATAAATTTTTTACTTATTCTGAGTAAATGGCTATTTTTGGAGTATACACATATGTTCTATATAGGCTACTGATAAGGAATGAAATGGTCCATAAAAAAGGAATTCAATAATATTAGAGCATAAATGTATTATATTTGGAAGAAATCTGAGAGGTCATGTAGTTCCATCCATATAGAAATAGAAATTCCCTCTGTGATATCCCTTAAAAAAGTAGATACTAGTTTGTACTTAAAAACCTCCTGAGGCAGCACAGTTCCCTTTTGGAGAGCTCAAATTGTTAGGTGGTTTTCTCTTACATCACCTGCCTTCATGTTCCCCCACGGCTTCTTTTCTCAAGACTAGACGTGCACAATTCTTCAAGTGATCCTCATGGTTTCTAATATCTTCATTGTTTATGTATGTGTGTATATTATGCATATATATTTAGATACATTAACCCATAGATATCTATGCCACTAGAAATAAAAACACACATGTCTATTTACATGTTAGACATTCTCATTTTCCAATACAGATTTGTTAAATTTAAGATCAGGGATGAATTGCCAAGGTGAGTCCTGCATCAGATCTGAAGGTCATCTGCAAGGGTAAAGCATTAGAGTAGGAAAATTCTCCTGAAGCAAAGCAAGTGAACAAAGTGCTTGATAAATCTGAATTTTCAGCATTGACGACAACCTTGGAAGAGTGCAGGAAAGCCTGCAGCATGCTGGAGATGGGCGAGCATTTCTTGAGATTCTTTCACCTACCTGTAAAAGAATTTTGCTTATCCATAAGCCCCCTGGGGACTTCCCCCCTAACCTGGATAGATAGGAAATATCAAAATAAATGCCTGAGAAAGATTAGGAAATATCCACCTTAGAGGTTCAAAACTAGGCTAGACTATGAAAGGATGCTTCTAGCAGCATGGTAACTAGCTAATTTTGTGACTGAGGCAAGAATATAAAAATGGTCCCCAGCCTTAATGTTAGGGTATGCTTAGGAGAGTAGAAACATGTGGGTATTATATATTCACGCTTATGTGTGTATGTGTATCTGCCTATGTGCCCCTGCACAACTGAGGAATTTACTTCACATGCCCCATCTTTTCAGTACAAAATGCCTTAAAGCTGTGCTAAAATGAGACCAAAGGAGAAGATCAGAAGTCAGAGAATGGATCGTGAAATCACATAAATCTAAAATTAAAAGGAGCCTCAGAACCTGTCTAGCCCAAACATCTTCATTTTACAAAAAAGGGAACTGAGGCTCAGAGAGTTTAAGTAATTTGTTCAAAATCACACAAGTTTAATGACAGGGCCAGTGCTCTATCTACTACACCACACTGCCTCCCTGGGGAAAATACAGGATTCTGAAGTGGAAGAAACTTTACACATTATCTAGTTCCATTCCTAAGCTTACAAATGAGTATACCAAGGCTCAAGGGAGTTAAATGACTTGGCTCTTTCCTACTGCAAAGCACAGGTGGAAGGCAGGTGGGGGTAGGGATAGACAGAACAGATGAGATCATCTCTAAGGTACTTTCAGTCCAAAGAACAATTTCATAACCATGAGAACATCTTAACGTTCAGCTAAATACATGAGTAAGTGCCCCCACCTAGACAATGAGCAAGCCAACTGTAAGCAGCAACAACCATCCCTGTGCCTCATTCTGTCAATTTCCCGCCATCACACCAAGGAATAGCATATACTGACAAAGTACAGAGATCTGCAGCAGCACAAATACATGCTCAGAATAGCAAGAAATTATTAATAGTGGCCTCTTTTGGGGAAAAAAAAACCACAGCAAAGTTAACTGATAGCTCACTGTCTTATGATTTTTTATTAATATTTTTCTCCCACTAAAGAAATAGTATTTTGGATTTTTTTTTACCATCTTCTATTCAAACCTTCATCTTTTTTCATATGTTCCTAATACATTCTTAAACATAATATAACACCCTGAAATATATTACCCATTTCCCAAAAGTGGAGACTGAGATTTTTTTTTTTACATTTTACAGTATTATATTGAAAAATTACTTTGAATACAAATATGCTTTTTCATTTCCTCATCTTCTTTTCCTCCTTTTTCCCTTTCATTAAAAGTTTACTAGGTATGTATAATACAAGGCACTGTTCAGGGCACCTTGGAAGATATAAATAGTCCTTGCCTCTAGGGAAGCATATATATCATAGCGCCCTTCCTTAGGAAAATATTGATATACATGCAAACAAAATATTCCTAATTTCAGCAAAAATGATGCAAACATAATCTTACAGACATTCAAATAGGAGACTATTTCCCATGTGAGTGTCCAGGGGAAGTGTTATGAAAGAGATTTAATTTCAGCATGCTTCAAAGGATAGATAGAATTGCTATAACAGTAGTAGGCACTATGGAGCATCAGGTAACAGTGTTTTCCTCACTTCATCCTCCCAATCAGAAACAGGCCTATTTGGAGCTCTCTGATTATGAAAAAGACTTCCTCTAGTTCCTTCTAGCTTTCTACCATTTCACAACATTCAGACAAAGGGGGAGAGGTTTGTCCTCCAGGACCCTCAAGGGCTCTATGTCTCAACTAATTCAGCTAGTAGCAATCTAAGTGAGTCTAATTCAAGTTTGGGAACTACTTTGGAGAGTTACAGGTTCATTCATTTAAAAAAAATCTAAACCTTAGCTCAGAAACCACCCCTCTTTTCCATGTCATATGGCATCTCAAATGCAAACTGCAGATTATAATTTTTGAAATGAGTAATCCTTTAAAGTCACCTCCCTCCAATCAAGCTTTTAAAGATAATACTCAATAAATCAATGAAAAAGGAAGTCCTTTATTTAAGAGAATTAAGCTTATAGAAGAAATTCCATAACAACTGTTCAAGATAAGCCTAAATAAAATCTCAAAATGAAAGGAAAAGAAGCTACACCACGGGTCTCTTGGCTTCTTCCCTAAGGGCACAAAATCTACTATAGCTCTAGTATTGCTTCAACTTTGGGTGCTACCCTCTGGTGTGCCTGTGATGGATGGTTACATAAATTGGCCACTTCAGGAGAAACTCATAGCTTTTGACTTCCTTTTACCTCACTTCAGGGGAGTATGGGGTCAGCTAGCTACAGTTCCCAAAATGTCCACATGTCAATTAAATGACTCATTCCAAATAAAAAAGAAATGGAAGGGACATATTTAAAGTAGAGTTAAGGTGTGATACTAGCAATGTGCATACTCTGGGGAAGAGCAGCACTGGCTAAAGTGTAGGGTTTATATAAGAGAAAGCAGGAGCTGAAGCTACAAAAGTAAATGGAAGACACATTTTAGGGAACTTTAATATATTTGGGGGGTTTTAATCATCACAAATAACTATTAGGAAATACTGGAATAGGGAGCAAACATACCATTATTACTGATTATAGGTAAATAGGAGGAGGAGGTGAGCTGTAGGGTTGAAAAGATTAGTTTATTCAATAATTAGTTATTAAACACTTATAATATGGATGTAATAACAATTATTCACATTTATTTAATGTTTTCCTCACAGCACCCTTGTGAGATAGTTACTACAAATGTTAATATCCCCATTTTATGGATAAATATTAGAAATAATAATAGCATTCACATATAAAGTACTTTCTATGTATCAAATGAGTGAGATAGTTGTATTGCTATTCATATTACGTATGAAGAATCTAAGACTGCAAGAAAGTGACTTGCCCAAAATTACATAAGTAATAAATGTCTAGAATAGAATTTGAACTCAATTCCAAGTCCAACACTATCTACTGTGTCACTGTGACCAAAAAATGGTGCTTTATAAAAGGTTTGTGCATAATTAATTTGTCTAAAATTGAATTCAGACTCATGAACCCTGACTCTACTATGTACATAGATTCTAAAATGCAAAAATCTTAAACTAACAGATTATGACAAGCCCTGAAGGGGATAACAAAAACAAGGGTCTTTAGTTTTGCTTTGAAGCACTTCTTTCATTTTTCCAAGAAATACTTTACCTTAGCAATAAGGAAAATGCATATTAATTACCATTCAGAGCTCTGTCCTTCTTCCAAAATCTCAATTTTAAAAGTTTGGTCTCTTGAAGGATATTGCTGATGAGATTGAACTAACTTTATTGTTCAAGACTCCACCCTAGTGGAAACTACAGTGTTCTGCTAAAGCAAGGGGAGAATAGTCCAAGGCTGGGTATAGTCAGAGTGTATAAGCTGTTTCTCTGTGTAAGGGTGAAATAATGTCACTCCCAGCCTTTCATTTTCATAAAACACACCTTACATTGTGCTATTCAGTTAAAGTTGACTGCCCAAATAGAAACACTGAAGGGCATGTGAACTGTGAGCCTGACTCCATCATTATCTTTGTATTAAAAGAGAGGGGCAAATTACTCCCTTTTAATTAATAATGTTCCTGTCTTATTGATAAAATTATTAAATTACCCAGAAACTATGTTTCTTGAATCTTTTTTTTAATTATCATACAGTCAACAACAGAGCTGAAAGGTCTTTCTCTTTTTCTTATACTTTCTTCTCTAGAGAGACGGCCAACCTTTGCTTTGTATATTTATAACAGTTTCTTGGTCATAGCCAAAGCACAAATATCACATGTTTTATGCAAGTCTCTGTAAAATCTCACTTGTCCTCTAAACTTACTCAAAGAGAAATTTTCAGTTCTCTGACCTTTTTTTTTTAATTCTTTGTGACCAGCTGTCATGACAAATTGCTGTGGGAAACTTCCTGTTGGTAGTCCATTACTGAGGGCTAGGTCTAATTAAAAACTATAGCATTCAAATCATCAAGATTCATTAATATAGCATTCAAATCAACAAGATTAGTTGGTGTAAATTCAAACAAAGATAAGTTGAGCCAGCATAGATGTGAATCTCAGAGAACAAGCTACATCATTATTGTTCCATCATTTACTCATACCTCTCAAAATTCCCTAAGACGCAGGAAAGGAGAATGTACATCTTCACCACATTCCTAAATTCTTCAGCTGCTAGATAAGGTAGGATGGACTTACTCCCAGAATCATGAAGAAGGTCTGAAGAGGATTAAAACCTCAGGATCACTGAGGGCTGAAATATTTAGACCCAAGAAAATTTCTGGAAATGATTTAATTGGACAACATCTAGGAAAAGGAAACCCAGAAATAAGGTAATCTTCCCAAACACCAGAGATGGTAGATAACAAAATCAGGATCCTATCCAATGTTATCTACTCCAAATCCAATGTTCTTTTCACTAGACATCTAGTTCAACCCAGGAATAACATTTCATAACCATCCAAATTTTATGTAAAGTATTCATAGTTGATCTACTCAAAATGGCAGATTTTCATTTGATTGTTTAAAATATTTTTATAAATATTTCATACATATCAGTAGAGTACTTAAGTTATCCCTTCTTCTTATATGTCCAGTTCATTTTCCTTTCTGGTAGTACATGTCCTTGGTTATGATTTTCATACCACATCTTGAATTCAGGTATAGTTAGTAATGTACCACAGATCAATTACATTTATCCTATCTCCAATCAATTACTCTTTGGATCACCTGTAGCTGATCTTTTACAAAGAAATACCAACATTTTTTAACCTATATTGGATTACTTGCTATGTAGGGGAGGAGGAACATGGGGAGGGAGGGAGAAACATTTGGACTACAAGGTTTTTCAAGAGTGAATGTTGAAAACTATTTTTTGCATTACACGTATTTTGACAAAAACCTATTATTACAAAATATGTAAAATAACTATTAGAGTCATTATGATTCTTGAGTAAGATAAAAATTGCAAAGGACTTAAAAATCATAAATAAGAAATACCAATATTCTAAATGCACAGCCAAAAGGTGATTCAGCAATGATCCCAATGCAATTAGCAGGATAGCTTCTGTAAACCTAAGTATCTGAAAAATACCTTAACTTTAAGGAGTCTCTCTTCCTTTTGGACTTTCTATGTACAAATTTATTTGATAAATTTAAAAAGAAATTTTGGTCCATACTTTTCTCAAATTTCTTTTTTTCTGCTCCTTTTTTCTGGCTGAATGAGAGATACATCTGTTAACTGAAAACATGTACCCCAAAGTAGACCTATAATTTTGGGTTCTGAACATAGTGATTTAGGACAAAATGTAATCTTGTTTATTCTTTTCTTCTATGTATCTTCTATCTATGTAATCTATGCATGAAAGGATTTCCAAATTCTTACTACAAAGTTCTCCTAGTTTCCCCTAATAGTTCTTTCATCAGCTACTTGATGTCTAAAATAATTTAACAGAGGAAAAAAACTTTTCTTTCCCCGGGTTGAATAGTGTTTAAAACATAAATATCCCAAGGAATTATATAAGTGGAAAATGTCAGATTACAAGTCCCAACAAGACAGAGCAAAAACACTGTAGCAAACTGCTTGTGATTTGGGCAATGTTTGACAACACTAAAATATCCCATCCATTGAATGCTATAGAGGGATTTTTTTTTAATTACTCTTATAGAACTAATTCGCCTTATACTTATTTGCTTCCCTGTGTTATCTCTCTTGCTAAATTATTAGCCCCTTGAAGGCAGGACTGTGCTTAATATAACTTGGTATTTTACACTGTGCCTTTAACATATATAAAACATAAACAGACAATTTCCTCTATTTCACTATTTTGCATAGGGCCAGTACAACTACAAATGGCTTCCTGTCCCTAGAAATACAAAGAAAGGAACATTATATCATGATCCACATAGAGCAATGGAAAGGTTGAAGCACATAACCTGGATTTTCCAAAGAAAGAAAGCTCTTTGACCTCTGGCCAGCTCTTACTTCAAGGCATATTCCTCACATATTCTGCCACTTCTGCCTAATGGTCCAGTGAAAAAGGAAAACTCCTTGATCCACAGAAAGTCACAAAAAGATTCCAAAGATTTTCTCACAGCTAGTCCTGTCCTCCAGCTATCAAACTTTCCTCTGCCTTATTTCCTTGGCTCTAAATATAAGGGGCATTCTAGTATCCTTCTTCTTAATAGGAAAGCATTTGAATAATCAGGAGCAGAAACTGGGCACTTTGAATATGAAAAAATGTGATAAGAACAACAAGGAGCAAAACAGCAGCCTGCAGTTGGACATCATTTCTTAGGTCATTAAATCATATGACCATTCTATCTATAAGACCTTATAGCTTGATGTTTAACAGTGTATAACATCATATAGCAGCCGGTTGCAACATATAATTTATTTGCATCTATATTTTCTATTTCCTCCATCTTTCTATTCTTTTTAGCACTGCCTGAAGGAGGACCTTTGTCTCTAATAACTTGCTCCCTGTGAAGCTCATGTCAAAAACATTTCCTGAATCAGGAATAATAGATGCTAACACAGTGAGGCAGAAGGCACTAACTACTGTTTGTCTTAAATCTAAAAAAAAGTTTAACTTTAAAAATCTACTCAACTTATTTGCACTCTCCTAAGCCAAATAGACTAGTAAAAGCATGTATCACATGTCAGTTTGTAGGAACTATTTCTGTTATTTTTTTATATAATTAAAATTAAGTAGCTCCATTTCAGAGTAGGCATGACAATATAATGAATTTGAGAACACACATAGTCTTGATATCTACAATTGGAAAGCAAGTAAACTAAGAAGGGCAAGGTCCAATATGGACCGTACAGAACTATTATACAAAACAGTTTACTTAAATTCCTATGTCTGATTGTATGTTTCTCTAAATCAATTTAAAATGCACCCAAAATCATGAGGGCAAATTTTAGTCACTAAAGAGTGTATATACCTGTGCATATTATAAGTACTGGAAAAAAAATGAAATAAAAATAGGAAATTTGAAAAAAAAAAAAACTTCAGGTATAGAATTAAAATAAAACCAGAAGGACGTGGGTGTTCAAACTGAAGAAAAATGGGCCATGTACAAATGTATGAAGCATCTGTGATGGACAAAAGCATTCTCTTCCCATAGTTAAGCATTGTATTTTAGCTGTACTTTTTTTGGCTCATAAAGGGAACTATCGCTTGGTGGTCTTTCTCCTTGTCCTAATTCCGTTTCTCTGTGGAATTTCTTTTTCCCCCTAAGGAGCTGCAAAGAGAATGACAGAAATTTTCTTTCCTTTTTTATCTTTGTGATTTCAACAGCTGAGCATTTTCTGCTGACCAGACCCTAGTGCTAATTATCCACAAAGTGTCCTGTCATGCACTGTTTGGCTAGGCCATGTGACTGATGGGGGGATGCAGGCAACAATGAGCAGCTCCCTCTAGGTTCCTGGCAAAGGCAGCTGTCCTCGTTTCCCCATAGAGCCTCCTGCCACATTCACATCAGTCCTCTGCTTGTGGCCTTTCATACATAGAGATAAAATTCTGGTGTCAGAGCCACAGCAGCTAGAGGCAGGAGCAGAGCCTGTATTGTTGGCTGGGAACCAGTTACACCTGTGTTCCATTCCTGGCTCCAATGTGTACTTGCTGCTTAACTTCAGGACTTGGAGAAGAAGTAATTTATCTTATCTCCCTCCATAACATAGAAAATGAATATGTATGTCCTGCTTCAAGTCTTCCCCCCCTCATGCCCCCAACTCCATTCAGCTGCCAAAATGACTTTTTTCTTTCTTCTCTTTCTTCTCTTTTTCTTTTTTGAGGAAATTGGGGTTAAGTGATTTTTTCAGCTAGGAAGTGTTAACTGTCTGAGGCCAGATTTGAATTCAGGTTCTCCTCACTCCCAAGCCAGTGTTCTATCCACTGAATCATCTAGCCACCCCAAAATGATGATCCAAAATGACTTCTCTAAAGCTCAAGTCCGATCATGTTTTGCCCTCCCTCAATACTCAGTTAAGTTCTAAGTGCTCCCAATTGCTCCCAATTCAGGATTCAAATATAAAGTCATCTCTTTGATACTTTAACCTTTTCACAATCTGGCCTCTTCCTCCCTTTTAATTCTTGCACACCTTTTTCTCCTCGTGCACTCATAAACCTAATTTCTGCTCCTCACATGGGATATTTAATTCTCAGTCTTTGTTGTTTTTTCTTGGTTGTCCCCATTTCTGAAATATTCTGTCTCATTCTAGACTTCTCATGTCTTCTCTGATTTTATTCAAAATAGCTTGTCTTACTTTCTGCAGAAGGTCTTCTGGTTGCTCAAAACCCTACTACATTCTATCTCCACATCTTCCCTCTGAGATAACTTTGCATTTACACTGTGAATACACTGCTAGATAGTGCAACAATAAATGTTACCTATGTAATAATAACACTAGTAGTAATGATGATAATAACAACAGTTAGCATTTATATGGTGTTTTAAAGCTTATGAAGCACTATACAAATATGATCTCATTTTATCTTTATAAGCACCTTGAGAAGCTGGTTCGATATTAGGCAAACTATTAGCATAATTGACTATATCAAAAACCAAATTAACAAAAATCATGATTATCTCAATAGATGCAGAAAAACTATTTGACAAAATCCAACACCCATTCCTATTAAAAAACACTAAAGAATAAAGGAATAAATGGAGTTTTCTTTAAAATTATCAGTGGCAACTATTTAAAACATCAGCAAGCATCATATGTAATGGGGATAAACTAGAACCATTACCAATAAAGTCAGGCATGAAACAAGGTTTCCCACTATTACCATTACTATTCAATATGTAATAGAAATGTTAGCTTTTGCAATAGGAGAAGAAAAAGAAATTAAAAGAATTAGAGTAGTAGTGAGAAAACCAAATAATTACTCTTTACAGATAATATAATAGTATACTTAGAGAATCCTAGAGAATCAACTAAAAAAACTACTAGAAACAATCCACAACATGAGCAGAAAGAAAGAAGAAAGAAGTTGCAAAATGCAAAATCAATCCACAAAAAATCATCAGCAGTTTTATATATTACCAAGAAAGTCCAGCAACAAGAGATGCAAAGAGAAATTCTACTTAAAATAACTCTAATGATATAAAACATTAGGGAGTTTATCTGTCAAGGCAAAGTCAGTTACTATATGACATAATTACAAAACATTTCCACCCAAATAAAGCCAGATCTAATCAACTGGAAAATATCAAGGGTAGGCCAAACTAAGATAATAAAAATGACAATACTACTTAAATTAATCTACTAATTTAGTGCCATAGCAATCAAATTCCCAAGAAATTATTTTACAGAGCTAGAAAAAATAACAAAGTTCATCTAGAAGAGCAAAATGTCAATAATTTCAAGGGAATTAATGAAAAAAAATGTCAATGAAGGTGGCTTAGCTGTATCAGACCTAAAACTATATTATAAAGCAGCAGCCATCAAAACCATTTGACACTACATAAGAAATAGAGCAGTTGATCAGTAGAATAGGCTATGTTCACAAGACACAGTAGTCAATTACTATAGTACTCTAGTGTTTGATTAATCTAAAGACTCCAGATAAGAATTCACTATTTGACAAAAATTGTTTGGAAAATTGGAAATTAGTATGGCTAATAGATATTGACTCACACCTGACACCCTATACCAAGATAAAGTTGAAATAGGTTCATGATCTAGACATAAAGAGTGATACAATAAGAAAATTAGAAGAACAAAGAAGTCTATCCCTCAGATCTGTGGAGAAGAAAATAATTTGTGGCCAAAGAAGAACTAGAGTACACTATGGAATGCAAAAATGGATAATTTTGATTATATTAAGTTAAAAAGGTTTTGTACAAACAAAATTAATGCAGACAAGATTAGAAGGAAAGCAATAAATGGGAAAAAATTTACATCCAAGTGTTCTGATAAAGGCTTTATTTTTAAAATATATAGAGAATTGGCTCAAATTTATAAGAATACAAACCATTCTCCAATTGATAAATGGTCAAAGGATATGAATAAACAATTTTCAGATGAAACAATTAAAACCATTTATAGTCATATGAAAAAATGCTTTTAATCATTATTGATCAGAAATGCAAATTAAGACAACTCTGAGGTACTATACATTTCTCATGTTGGCTAAGATAATAAGGAAAATATAATGATGAAAATGGGAGGGGGATGTGGGAAAACTGGGACAGATCCAATCATTTTGGAGAGCAATTTGGAACTATATCCAAAGGGCTATCAAACCGTTCATACCCTTTGATCCAGCAGTGTTACTACTGGACTTGCATCCCGAAGAGATCATAAAAAAGGGAAAAGGACCCACATATGCAAAAATCTTTGTGGCAGCCTTTTTTGTACTGGCAAGAAACTGGAAACTGAGTGGATGCCCATTAGTTGGAGAGTGGATGAATAAGTTATTTTATATGAATCTTATGGAATATTATTGTTCCATAAGAAACAATCAGCAGGATGATTTCAGAGATGCCTAGAGAGACTTATATGAAATGATGTTGAGTGAAGTGAATAGGAGAACTACTGTACACAGCAACAATGAGATTATACATGATCAATTCTGACAGATGTGGCCCTTTTCAATGGTGAGGTGATTCAGGTTCCAATAGTTTTGTGGTGAAAAGAGCCATCTGCATCCAGAGATAGGACTATGAGGACTGAGTATGGATCACAACATAGTATTTTCACTTTTTTCTTGCAGTCTGCTTGCATTTTGTTTTCTTTCTTATTTTTTTTCCTATTTGATCTGGTTTTTCTTGTGTAGAATGATAATTGTGAAAATATATATAGAAGAATTGCATGTTTAACATATATTGAATTACTTACTTCTAGGGGAGGGGAGAGGGAAAGGGGGAAAGGAGGGAAAAATTGGAACACAAGGTTTTGCAAGGGTGAATGTTGAAAATTATATATGCATATGTTTTGAAAACAGAAAGCTTTAATAAAAAATAAATTTAAAAAATCAATAAGCACTGAAAAAACAACAACAGCAATAACAAAAACAATCACCCTGAAAAGTAGCGGCTATTATAATCTCTATTTTAAAGATGAGGAAGCTATGATAGAGGTCAACCCAATCAGTTAATAAGTATTTGCTAAATACCTAATATGTGCCAAGCACTATGCTAAGAGCTGGAAGCAATATGCTAAGCACTACATTATTTCTCCAAAGTCACATACCTAATAAGTATCTCAGACTAAAATTAAACTCAGGTCTTCCTGGTCTGAGGTACAATACTCTATCCATTGTGCCACTCAACTGCTTCTGCATATGTATACATAACTAGTTATATTTCCTCTCTTTTTCATGTGAATATGAGCTATTTGAGGGCAAAATGTATATTTGACTTTTCTTTATATCCCCAGTGATCAGCATATTTCCTGGCACACAGCAACCACCTAATAAATACTTGTTTACTTCATCTTTTCTATTTTTCTGAGAATGCCCTGTGACTCAATGTCATATTCCTTTAAAACCTTATGTTCTAAATTGAGGTATATGATTGTAATGGAATATCACTGTCCTATAAGAAATAAGCAGATAGATTTCAAAAAATCTTGGAAAGACTTATATTTACTTATGCAAAGTGAAGGGAGCAGAACCAGGAAAACACTCTATACACTTACAGAAATATTGTATAATTATAAGCTGTGAATGACTTAGCTATTCTCAATAATACAATAATGCAAGATAGTTAGAAAGGATTCATGATGAAAAATGCTAGCCATATTCAGAGAAAGTACTGATGGAGTTTCAATGCAGATTGGAGAAAGCTGTTTTTCACTTTCTGTATCTCATTTTTGTTTTTTGTTTTTCCTTTGAGTCTGTGTGTCTTCTTTGACACATGACTAATGTTTTACATAATTGAACATACATAACCTATATCAAGGAGGAAGGAGGTGAAGGAAAGAGAAAGAAAATTTGGAACTGAAAAAAAAATTCTAAGTGGATGTTTAAAATTGTCTTTACATATAACGGGGGGAAAATAAAATATTATTTCAAAAAAGGAAAGACATCTCTCTATCAGAGGCATATTTATTTGAGTGTACTCTCAAAATGACAACAAAAAGACCAGATTTTTAAAAGAAAATCAATCTGTCTTGATCACCTTCCTATTCAACCAAAGTGTCTCAGGTAAATTGGGAGATAGAATTATTTAATTTAAAATGACTGGTATGATAAAAGAAAACGTATTACAAGATACAGGCATAAAAGACTAATAAAATGTTTAGAAGCTTATAACCAAGCTAAAGAGATGAAGCATACACAATGAAATCTCAACTACTCATGTTTATGGAATAAATCATTCAATATGGGCCAATTTCCTACTTACATGAAATTTAGTACTTTAAGTTCCAAAACCTATTTGGTTTCCATTTAGGATGGAAATGTTTCTATATTACAGTTTTCTCTTCCTCCTTAATGAAGGTATGACATGTACAACTTGCCTCTTTTTTATGATTCCTCCCCCCGCCCCCAGGCTGGGGTTAAGTGATTTGCCCAGGGTCACACAACTAGGAAATGTTAAGTGTCTGAGACCAGATTTGAACTCGGGTCCTCCTGAATTCAGGGCTGCGTCACCTAGCTGCCCCTCTTTTTTATGATTTAATTACAGAATTACAGAATTTTCAAAGTCAGAGAAAATCAGAGGTCCAAGGTGACAAGTAGTCTTCTAACCTCTTATTATAAGCACCTAGAAAAGAAACCAAATGCCTATCAAAGATCACTATCTTCTGTGTATTCTCTTCTCTAAACTCAACATGCTCAGTTCCTTCACTCAATTTTGGTATCAAAATAAAGTCTCTTCATTATCCTGCTTATTTTCCAGAGGACACTCTTGAGTATCTCAAAGTCCTTCCAAAAATGTGGTACTTAGAACTGAACATAGTACTTTATATAAGGTCTGATAGGGGCAGAGTACAGTAATTTCTCTATTTTTAGAATTGTTGCTTCTTATATTAAAATTCAAAATTACATCAGTGTTTTAAACTGCCTCATCAAACTGACAAATACTGAGATTTTAGACTTCCAAAATTCCATGATTTTTCTCAGAACTTCACTCTATGCTTCCACTGTATTATAACTGTGAGGTTGGCTTTTTATGTATAAAAACAAGACTTTACATTTATCCTGACTGAATGTCATATTATTAAATTCAACCTTGTACTCTTATCTGTCAATATCCTCTTGAATGCTGATTCTATTTATCTACATGTTAAATATCTCTCCCAGATTTTTGTTATCTGCAGATTTCATGAATGTCATCTACTGCTTTATCCAAAAACATGAGAAAATTATTAAAACAGCACAGCAATAACCAAAGATCCAGGAAGACCTGCATTTTAATCTAGCCTCAGACACTTCCTAGTTGTTATTAGTGAGCATTAAGGAGTCTTCTGAACTTTTGCTTTTGAGTTAACAATTTTTTCTGGAAATACTGAAATCAATTTATGTGGGAGATCCTGAATGTGTCAAGAATGAAGCCTCTCTGAGCTGCCATAATTTGTTGTTTGAATCCCAAGTTACAAGCCCTATGTGTTGTGCAGCTGGGCCCTTGTAGATGAGGAAATTATCACATCTTCATGGTCTAGCAGTTCTCAAGAGAAAAGAATGTAGCTTTTACCATCACTTTGCTTCTCCTTTTTGAGAAGGATTCTGTTCTTTCCCCATTTTTACTGTACCATCGCCCCCCCTCCCATGTCCCTCTCCTTTAGAAGGAGATTTCTCTATGTATAATCAAAAATATGCAAACTTCTACATGGATTATGGACTCTGTACTTTCTTAGGGTTCCACATTCATGTTCGTTTCTCTTCCGAAAAATCTAGTTGCAATAGAGTGTCTCATGGACTCATGATATTGTTTTTGGCTAACTTTATATAACTCTAGGCAAGTCCTTTGATAGCCTGAAAAAAATGGATCCATTGAAGAAAGAAATGGCAAACAACTTCAGTTTCTTTGCCAGGAAAATGCCATATGGGATCATGAAGGGTCTGAAATGATTAAAATGACTGAATAACAATGGGTACCTTGAAAGGATGTTCTCATGCATATGTCAATTTACCTCAACACTGTCCACCTCTCCCCTACCCAAACACATGCTAGTCTATGTTTTTGGTTCTTAATAATAGTAATGAAAACTGACATTTGTGTAGTCCTTAAACAATTATTAAAATCATTTTCGTGTATTTCATCTCCTTTAATAGCCTCCAAAGGTATGAAATAGAGAAATGGAAATAATTCTTATTGTCATTTTAAATAAGCTTTGACTGAAGACCATCAGTTGTTGATAGTTGTTGAGCATTAGTGCATGCTAATGGGAATGTCTAAACAAATTGTGGTATGTGAAAGCAACTGATGTTGCAGTGCTTTTAGAAAGGACAAATGTGATAAATGCACACTAGCATGGAAGACTTTTATGAACTGATGCTGAGTGAAGTAAGCAAATACAAGGAAGCAATATACTTGACTTGCCATTGTTGTTTGGTTATTATTAATTTTTCATGAGCCTGTGGACCAACTATCTAAGGGTTTTCTGGAATAGTTTACCATCCCCTTCTCCAGTGGTTCAAGACTAAGAGGCTAAATGACTTGCACAGCCTCACAAAGCAGGTATATGAGGCCTGATTTGAACTTTGGACTTATTGATTCCCATTCCAGCACTCTATTCACTGAATTATCTAGCTGCTGACTATAATAATGTAAAAGAACAGAATAGCCTCAAAATGGTTGAAAATAAATCCTAAAAAATTACAAATACCAAACTTAGTCCCAAAAAATGACATATAAGAAGGCAACTTTCTGTTTCATAGAAGAGTTACAATTCAATGAAGATTCTTTTAAAATCAACTTTGTTAAAAATGTTCTTTCTCTTTATATTTTTGAAAAAAATCTCGATAAGGGATAGGTTTCTTAGAAGGATAAAGGAAACAATTAAATCGAAAATCTAGATGATCTAAGAACAATAAATCAAAAAATCTATTTTTAAAAGTCTCTGTAATTGCTATTGTTTCAAGTATTTTTGCATACATGTGTGACAATATATTCAAAATAGGTAGCTATTCATATCTGTGCTACTTTTGTTTACATGTTAATAGACCTAGAAAAAAAGCAGATTTGAGTTAACTGAAATTTTTTATAAGACCAATTTGGATTTTTTTTTTAGTGCAATCTAACTGGGAGTTTGAAAGCACATATCTGAGTTCAGGGTGCATTTAAGGAGATAAACAACAATAGTCAGGTCCAGATTCTTCCAGAAACAATAATAAGCCTCAGCTTTGAAGTGAGCAAAACACAAGTATTTTCCTTTCCTGATGTCAGGTATGAGATAAAGTGCAGCTAAAGGAAAAGTAACATCCCTAAGAGATCATAAGTAAGTTCTTTCCCAGTGGTCCCCTGGTGGCACAGACTCTATTATTTTCTGATTGGCTGCTCAGAAACCTTTCTGGCTAACTTTTGAACAAGATATGTTCTATATATTTGAAGTTGCTAGACAGATTATTTTAGATCTATTACTCTAATTGTTGATACACACACACACACACACACACACACACACACACACACAAATACCTCTATGCTCAGAAGTTAAGAAAGACCAAAAGTTTCCTTCCAAGTTAATTGATTACAAATCAAAATATGTAATAAATTCTATAAAGATAATATTATTTAATCTATCATATTGATGAAGTAATGAATATATTATAGTGAAAAAATCACTTGGAGATGAACAGGGTTTTGAATCCTGGTTCTGGTATTTGTACCTGTGTAATCAAGGGCAAGCCTCTTGTCTTTTGACATTAGATTCTTCATTTGTGAACTGAAGGAATTTTATGTTTCAATTGAATGGGAAAAGTACCAACAAGAACAACAGTGGAATAAGTTGAAGTTAATGATTTCACCACATAAGAAGGACATAAAAATGTAGTAATCTATAAAGTCAATGCTTCAATTCCTCCCAAATTCAAAGTAAATATTGTCATTTCTCCTAAAGAAAAAATATGAAAGGGCTTAGGACTAACTCTCTGCTTTTAAGGAAATAAAAGGAAGTGAGGAAAGAAAAAAGGAAGGAAGGACCCTATTGCTGATTAGAATAAAAGCTTTGACATTTTCTATTTCTGGCCTGGATCAGTTCAATCGTCCTCAGGTGGCCTGGTACATCCCCCCCACTTCCATCCCATCCATCACATCCCACCAACCACACTGATGCTAGACTTAGTGTGGATCCAAAAGGTCTGAGCCTATTACAACTCAGAATTTTTCCATATTCAAATATTACTCTAGCCTTAGCTTTCTTAGTAGCATGGACTACAAACTTTTCCTTCAACACCCAGCTATCCTAAATTTTTCATCAATTGTTCTTTCTCCTCCACTCCCCTTTCAAAGAGCAGTCTTGTATAATAAAGAATTTTAAAGGGGGAGGAGATTTATCAAACTAGCTAAAATATCAAAAAAGTTTAACATTATATGCAATATTCCACACCAATAAGCTCCCACTTCTACAAAGAGGCAAGAAGAAATTTTCAATATGAGATACATCAACCAAGTACAAATGTGCCATACATGGCATTAAGTGGGCAATCATCCAATGAAGAAGAAGAAGAAGAAGAAGAAGAAGAAGAAGAAGAAGAAGAAGAAGAAGAAGAAGAAGAAGAAGAAGAAGAAGAAGAAGAAGAAGAAGAAGAAGAAGAAGAAGAAGAAGGAAGAAGAAGAAGAAGAAGAAGAAGAACAAGAAGAACAAGAACAAGAACAAGAAGAAGAACAAGAAGAACAAGAAGAAGAAGAAGAAGGAAGAAGAAGAAGAACAAGAAGAAGAAGAAGAAGAAGGAAGAAGAAGAAGAACAAGAAGAAGAAGAAGAAGAAGAAGAAGAAGAAGAAGAAGAAGAAGAAGAAGAAGAAGAAGAAGAAGAAGAAGAAGAAGAAGAAGAAGAAGAAGAAGAAGAAGAAGAAGAAAGAGGAGGAGGAGGGGGGGGAGGAGAGAAATAAATTAGAAATAACATGGGTTGAATTTTTGAAAAGGGAAATCATTGTTTGTACATCACCAAGTACAAATCTTCCACAAGTGCCATTAGGTGGGGAATCATCCTGTAAGGAAGAAGAAGTATCCTCTAAGGGATACTATTATTTGTTGAACTCATGCTAACAATAGAGACATATAGACATATACTGTCCTTTTAGAGACTTGCATAAAATATTCTGAGAACTGCCAGATCTAATGCCCATTAACCACTTCTAGTGATTAGCTTGGGAAAAATAATGCTGACAGAAGTAATCTGTTAAGTATTGCTAATAAATGTGAAGTACTGTTAAAAAAATTGAAAAACTTAGAGGGTATAGGTGACATTTTCTTCATTATTTCTGATTTAAGACAAGGACCTTAGGCCAGAGAGGCATATCTGGTAAGTGGACAAATGGTTAAAAACAGGATTTTGATTTCTGGGCCACAGTTTACAATACAATAATGATGGGCTGTTGGCCAGGGAGAGAACATATATAATAAGAATTAATATTCATCTGCTATGCATCTTATAAATATAATCAAAAGAGATTTCAAATGAGAAGAAAGGGAGAGCAGGAAACCTACTTTTACATGTATTCAGCAAAATATCATAAAGTAACTAGAATATAGGAGGAAAAAACATGTAATTCATAGGAGTCAAAAATCAAAAGAGGAGCTAGTAATAAAATCTACATCCTTAGTTGTCTATACCCAAAAGCACAAAGTATAGGTAATGAGCAAGGTAAACAAAAGATCCTAATACAAGGAGGCAAAATGAGCTTCATAAGTATCACTCAGCTTTGGTGAGATGGGATCCATCAAGAATCCAGCTTGGGGAAAATCTACTTATTCAAAAGAAACAGATAGATAAAATCAAGGTGACATAGAGTAATATTGTATATTAATAAGGAAAAAAATCCATAGCATTTATATAAAACCTATATGTCAGGAACAATGCTGACCACTTTTTACAAATATCTTATTTGATAACGCAAGGTAAGAATTTTCTTTTGACTTGTCTAGACCACAACCATCCTAGAGCAGTCATCCAAATATTCTAGAGCTCAATGTCCTTAAAAGTGAATGAGTTTATTAATTGTGAATAACTAATTGCTTGACTATGCCTCTGGGGGTCACAATAGTGCCATTGTGCCCTAAATGCTGCATCAGCTCCATGAAGCTTTTCCTGCCAACAGGAAACAATAGCCCTTGAGCAAAAACTGGGGCCAAGAAATATTCATAAAGAAATATTTCATCTCTGGCCTTCTCAGTTCCTCCTCTTCACATACAAACATGAGGTTTCTATCATATCCATTTAGAATATGAATATATCACATGAATTTAACTATGTGTGATTTAAAGGTAGGCTTATCAGGACTCCTGCCTATCCCTTCCCCAAAAAAAGACTTAAAGAATCCTTCCTAGAGAAAGAGAAGGAGATTAGTAAAAGGGTCCAGGATCCTGGCTTTGTTTTCCTCTAAGAGATGGTACCAAACTAGAATTATATCTATCTGTCCCATTAAATATTTCTATTCTAAATGAATTAAGGAGAATTTATCTTTAATTCAAGTTGTTTGCCAAGTTGTTATTCCTTAAAAAGAAACTTATATCCAAAGGTTTGTCCCATTCTCACCAAATAGCCACTCTCTTTAACAATGAGAAGATTCAAGTGTTCCAAGATTAAAACTAGACTTACACATATTCAACAATCTGGTCCTTAAATCTTTCCACCAATTTCTGATATCTGGATTATCTTGAACTTTGCTGATGGTTCTCAAACTATAAATTGAGGTAATATGAATAAATGATAAATGCTATGCTGGATTATATGATCTTTTGGATGCCGGCTCAAAATTGCACAACATTCTGAAAGATTTATGTCCATCCAAGGTAGCTGAAAAAAATAGGGATATATCACCTATTCATTAGTAAGATTCTACACTGATTATGAGTTGTCTTCCAGGTTCCAAAGTAAGCTGGAATCATCCAATTTCTAGATATCATTCTGAAAATCTGCATCCACTTCTGCCACCTGTACAACCCATTTATTCCCTCTAACTATAGACAGTTTCTGGAGAAGCTTGGATTTTAGATTGACAGACAGACAGACAAACAGAGGCAGAGAGACAGAGAAACAGAGATAGAGAGACAGACACAGACACAGACACAAAGAAAGAGAGAGAGACAGAAACATACACAAAGAAAGAGAAAGAGAGACAGAGACAGAAAGATGGAGAGGAAGAGGTGGGGAGAGGGAGAGAGAAGAAAGAGAAAGAGTAACCAATGATCTCTTTATTGACAACAAATAATGTTGCCTTTTTTCAATAATTCCTCATTTTTCACAACTCAGCAGCATTTGACACTGTTGCTTCCTGAATATTCACACTTATCTAGGTTTGTGTGACACTGCTCTCTTTTTTCCCTAACATTTCTTCTCACTATTCTTGGATGGATCATCATTCATGTCATTCTCCCTAATAGGAGCTATTCTTTTCCTCTCCACAATCTCCATTGTCTCATCAACTGCCATGCTTTTAATTATTATCTCTATGCAGATGGCTCTAAGACCTATATAATCAGTGCCTATATTTTTCCTGAGTTCATGGCCTATTGAATATTTACATATTCTATACTAGATATTTTCTATAGGCATCTGAAACTCATTATATCTAAATCAGAATGTATAATCTTTTCTCCAAAGACCACATCTCTTCCATAGCTTTCTGTCAAGAGTACTACCATCTTTTCCATTATCCAAGATCATAACCTCAGAGTCATCCTTGACTGTCCATTTTCCATTTCCCTACACATTCAATAACTGTGTACACTGTAAGACTATTATGGAAGACTGGATCAGATGATGGAGTGTCTTGAATATCATTTAGAAATTTAGACATTATTGTGTAGAGAGCAAGAACAAGTAAAGATTTCTGAGCAAGAGAGTTCAAAGCAATTCTTTATCCAGAGTAATCTGCAGGCATCTAACGGATTAATAGGAAAAAATTTGGAACAAAGAGCCCAGCCTGAAGAATATATAACAATGACTACAATGATAATTAACAACAACAATAATAATAGGATCATAATCTCACAATCAATCTAAATTACAATGATGATAGAAAAATATAAAGGAAGAGTTGGAATTGAGAGAGATACTGAAAAGGGCAAAGATGCAATGTGGTACCTGGTAGTCGAAAGCCAAATAAAATTCTCATTATTGCTGTCTAGGTTTGGTATCTCATGCTCTTTGGTGTTTTATAATGAAGTTTTCTTAGTTCCTGTTGCATTGCCCATCTAATAACTAACTTCTCTCTCACACCAATTCTGGCTTAGCTCTTGAGCTGGTAATTCCCTGTTTTGCTGGATATAGTTCCCTGACTTTTTTCAAGCATATTGTTTTGTTTGTCTTGTTCTCATTCCTTTACTTCTGATCACTTCTTTTGAAAGAATATCAATGGGATAATCATGTTTAAAACTGGAGTCCACTGACTCTTTTCATATTGGATTAAATTTAAATTAAAAAACTTATTCCTGTGACTTATCCTCACTGTTTGCTTAGTAGACTTCAGGCTTTATGAGACACTGTCCTATAACATTGAAGCACACTGCACTGCTCTAGCAAAAATATATGCAGGGATGTGTATTCTCTTTCCAATAATTACCAGATCACAAAATTAAATTATCAATGGTAGAATATTAAATCACATAGAAAATTTTAAAGATATATTTCCCCTTAAAAATCAAATATATTGCTATAGATTTTTGCCAGCTATGAGGTGAATGTAATTTTAAGACAATAGCATACCTCACAAAAGAATGATTAAAAATAGCAGTAGAGAGTTAACCTTACCTTTCACAGTTGAATATGGACTCTAATTCCTTCATTGGCTCTCTGACTATGACTTTCTCACAGTACCAGTACTGAGATAGGTCAGTGGCCTTACAGAGCAATAGCACCTTCTGCAGTTTCCCCAGAGATACAGCTTCTACTTGAAACTTATCAATCTGTGCAGAAGGAGGGGGAAAAAAAATCAGAAACAGCAAAGTTCAAGCACATGACAAATGCAAGCAATAACAATAACCCAAAGAAGACCACAAGTTCATGTGACTGAGGTTAACACCAGAAGGGGGTAATAATAAAAGAAAAATAAGCAAATTACATTTTCATCTATTTTATGCATGTATGTATGTATATACACACACATGGAAACACACACACACACACATATATATGTGTATATATGTATATACACATATATATAATATATATTTATTTGTTTGTTCATTGGAACATTTATTTATTTGGTCAGAATTTTATTTCTTGCAGTTCCATTTTTTCCATTCAATATGAAAGAGCTGAAGGGAAGACGATCATGTGTGGCTTCTCTATTTTTGGGATTCCTGCCTCCAGTAACAAAAATCATTTTAATGGAGACAAGCAGCTTATTAGATTTGGTTAGGCTGACCACAATTTGACCTAATGAAGAGCAAGAGCACAATTTAATTTCCATGAAAACTACTACAAGTCCAGTGATGTGGGAACACATTTTTTTTAAAAAGGGAACTTGTTTTCTCTATAAATAGCTCTATAAGTACATCCTTTAGCTTACTATACAAAAAAGGACAATTCCATCATCAATTTTAAATAAGACCAATGACAAATCAAAAATCCATACACATTTCTGTAAAGTTCACATGTAGACTTTTGAGGAACTACTGAGTAGTAAAATTTATACTGGTTTTAATGGAAGGAATTCTCTCATACATTACTTATAATTTTCTGATTAAAAAAAAAGACTATTCTAAAATTACTCATAGAAAAAGATCCAAAAAATCCTTGTTTGGACAATCTTCAGAGCTTACAGTTGGAAAAAGGTAAACATTTTAACTATTAGCAGTAAAATTTATAAGTGTCTATTGTGCATATGCATGTGCATTCCAGTTTTATAGCTCCTAAAACCTGATGATTGAAGAATGTTATCAAGAACTAATGAGAACCTGATAGGTAGGTGTGGTGGGCATAGAGAAACTGAACTATTGATAAAATTATTCCCTGGGCAGGCAAGGAGAAGGCTCTGATAGAGATCAGTTTAGGTTGGTGGTCCTCCATGGAGGTTGTTCAGTCAGAAATCCAAGTTATGTCAAACTTCTGAGATCCATCCTCTGTGGAGGTCCTGGGCAGTCTCACTTTGCCATGTCCTGTCCCAAATACTAGTCATATCCCTGAAGTTAATTTTTCCTTAAAAATCTAATTCGTGTCCATGCTATATTTATTGCCCTCATTTCAGTCAGTCTGCCCAACACTCTGTCTCCTGGTGTCTTTCCCCTTAACTCTCTCCCATGTCATATTATCCCTACTAACCTCCTATGCTTCTTAATCCCACTTCTCCTTTTTAGAGCTAACTAACTCTTTTAGGTTCTAAGTCCCTTTAAGGATTTATCCTGTTTAGCTAAGGGCATGCTCCAAATTCAGGGTGTATTCCCCATTAATGTATGGAATCATTTAGAGATGAAAAGGAGGCCCCTCATTTTACCTTTGAGGAAACAAAGTCATAGAAAGGTTATTTGCCCAGGGTTGAATAATTATCAAATGTCTGAGGCAAGCTCAGATCATCCTCACACCAAGCCCTGTATTAGATGGCCTAAGACTATGGTTTGTGACATAAACCTTGTTTTCTTAAAGTGTTACCTAGATTTTAGAACTCAGTCTCCCCAATTAGAACACATTTCTGAAACTCAAACCCCTATAATTTAGTAGACTACTTTTCAAAGAAAGTCTCTACCAACTCTGGGGAAACACAATGAACTCTGATTTCCACATCCTCTAGTCTGAACACAATTAGGTCATTCCCAGTACTTTTCAGTGATCTCCAAATGCAAAATATCTATTCAATGATCTAGGTAACTATTTGCCTCAGAGCCTATTCTTTATTTACCCTGACTCACAAACATAGTTGCCTCATCACTCTTGTCCATCATGAATATTAATTCACGTGAAGATGTATGACGATTTATCAAACCATAGAATTGAAGACTTAAAACTTGAGGACATTCATTTGATGGAATCTTGTATAGTTCCCTCATTTTACAGTTGAGCACATTGAGGCAACAAAAGGCAAAAAAAAATTATTTTGACCAAAATCATACAATAAGCATCAGAGATAGGATTTGAACTACTGTTTCTGACTCTAAATATATTAATCTTTACTCTGCCTTGGGAAAATAAGTTTAGAAGCCATATGAAGGAAGAACTGAAGAGAGGACTACTGAAAGCTATTAGAGTTATCCAGTAGTATAAGTGAGAGGAAAAAAGGATCTGAACTAGGATATTTGCTGGGAGAAAAAGGACATTTACTTCCACAGCCACTTCTTTGGTACTGAAGGGCCTCAAATAATCCCCAGAGTGTACACAGTTCTTTGGAGTATAGGCTCCGATTGCCTACAATTGCTACAGCAAGATTGAGGTTTCCAGGTCCTTTACCTAGATGACTTACAGACAAAAGACAGGTTGTCCATATCTGAATAAAAGGAAGGGGAATAGATTTGGAATTGTTGCATGTCCTTTCTCTTAGAAGAGGTGCATGACATGAGGAAAGTGATATTATGACATACAAATTAATTGTATTTAGAAAAAGAGATGAGTAAAGTCACCATTCTGACCTTCTTCTCCACAGCCATCTGAGTCCAGTGGCAAGATATGGATCAGGATAACTGGGGATGTCCCTGTTTACAGTGAGAGACTGACCTTGTTAAGCTAAGGTCTTTAACAAATCTCAGTTTGACTAAGGCAATGTCCAAACAAGATTAAGGTTAAATGAAAAATGAGGCAGAGAATGGCTCCTTTAATCTAGTTATGTTTCACTGATATTACCTGATTCACTGAATATTTATTTCTGTTTTTGTTGAATAAGGAAACTTCTAGCAATAACTACTATTTATTTATGAACACAACTAGATATAGTAGACCAAAGATACTGGTGGAATTCTCAGATGAGTTGAAATGAATTATCTACTTCCAGAACTCTATTAATGACATTCACATGATCACTTAATACATAATCTAAAATCATATCAATTTATAGATAGAGACAGAGATAGAAATAGCCATAGACATAGAGATAAATATAAATGGATAAATTAAGATAATTTATAGAGATAGAGATTGATATATCAACCTGGGAGGGGAAAACCCTCATAGTTTCTGGCCCAAATAGAAACAATTTCTATTTACATTCACTCTGAACCAATCAGAACCTCAAACAATGACCAATAGGAGCTTGGACCTATTACCAATCACTGAATGAGAGACAGAGTGATTCGGGTTTAAGGCATAAGCCTTAAATAGGAATTCTAACTTATGAACCCCAAGATATTTTGTGAGATTTCAGCAATCAATATTTACATTTCTTTGGGTGGAATACCCAACAGTAAGGGTTTGAATTAGAAACCTATTAAAATAGCCCTGGGACAGAACTTTTTAGGGCCTAGGATGTGGACTTAGAGAGCAAACTGGATGCTGTGACCCAGAGGTAAGAGAATAATAAAATCAAACAGCTAGGCAGAGAAAAGAAAAACAGCTTTAAAAGAGAGACATTTATAGAGAATAAAGAAAAATACCCTATGAAGAGAAGTCAGTGCTGACAAGGTGATGGCCTGTCTTCTACAATTTCACTAACAATAGAGTTAATTCATGATGCCAGCAGGCTAATATGGCTCCTTCTTTCTCTCCTTCATTACCATAGTGGGGTCCTGGAAACACAAAGGTAACCCCAGGAGGGGAAGGTGTTACTGAATGCTTCTGGGGACACAGAGAGCGTGGGCAATTGAAAGGTATAATGGAGCTCCAAAACTACAGCATCCAGGTTTCTAAATGTTGTTGACTTTAAAGCTTGACTTAAACTTTCTTTGTTTTGTGTTTGTCACTTTGAAATTAAACTGATAGAACCTATTATGTTTCACTGATACTACCTGATTCATTGAATATTTATTTCTGTTTTTGTTGAATAAGATAACTTCTTGCAATAACTACTTTTTTATTTATGAACACAACTAGATATAGTAGACCAAAGATACTGGTGGAATTCTCACATGTGCTGAAATGAATTATCTACTTCCAGAACTCTATTAATGATATTCACATAATCACTTCATGTAAAATCATATTGCTACTTCAGGATTACAAAGTAAAAAATGCTAGAAAGCTGTTGATCCAAAGGAATCTTGGCCAACATCCTTCTGGTAAGAGAAAGTGAGGTACACTGATAGCTCTCGAAAAATTATTTTCTCAATTTCCTTAAAAATAACATACAATCTTGAGACTCATAAATCATTTTCTTTGCAGCACACATATCAAATAAAAGCATACAGAAATGTCAAAAGAGTTTTTCCCACTTCTTGATTCAAAATGTAAAAAGATCTGTAATCGAGTCCCATCGATGCACCATTTGTTTTTTATAATACCAACACTCTTCAAAGTATTTACCAAATTTATATCTTTTCTTCTTCTTACACTATGGCAGGCTCTATCCATCATATAAAGGTAAACAGGTCAGTCACAAAAGATATGAATAAACAAATTACTGCATAGAAACACAAAGGAAAAACTTTAGATAAAACGGCACTGCTGCCAAAAGGTGCACGACAGAATTGGACAAACTAAGCTGGAGGTGAGAAATCAGAGCAGGAGACTCATTCTTAAGATCCTAGCCAAAGGATGAGTTAAAGATTGGATTGGAAATGTAATATTATTGGAATAGGAAACTTCCAAGTGAGAAAATTTCTTCTACCAGTGCAATTTGGTCTCTCCTGGGCAAGTCAGAGTGTCAAAAAAAGTGCCTTGGAACACTGAGATATGAAAAGACTTGCTCAAAGCCAGAATGTGTTAGGGGTGGGTCTTGAATTTATAGATTCCCAACATTACAGAGAGCAGTTTATCATCCAAACCACCCTGAAAATCAATTTGCACGCACAAAACTGTTACAATTACAATTATTTCCAAAAATATGCAAAACATTAATGCTGGTTACCTATTGATTATACTGGCTACACTTAAACATATAAACAATAAAATTGACATCAATGTTATGGTTAAACACACAAAAAATTGCCAATTACCTTTAACTATTAATTGCTTAAAGGAAAAGAACCAGCTGATTTTCTTCATTAGTTTTTCATTAAAGTCATATGTCTTAAAATTCAAGGATAGTCTGGATGGGGAACCCTTGATACCTTATATGACTCTTTAAATGGTACTGAAACTATTCTTTCACTTCTTAACATAAGTCCTGGAACATAATAGGTACTTAATAAATACTGGCAAATAGATTAGCTGACTTTCATAGTAGTCACATAAATAATAGCACATGTTCCTGATCTGAATGAATAATTGACTTATGATAACAATGAAAACTAAACATTCTATAGAGAACAAATAAGTATTTGAAATAATTTCACTATTACTGTCAAATGTATTACATTTCTCATATCTCTCATCATTACCTCTGTTGCTAAGGCCTGTTGTTTTAACCTTTGATTTTACTTCTTCAATACTCCCTCTTTTTTCCCCTGATATCATCATCACTATGGTGCAACCCTTAACATTTCACTTCTGTTCTATTGCAATAATCAGCTGGTGGGAGTGTCTGCCCCAAGTCTTTTCTCATTGCACTTCATCCTCCATTCAGCTCCAAAATGATTCTTCCTAAAGCACAGGTAAAAACTTGAAATCCCCATATTCAATTAACTCTAAGGGCTTTCTTTTGTATCAAATAGTCAAATATGAGATCTACTTTGCATTCAAAGTCAGTGTTCTCATACCTCATAACCTCCTCCCATCCCCATCCCCAGTCATGTTCTCTTTAATCTAGTGACCCTGACCTCTTAGTTATTCCTCACATAAGATATTCTATCTTTCAGCTCCAATATTTTCTGTCTTCATGCATATACCCTTTCCTGAAATGCTCTTATTCTTTACCTTTATCTATTGGCTTCCCTGAATTCCTTCAAGTCCCAAATAAAATCCTGCCTCCTACAGGCAGCCTTTCCAAATCCCACTTAATTCTAGTTCCATCCCTCTCTTAATTACTTCCTCTCTAGTTTGTTTGAGGTTTTCCCCATTAGATTGTGAACTCCTTGTTGATAGAGATTGACTTTTTTGCCTTTCTCGGTATTCCCAGTGCTTAGCTCATTCCTTGGCACATAGTAAGTGACTAATAAATATATGACTGTGTGAATATGAGTATCTTAGTCATCAACCAAAATATTGTGGCTAGAGAATGAACCAGAAGAAGCAAAACCGCCTAAAATAGTTAATCTGTCATTAATGTTGATCAGTAAGAGAGGCATTCATCCTGATCTGTACAGAAATGTTTGATACCAACAGTACTGCTCACAATCACATATGCAACAGATTATGAGTCCACAATAATTAAGACAGAAGCTCATCATCACATACTATGCAACAGAAAGAAAATATATAAAGAATTAGGGGAGTAGAAAGGGAGAACATTGATCCCTTTCTGAGCCACTACTTGATGAATGAGGAATTCTTCAAAAAGTTAGGGATAAAAAATGTATTCGAGGTAGTATATCATGTAAAAAAAGTACTGGGCAGGTCATATACTAAGTATGAAAGACAATAGACGGCATGTCCAAATAACAAAATGGATCCCATAAGATTGTAAATAAGCAATAGGAAGGATAAAAATTCCATGGGACCAGCTTTATTTGATCAAAGACAAAAAGAATAGCATAATAAGCATGATATTTGGAGTCAAAAGACTTAGGTTTGATTCCTAGTTCCAACATTAGCCATGTCATGCTGAACTAGTCCCTCCTTGAATTCTGTTTTGCCTTCTATAAAATGAGTGTGATTGTACAAATGGTACTTTGGACAAAGCACTGGACCTGGAATCAGGAAGACCTGAATTCAAATCTAGCATTAAATATTTAACTAATTACATGACCCTGGGCAAGTTATTTCACTTCTGTCTGTCTCAGTATCTTTAGTTATAAAATGGTGATAATAATAGCACCTATTTCCTAAAGTGCTTGTGAGTATCAAATGGGATAATATTTATAAAGTGCTTATCATAGTGCCTGGCTTATAGTAGAAATTTAATAAATGCTTATTCTCTTTCCCTCCCCAGTATGTACTTGAAAACATTATTATAAGAAAAGGAAGTAAAAGAATAAAAATGCATATTTATGTATATGGAGATATAGAGATATAATATAAAAATAATAAATCCACATATAAGTGTGTATGTATATATGTGTGTAATATGTGTATATAAACCTTGTAAATCTTCATATGATATATAAATGTTACATTAATGTAAGTTATTGATTCTGAAGTGGAGTAGCTCTATACTTATATTATGACAAATCATGACAGATTCAAATGTAGATTAAGTAGAATACTGACATTAGTTTGAGTCTGATCCAAAGCAGTAATATTCCTCTTCATTCTAATAAGTAGCTTTATTTTGTGATAAAAGTGAAAGAGTTAGGTAACTTTTTGAACAACACTGAAAGATAATTTGTGGATACCACAAGATTGAGAACTTAGTTATCTTTACTTTGAAATATTATTCATTTGGGAAGATTAAATCATGTTCTCAATTTCAGTAGGGATAAATGAACAATGCCTTTTCTTAATCAATACCAACACAAAAGAAAGTAAATATCCTTTCTTATTAGACTGTCATTGACTCCTCTGTAATATCTTGGAAAATTTAGTTTAAAAATGACTTGTGATCATATAAAAGAAAAAAAAAACAGAATACTAAGCTTGAAGCACTGAAAATACAGCTTCCTTGGTTCAAATTACTTTTTTAAAAAGCACTGGAAGTTTTGGAACAATTTTTGTGCCTTTCAGTCCTGACTAAGTATATTCTCACTATTATTCCCTAGTGCCTTTTCTCATCATTAGCACTAATTTTTTATGCTTTCTTTTTATTGTTCCATTATTCATTAATGGTTTAGTGTAATTCATTGCTTTTTCAAGAAAAACCTTTCAGATAATGCATGTTAGAAAGTCAACGTAGAGAAAACTGGAAAGCCAAAGAAAATCAAGTACTGGAATTTGAAAAGCAGTATCTTTAAGAAACATTGCTGAAATGGTAGGAAAAAAATTATATAGACTTACCTGACCTCGTTGGAATTTTATTGGCATATCTGATTTGTGGAGAAGCCTTATACCAGAATCACCTCTTTCTCCATATAGACAAAGGTAAATTGCAGATGTGGTTTCTGCTTCTTTCAACTGGCCCGTGTAGACATTTACATCATATCTTACTACTATTAATTCAAAACAAGGAGAAGACAAAAACGATTTGCTAATAATTCATGCAAGTTAGAGAAAATTAGAGACCCATTCTATATTCTCAGACTTCTAAGAGAGCACTGTGTATACAGATTCCTCATTTGGAGTTCCCTTATCTTCATAGTCTGACTGAATTAAAATTATTTAACTTTAAAATATATATGTAGAAACAACTTCCTTTATAAATAAGTCTCTGTATATTTATTAATGTTATTTGTCCCTTCTTTTTTCAAGGGGGCCAATGATATCACAGGTAATATTTTAACTTGTACATTAATTAAATTGAAGTAGATTTGCACAAACTCATCAGCTTCACCTCTCTTTCAGAATCATTGAAGTATAGTGATAAAACAAAAGTCAAAATGACCAGTGATGGTCTGGGATATATTGGATCATCTTGATATCTTTGATGTCTGACTAAAATCTTAGAGCTTCACAGTGTTTGCTTCAGCTGCTTTCATGGTTGTTGAAACAAATTGTTTTTGTGAGCTCCTTCCTCCAGGAGAAGTCTTCACATGCTTGAGGTAGACATCCCCCTAATTTGCCAATGGTTTTGAAATCTATTATACTCAACCTAGTTTTAACCCATATGCCAAATTTGTTTGTTTGTTTTACCACAGTGTAGCTACTGTACATGCTACAGTTTATTGGAAGCACAGGTGAGAGTTGGATGGCAGATGTACACCAAACATACATGAGCAGCTCTGAAAAAGGCATGTTAAGCTCTCTCACCGGAGGTGCTATTCTATCTTAAACATCCTATTCATCCCATTGATTAATTTATCAGTATACAGGGAATGAAAGTTCTGAATCATTAACCTAATTCATACATTAGACATTTTAACATAATAAAAAATGCCCACTGGGTTCACATCTTAAAATTAGAATTAATAAGTTAAATAATTAATGATAGATTGCATTCTACTTTTATGGTTTTCTAAAGATGAGGACAATACTACTACATGAACAGTTTAAAGTTTACAGTCATTTGTGTTATAATGGTATTCTAGTATATAATATGGTTGGGATAACCTAAAGGCATGGTGACCCCCTTGAGGTATGAAAATTAATGCTATAACTGGAACATTATAGCTTCCAACCTCCATCTTCACCATTGCTACCAATGGATAAGAAAAGGTTCAACACTCAGAAATTCTAATTAGTTCTGGTTCTACAATGGTCAGTGACTCAGTCACAATCTGTGGAACACATCTCTCACTGTATACAACTTTTGACTTGATATAAAAATAACTGCCTTCCTCACAACAACTAATACCATGTAATTAAATATTTCAGAAATAAATAAAATAGCTATAAAATAGCTATAAATGCTCTAAAAATGCTGAAGTTTAATAACACACTTGGAAAAATTGTTTTTCCATCTTCTTCTACAGGTAGCTCACAGACAATGTCTCCATCTCCTTGGATTCTAGATAAGTATTTGTTTGCCACAAAGTTTAGAGTCTTCCCACTCTTTAAATGCTGCATCGTCACCTGAAATTAAATGAAAAACAAAGAAAAAATGAAAAATCCTAAGATTTTTTTTCTAGAACTAAGCACTAGCACTATATAGCTGTGCACTCTTCAATAAATGCTCAAGTGTAAGCTAGTGGGAGAGAATCCTATAGACATCAAGGACTCCAAGGAGAGAATCTTTTAGGGACCTAAAGAAGACACTTGGACTCTGTACACATATATAAACATAAATTATTCTAAACTTAACCACTTGCATTTCCCTCCTTTTACCACAAACATTTCTACATTATCACAAAAAAGAAAAAGAAGTAAAAAGATTCTGTAATTGTAAATCTTATTTCATAACAATTGGGTTTTTTGAAGCATATAATAAATTCAAAACTGTCCTGCTTATCAATGATTTCTTCTGAACTTCCTTCTATTTTCATCTGATCATTGTAAAGGGCTCTCTTTTTCATGCATAAGTATTGTTAACCTCAACCATTATTAACTGAGAAAAATAATTTCAAAATACATTTGTAAACAAATAAATATAATCAAGGCAAACTGTATCTACCTAGTGACTATGTCCAAAAAACTGTATCTATCTCTTTCTGGACTAATATTAATTATTTCTGTGTCAGAAAGTGGTAATGTTCTTCATTGTAGATCCTAAGGAAAAAAATGGTTAATCACCATATTGGATATAAAAGTTGTTTTACTCTGTATTGTCATTATCTTTGTCTAAATTATTCCTTTGGCTCTGCTCACTTCATGCAATCCAAGGTTCTCTGGAGTTATATTTTGTCATTTTTTATGACTCAATAATATTATATTCCATTCACATATCACAATTTCATCTGTTAATTATCTAAGAGACCACCTAAGACAGCATCTTAAATTCTAGGTTGCTTTTTTTTCTTTCCTTTTTTTTCACTTTTCCTCTTCAAGATCAGGCATTTTGTTTGGCAGTTTGATATATTTCTACACAAAACTCTGTGTGTGTGTGTGTGTGTGTGTGTGTGTGTGTGTGTGTGTGTGTGTGTTTAATCTCCCCAGGCTGCACTCTTAACATTCTAGGACTACCTCACAATACTCCTTCTCAAGGAAACTTCCACTCTTTCCTATTTCCTTTTTACTTAAGCTTCTTGAAGGCAAGAACTGTATTTCTGCTTATTCTTTTATTCCCACCACTGAGCACAATACATGGCACATGGGAGGTGTTTTAATAAATGCTTGTTGACTTGACTTACCTTCAATCCTCCTTCCATTTGAGTTAAGAGGATAATTCAAGGGGTATGTGGGAGCCAGCTCTGAATGAGTTGAAAGAACTGATTGTTCAATTTTCAAGGTGAGCATTTAACCTAAAAATGCGTAAATCCTACAAAGTAGGACTTGACTTATTATTTTGTCGATTGTCTAGACTTAAGAAAGTAGTTGAAAATATGTTACTACCTCAGATTAAACTTTAAAAAGTATTTTGAATGCATTTTAATGGAAATCCACTCATTAACATACCTTTGCAAACCTAATTATTATTTCTGAAATCCCTACTTTCATGCTTAAATAGTTTTCTCACAGACTTTACTTATGAGAAATAGCAAGCTTCACCCCTTCTTTCTGTACAAGTGTATTTCTCTTTTTACATTTCCCTCCCCCCTCTTCAAACTCTCAGAAGAGAGTCAATCTACCTCTCAAATTTTAAGGATCTTTTTTCTATTTAATTTCCTCAAAACTCTTTGAAGGTTCTGAAAATGTGTTTCCACTCCCCTTTTATAATAGTAACATTTTAGTAAACAGTGCTTTCCAATTACACAAATAAAATAATCTTTCTAGGTTTCTTTGATATCCCATATAGGTATTTCAAAGTTCCTATTCAATTCTAGTCATTAGAGATGCTTAAAAAGGTCTCTTGTTGTTTTTCCTACTTTAGATTCAACTTTGAAAATTATTATACTTAATAGTAAACCACTCATTTGCCTTTTAGAATATTGTATTTCAAGATCTCTTCTCATTTACTATGAACTGCCATATCTATGGTGATCCCTTGTTCCACGAAGTGCTTCTTCTGGGTTTTTGAAGTCTTTATTTTTCTGTGCTATGAGAATTCTGGACTTTGGCTATGACATCCTAGAGACTTTTCCTTTTGGGGCTTCTTTCAGGTGGTTGATGAATTCTTTCCATCTTCACTTTGCCCTCTAATTCAAATAGATCCAGCCAGTTTTCATTTGAGATTTCTTGAGAAATAGTATTTAGGCTTTAAAAAATCCTGTGTTTTCAGAGAATACAATAATTCTTCAAATATTTCTCCTTGACCTGTTTTCCAATTTTTAAAATCTGATATTTTATATTTTCTTCTTTATTTTTTTTTTCTATTTTGACTCTTCTAATACTTCTTGCTGTCTTACTGAGTTGTCAGTTTTTTGTTTTTTTCTGGAGTGTGTGTGTGTGTGTGTGTGTGTGTGTGTGTGTATGTGTATGTGTGTGTGTGTGTTTAATCTCCCCAGGCTGCACTCTTAACTTTCTAGGACTACCTCACAATACTCCTTCTCAAGGAAACTTCCACTCTTTCCTATTTCCTTTTTACTTAAGCTTCTTGAAGGCAAGAACTGTATTTCTGCTTATTCTTTTATTCCCACCACTGAGCACAATACATGGCACAATACTTCTTGCTGTCTTACTGAGTTGTCAGTTTTTTTTTTCTGGAGAAGCCTTAGATTTAGTATATTTTAAATGCTATTTAATAGATATTTTCTTTGATTTAGTCATCTCTGTAGCTTTAGATCCTGAACAGTGGCTATGCACCATGACCAGTTTCTACCTAGTGCTATTGTTGGATTGATTTCAACCTGGAATTTCTAGTTCCTACAATGATCTTCAGCTCCTGGGATTTTTCTCCCCCTTGCCCAGATTTTTGAGATTCAAAAAATAGCTGTTTAGAAACCTCTCAAAGTTCTCAAAACAGAATTGGGATCCTCATAATCCCAGGGACTGAAGGATCTCATTGCCACACTGTACTACCACTATACATAGAGACTACCAGAGCTTCCAATGTCCCCCTTTTGGGGCCCTCTTGCACACTAAGGCTTTCTTGAGTAGGCCCTTCACTCTTGCTGACTTGGACACAAAGTTGTAAGCTCCATATGGTCGTGAAAGTCTCTGATCATCAAGGATGCTAATCTGTGTTAACAAGCAAGCTTCATTCCCTACTGGCTCAGGCTTCTTCTGGTAAACATATTGTATAGTTCTAGTGTAGAAGAAATCATTAACTCTAGTTTCTCATCAGATTTCTTGACCATTTCTCAGAGTTTTGTTATTATTGGGATGTTTCCTCTTTAGGCAGATATCATCATCATCATCATCATCATGGCTTACATTTATATAATACTATGTATCCACCAATGTACCTTAGCATGTTTTATAGCTATTATTACATTGTAATACATTTATGTTATATTAAAATACAATAAAAATTTACAAGTATTGTCACATTTTATTCTTACTACAATCCTGTAAAGTAGGTGCTATTATTATTTTTATTTTACAGAGGAAATTGCCCATAGTCACACAGTCAGATTAAGTCCTTAGCTCTCTATCCACAATTGCCTTCGTTACATTTTGGCCAGAAATACCTCCTAAAGGATTTCAATTAACAATGCTTTTTAGATATTGGCATTCCCTAGGCTGAAACTCCACATAGTACCAAGTTTGCCATCTAATATACCATAAGATTGTCTCCAGAATGTTCTAAACCACAGAAAACTCAAGAATTTTCTATTAGATGAAAATACTTTATTAGTATTTTAGAAATGAATATTAAATGAGTTCTAATAGATAGATATTAGATTCTCTATTAGATAATCTATTAATTCTCTATTAGATGAGTTCCTTGAGATCAGGGTTTAATCTTTGCCTCTTTTTGTATCCCCAGCACTGAGTACAGTGTGCAACACAAGGATATGTTTCATTATGCAAAAATTCACCATAATGAAGAAAAGTAAGGAACAAATGATATGTATGAACTCAAAAGATTTCTTTTAATTGAATTATCTAGGAACATATGCACATTGCTGCAATAAGATACTATTATCAAAAAAAAATGGAAGAGTGAGAATTCTATTCAAAAGATTAGGGAAAGTCTCTGTTAACCAAGGAAGGTATACATATGCATTATCTCTTCTCATTTGTTAATATCATTAGGACAAGATATAACTGGCTAGAAATCTTGACATGTAATTACGATGAGCAATTAGGGGAAATTGTTATTTTCTTTAGAGAAATGCATTTAATAACAACTTTTGGGGAAAATATTCCATTAAAACAAAGTAAGGTCAAAAAACCATGTTTTGCCTTTTTTTTAAGTCATGATCTAGATTATTTTTGCCTTATATCAGAAAATATTTAAAAGACTTCCCTAAGAGTACTGGGGTTGGAAAATTCATTAATTTAAACTTTACTTGAAATAGTTTTATACTAACAACAATACCAAATGCCTGGTATTTATCCACCATTTCTACTCTGAAAGTTGTTTGCAAGTATCCTGCTTAATCACAATGTCTTCTATCATCAAAATCATGCAATGAGAAATCTGAGCAAGAAACAATTGTCCAGGGTCACATAACTGGCCCAATGTTCAGAAAACAAAAATCTTAGATAACCATCAAACACATTTTTTAAGTATTTTATGTATTCAGAGGAATAGACAAGGTCTTGTTGATTGATAACAAAAAAGAGGACAAATTAGCTACCCTCAAGGCATTTATGGTCTATTTGGAGAATGGGAACAAATATGATCACAACAGAAGACCAATTATAAAACAGCATGACAGTGGATATAAATTAATATGATGTAATGTAATGATCAATGTAGGAGGTTTCCATTTCAACTGAACACTCATTTAAGAACTTACTCTAAGTAGCTCACCTTGCTAGCTGCTGAAGATAGAAAAATAGACTTGACATAGACTCAGTCTCAAGATATTTAAAATTCAATAGGGAAAAATTATACTTAAGTGTTGATGATGATCTCATGATTCCACAAATGTAAATATAATTATAATAATAGCTAAGAGTTATAGAACATTTACTATGTGCCAAGCATTATGCTAAGCATCTTGCAATTATTATCTCATTTTGTCCTCACAATAATCCTAGGAGGTAGGTGCTATTATCATCCCAATTTTATAGATGAGGAAGCA
Organism: Sminthopsis crassicaudata; assembly: GCF_048593235.1. Classification (NCBI taxonomy): domain Eukaryota; kingdom Metazoa; phylum Chordata; class Mammalia; order Dasyuromorphia; family Dasyuridae; genus Sminthopsis; species Sminthopsis crassicaudata. The sequence continues at coordinate 260,403,172 of NC_133617.1, read as the reverse complement.
GAGGAACAGAAAGGAAGTGATTTGCTGAGGTCATACATCTAGTAAGTATCTGATGCTGGGCCTTCTTGACTCCAGCTTCAACATTCTATCCATGATATCACCTTGCTGTCTCATATTACCTCCATAAATGAAAATCATTTGTCTCCATCAATATCTGAGGGAGATGCTATCAAGCTGCTAGATGTGGTGTTTTGCCACATATTTTCTATTACTCCCTTAAGGTGCCTTGATGCTTCAGCCAGGTTAGCAGTTGGTGAGTGTAACTAAGCAGCACTATCTCTCTAAATGATAACTGTAAAGGTTGAATTGAGAGAAGAATTTGAGGTGTGAAGGGTACTGCTCCTGCCAAAATTCTTTTATCTATATATCTATTGGAACACTAAATTCTAACAAAAACTGTCCTTTATAGAAAACTGAACCTGGACTTTGCAACTCATGCTACTTTTCATCTGTAACTCTTTTTGGTCTAAACTTCATGGAAGTTGCTCCTACAATAAGTACTCTTTAGTATCTTTTCCTCCCCATCTCTGCCCTTTCAGCTTCCTTGTATACTTCATCTTCCCTCATTAGATCATAAGCAACTTGGTTGTCTTTCTGTTTCTTATTTGTATTCCCAGGACTTCTCACAATGTCTGACACATAGGAGGTGCTTAATATTTTTCCTTGTGATTACAATTTTAATAGAATTTTATTTTTCCAAATACATGCAAAAATAGTTTTCAACATTCACCTTTGCAAAACCTTGTGTTCCACATTTTTCTCCCTTTCTTACTTCCACTTTCCTGCCCAAGACAAAAAACAATCCAATATAGGTTAAGCATGTGCAGTTTTTCTAAATATATTTCCATATGCATCATGCTGTATAAGAAAAATCTGATCAAAAGGGAGGGGGGAAGCACAAGAAAGGAAAAAAAACAGTGCTTAATATTTATTGAACTGAATTAAATCATTGGTGACAATTGGTTAGAGGTTAGTGTAAGTGGTGATGAGGAAAGTAGGCCCTTTCTCTACAATGATTTTTCTCTTCATGATAGCTACCTGGTCCATTAGAGTCTGAGAAAAGGTTGTCAAAGTGAAGATGGTTAAACTTGGCTAGGATATGCTGCCAAGCATATGTATCTCTTTTCTGTATCTCTCTCAGGGTACTTCATTTACGCTAATTTTCCTGCCCTGTGAGTTGGTTGACTGGCCCTTTGTCCATAGGAACCATTTACCTGAAAGATGATTGTAATGGATATCTGGAAGCAGTACTAGGTGCCTGGATGACTTGCAAAGCATTTAATTAATGCTTGCTTAATTGAATTAAGTTCAATATCACTTACTTGACTTCCAGACAGCCAACTTAACAACCCAGAAAGCATGGCCTGGGAGACATAATCCATTCAAATCTGAAATCTTTACCAGGGAGTAAAGCTACATAACTGATGAATCAGTGAAGGCAAACTCACCTATTTAAATTGCCCCCAACCATGAGAATACTCTTCCAGATATCTTCTTACCATGTGCTCTCATCTAATACTTTTTTTTCCTGTTAAGAACTGTAATCAATACTGAAAAGGGCATTTTAATCAACTTCTTTGTGACTCCATTCATTATACTTGTTACATCCTAGATAGTCACTACTATCCAATATTTGTCGTCTCTCTCTGGACAGGCACCCTTTTGTAGTTATTTGTATTCCTGCACTTCTTACAGTATTTTGGAAGCATATATTAAATTCATTTTCATTCATTCTAATAGACAGGTCAATTTTGTAATTTGCAATATAGTCCATTTAAAGCTACCAGCAAGTTGTAATTCTACTTAATCCCAAGAGGAAAAATTAGTAACAATGAGAGGTTTCAAAGGTACAGATCAAGAAAAACTGTCTAACAATGCTATCTAAAATTGGAATTAGTGCTTTGGGAGGTTGAGTTCCCATCAATGAAGAGAGCTTTATGTCATCTTGTTGGATATGTAATAGAAAGGATTCTTGTTTTGGTATGGGTTGCGCTGAATGGCCTATGAAGTTTCTTCTAACTCAGAGATTCTATGACTGTGTGATTCAGCATTGCCCTTTGTATCTGTCATAATATTGATTCTTTAGAGATAGCTATGTTTCATGACTTGTAGTTGTACAGTATAATCTAAGAGAACATGTTTTTGAAAAGAGAGGTTTTCATGTCAGGGAACAGCTCAGGATCATTGAAAATATTGCACAATTTCCCAAATTCAATTCAGCTTGCTCTATTTACCCTTTCAATTCTGAATCCATTCATTATTTAACTACAATATCTAACTTTCCAAGATATAAGTACTGATACAATAACAATAGGTTGCATGTTGTACTATGGATAATCATCATTCCTTCATCTTTTTATTTTCCTGTGTCAATTGTTAGAATTATCTTTTTTTTTAGAAGTTGTAGAATTTCTTAAATAGTTACGTAAATGTTCCTGAGATTTGATGCCATAAACACTATGTCATACTAACACTGCCATCACAAGGACCTACCTCATAATAGTAATCCTTTTCTTGTTTGAATTATGCTTAGAAAAACAGGGAACACCTTTAGCAAATATCTTTTTCCTTATTTTATATCTTCTTTGGTAATAATAATTTGAATCACTGAATAGTTATTTCCATTATTGACTTTTACAAGAAATCTCATATAATCAGGACACATACATGGAGATAGGTTGAAGAAGATTTTTTGAGCATTCTGTCACATATACCAAAGATGCTTCTGGTATATGTTCAATATAAAGTAATTATAATGAGGAAATATACAGACACAAATAACTACAATAAAAAAGAAAACTACAAAGGAGAGATGCAGGGAGAATCTTATAAATTTGAAGAAAGAGAAATAAGAAAAGGAAAATCTTTATGGAAGAGCTGACATATGACTTAAGATTAAAAAAACAAATACACTTCAGACAGAAAGTTAAGAGTCATTTGGAGGGAGAAAAGAGAGAGACTGACAAAGGCAGAAAGATAGGTGTAAAGAGAGGAAAAGAGAAAGGGAGAGAAAGAAAGACAGAAGAGGAAAAGAGACTGACAGACAGGCAAACACAGAAACACTTAAGAAAATAACTTATCCAGTCATGCTAGGACAGCATATAAGAGATTAGGGTCCTAACAAGTGTACTTGCAATGGAACCTGAATAAAGGGGACAGATGGCAAAGCCATTTCAAAAGTAAAGTTGATATGACTTGGCAACTCATGGGATAGGAAGGGAAAAGAAGGAACAAGAATCAAAGGTGACTGCAAGGATATGAAAAGTTAAAGAAGAGAACTTTAGTAAGAAAATTATGAAGTCAGTATAAATATGAATTGTCAATGATACGTGCAGAGAGAGAGATTTAGAAGTTAATATTAGAAATACAGCACAAGAGTTCTTGGAAGAGATTTGGAGTAGGGGGAATAGCTATAGATTTGAGAATCATAGTGATAGAAGTGATCATTATAACCATGGAAATAAATGAAATAATCAATGGAATTGGTCTAGAGAGAGAAAATAAGAAGGCCAAGGACATCTGGAGAATCCCCATTTTGAACAGATAGAAGAAATATAAAGATCCAGGAAAAATGGAACAGAAAAAATGTTCACAAATAAAGTAAAGGAGGGAAAGGAGAAAGCATTTATGTAGTATCCACTAGGTTTCAAGATGTTGTTTATCTTTCATTTTCAAAAATGACCCATATCATCACAGATGGTGTCTTGACTTGCTTGTAAATTGGATTCTAAGTGAGGCCAAGTTACACAAAGCCATGACCCTCCCTCTCTCTTCTAGAGTCATCAGATCCAGTGGCAAGAGAAAAATCAAGATGACTGATGATGGTCCCCAATGCAGTGGATGGTCTTAGCATCGTCAATGTCTAACAAAGCTCTAAGCACCCCATAGCACCTGCTTCAGCTATCTTAATGACCATTGGAACAAATTGTTCTCATCTGCTCATTCTACTTGGAGAAGTCTTCATATGCTTGGGGTAGACATCTCTCTAACTTACTAATGTTTTGAGTTGTGTCAAGCACTCAACTTGGTTTACATTGTCTGACAAGACAGATTTTGCCAAAGTGTGTCTGCCATGCATTCTCCAGCTTCTTAGAGTCACTGGTGAGCATTGGGTGGCAGACAGACATCAAAAGTGGATGACCAGCCTTGAAAGGGGCTCATCAAGACCTTATCAAGAAATATTAGTTCTCCTTGAATACTCAATACCCCTATGTGCTAGGCACTGTGCTAAGCCCTTCACAAATATCTCATTTGATCTTCATAACCTTGTTAGGTAAGTGCTCTTATTATCATCATTTTGAGTTGAAGAAACGAAAGCAGACTAATATTAAGTGACTTCTCCAGAGTCACATAACTAGTGACTGGCTGAAGCTAAATTTGAACCCACATGTTCTTGACTCCAGACATAGAGCTCTATCCGTTTGATCACATAGAAAACTTCTAAACTAAAAATCCAGTGTCACAAAAGCCAAAAAAAGAAAAATTTTAAGAAGATAGTAGTGCATTGGATTAAATGCCAGAGAAATATCAAACAGGATAAAATAAGGCAATAAAGATTTGTCAATCATTGGTGATTGTTGGTGAGTTTTGGAGAAAGCTTTTTAGTGTGGGGGACAAAAATTTGATATTAAGGTTAAGGATTATGTGGATGATAAAGCAATGGAAGCAATAAATGGAAACAACTCTAAATATTTGTTGGTGAAAGAGGAGAATTTTAGGATGAAGGAATAGCTAACAAAGAAATGTGATTTTTTTATTTGTTTGTTTGTTTTGGATAAGTAAGACCTAATAAGCATGGTAGGAGATAGAGGGGTGAAAGGTGGGCGAGGAGCAGCCAGTAGAAGGAAACATGTGCTTGTTAGAGCAAGACCATAGAAGAAAAAAGGGGGATGCAATTAAGGGTATAGATGGAGATAATGTTTTTGGAAAGAAGGACTACCTCAATCTCTGAAACTAAGGGAAAAAAGACAACTTTAAGAAGTTAAGGAGGAATAAAGCATATGAGAGGTGAAGAATTGATGTGTGTCAATTTTCTCAGTAAAGTAAGAAATAAGGTCATTGTTGGAGAGTGGTAAAAGTGTTGGTACTTGAGAGAAGAGTTTAATTTTATATGGCTCCCTAGAAGAAGCATGTAAATTTTATGTGGGATTCACATAAGTGAGGGTGTGCATTTGGAGAAGACAAAATATGACTTCCTGCTCTAATATCTTTTCTTATAAAGTGATGGGTCTTTCATAGACAGTTGAGTCTGAAAACCCATTTTATTCTTCTTTTTACTTTGCTCTCTTTAGAAAATTAATAGCAAATTTTCTAAGGAACCACCCTACTTCAGATCAAATACCACTGGTGTCAGTAAAAGTTTTATGGAAAGAGCATTTATGAATCAGCTCCGTTTAACTTTAAAATCATGACAACTCAAAATAGAACACCAAGGAATCATGATTCAACTTGCTCTTTTTAAAGATGTGAGGAAATATCCAAAAATCCTGTCTCTTCAGTTTCTTTTTTGGAAAAAGATGTTCTTTCAGTTCTTAAATAATAAGTGATGATAAACTTCTAAAAGACTACAATGATTAAATTTAGGAATGTAGAAAGCTGCCATTTACAATGAAATGGTAACACACTGACAAATATAATGTGTAACAAGTGAGAAATACTAATACCTGAATAAATTATCAAAAATAAGAGGGAAGCAGAAACTTTATTTGAAAAGGGCATTCCACAAAGATCATAAATTCAGAAAACAATTAAATTAATCAGTTTTCAAAGAAAATTATCAGGGAATTCTAAAAAAAGTTAAAATTGAAATGTAGAAGATATTGATAGCAAGACACATTTTCTTATATTATAAGAGTAATACTTATATTATAAGACAAATTAATAGGAAAAGAAGGTGCTAGGTTAATAGAGAATTTATAAGAATGGTACCAAAATTGTTAATGCTCATTTCATTCTTAAATATTGTTATACCTCTGAAACTGATTATATTTGAAAGTAGAAACTGTGAAATAAAAATTATTTAAGGAATTCCTCAGGTTGACCAGTTTAATGTGAGAAAAGATGAATTAATTTATATGGTCATCATTTTACTTGTATATCTTTATTATTCTTATAAACATGTAAAATTGTAATACACATTTTTCCTTTTATATTTTAGCTTGTATTGTAAAATAAATACTTATGTTACCTTCCCTACCAGTCTTTAAAGTCCAAAATAGGGGAAATTGTCTTATTTCTTCTTTGGATAGGCCATGTGACATTAGCAGCTACTCAATAAATATAGATCAACAAATAATCTCTCCCCTGTGCTATCCAGTAGTCATATAATCTATTTCTAAAAATGAATCTGAAAGAAAAAAACTCACTATACCTTCAACATGTTTTAGAAAGTCATATCCTAGAATCTCAACCCACTTTCCTGCAAGTTAAATCCTTTTACACAAAAGTGAAGAGAGATGGTATTATGTTCATCCTCCAAATTAGAGACAGTCACCAAATATTTGCATGTTCCAAAGGCAAAGTGATCTTTCTGACTAAAGAGGATATTAAAGGACTTACAGTATATCTCTTTGTGTTCCTGCTTATTTCAGATAACAAAAAGCTTTTTTGTTTGTTTGTTAGTGTATATGTGTTTGTGTGAGTGTGTGTGTGTGTGTGTGTGTGTGTAAAACTTCTGTTGGTAGTCTATTAGTAGACATAATTAGTTCAAAAACAAGAATGTTTACTAAAATTCCATAGTAAGGGCAGTAGCTACATGATATTCTCTCCATAAAACTGAGGTGCCCTCTCCAACAAATATACAGAACATCAAGTTGGAAGATTGAACACAAACTCAAAGCACATTGGAAATGAGATACACATATAGTGAACACATTGAAACCAAGACAAATCATTAATCTGGCACCAGAGAATTCCATTGTTTTTTCTCTCTTAATGTGCTTATGCTGATAATCCCTGAATGTAGATGTAATATTGTAGTCGAGCTCTCTGGGCCTGTTCCTTTCTGAAGTTCAGTTCTCAACAGCCAGGGTTAATTCTTCCTTGAATCTATGATTGACTCTCTTCTCTGTTGCCAAGGATTATGCTCCTTGGAGCCACTTCCTGATCTGTTAATCTATCTTTTTGTCTTGCCTGAATGTGCCATTTCTCACTGAGTGAATCTCTGCTGGCAAACAACATGAACAGGAATAAAAGAGAAATATCCATTATTCCTATGGAGAAAATTGCACAGAACTGGGGAAAGCTCTTACTCTATCAACTATTTCCATGATTCAAAAGCTTAATGTTTTAAAGACTACCTATAGAGGACCCAATCTTTAATCAGGCAAGAACAAATTATCTTCCTTTTTTATTATTTTATTAATTTTATAATTATACATTTTTGACAGTATATATGCATGAGTAATTTTTATAACATTATCCCTTGTATTCATTTTTCCAGATTTTCCCCTCCCTCTCTCTACTCCCTCCCCTAGATGATAGGCAATCTCATATATTTTACATGTGTTACAGTATAACCTAGATATAATATATGTGTGTAAATCCGATTTTCTTATTGCACATTAAGTATTGAATAAGTAACCTGGGTAGATAGACAGTAGTGCTAATATTTTACATTCAATTCCCAGTGTTCCTTCTCTGGGTGTAGTTGTTTCTGTACATCATTGATCAGCTGGAAGTGAGTGGTATCTTCTCTATGTTGAAGATATCCACTTCCATCAGAATACATCTTCATACATCATTGTTGAAGTGTATAATGATCCCCTAGTTCTGCTCGTTTCACTCAGCATCAGTTCATGTAAGTCTCTCCAAGCCTTTCTGAATTCATCCTGCTGCTCATTTCTTATAGAGCAATAATATTCCATAGCCTTCATATACCATAATTTACCCAACCATTCTCCAATTGATGGACATACATTCATATTCCAGTTTCCAGCCACTACGAAAAGAGCTGCCACAAACATTTTGGCACATACAGGTCCCTTTCCCCTCTTTAGTATTTCTTTGGGATATTAAGCCCACCACTGCTGGATCAAAGGGTATGCACAGTTTGATAACTTTTTGGGCATAGTTCTAGATTGCTCTCCAAAATGGCCAGATTCTTTAACAACTCCACCAACAATGTATTAGTGTTCCAGTTTTCCCACATCCCCTCCAACATTCATCATTATTTGTTCCTGTCATCTTGGCCAATCTGACAGGTGTGTAGTGATATCTCAGAGTTGTCTTAATTTGCATTTCTCTGATCAGTAATGATTTGGAACACTCTTTCATATGAGTGGATATAGTTTCAACAAAGTATCTTCCAATTCCACCAGAGAGATTTTTTTTCACTTTTTATAACAGGATAAAAAGTCAATCATCTTTATACTTGGACACATCAATACTTTGATACTTTTATTTTCTACTCTTTCCTGTGATTACATCAACTAGATTAGAAAATAGGCAGAATTCTAACCTGTACTAGATGGAAGAAATAATCCATGATAGAAGACAGAGGGAAAAAAAAGATTATGAGCAGACTGAAAGGAGGCAAAAACTCATAGCAGGAGTTCTGAATGACATAAAGCAAAAGGGAAATAAATAAAAGTTTGGTCTTTGAAACTTATAGAAGTTATTAAATGTGAATTTTAGATGTTCCATATTAACAGCATCCCTTGCTATACTGAAGAGAGATTTTGAGACAGCTGGTACAAGAAAATCATTAGGAACCCTGAGAAAAAGAGGTGGTTGTTGTTCAGTCATTTTAGTTTTGTTTGACTCTTCATGACCACTTTTGGATCAAATCATATGGGATTTATTTGGCAAAGATCCTGAAATGGTTTGCTATTTCCTTTTCCAGCTCATGTTATGATTAGAAAATTGAAAAAAACAGGATTAAGTGACTTGTCCAGGATCATTCAGCTACAAAGTATCTGAATCCAGATGACCTCACATCTTCCTGATTCTAGATCTACTGCTCTACCCACTGTCCCACCTAGCTGCCACTACTTGTTAAAAGAAATAGGTAGCAGTTAATGATGATTTGACTTTTAGAAGGTATACTATTTTCCTGAAGAACTTATCTGAAATACAATGAAGAGTCCTTAGATTTTTTAAACACAATGACTACCAGCCTCCCCTGCTGATTAATGGATGAATAACAATGTGAAAAGAAACTGAGGTTCTGAATAAGAAAATGAAGGATTTAAAAACCAAGTGACAATGCTTTCTTTCATTTTCTTCAAGATAAAGATAGGGGATTTTGAAAGAAAAGAAAAATGTTGGAAGGGGGAAAAAAGCTGTGGGAAGTAAATGATGTTGAAAAAATTTGTTGTTTTCTAGGTCATGCTATAAGGATTAGAAATGAAGGGTTCTTGAATGAATAAGGAAAAACAAACCAAAGAAGTATATTTTTCAAAAACTGTAGAGCTACCAGAACTATTATGGATGAACTTCAACATAAAGCAAATGCTTTTAAATTTGTACTGAGACTGTGAATATAGAGTTCTGACTTTTTCATTAGTGATAAACAGCAGCAAACTATGAAGAGATAATTAGTGAGCTGCCCACTTCTACTGCTTGGGCCATATTGATAGAGACACTATCTCCAGTTATGCATATCATAGCTCATCCATACTTATCCATTCAACTCATGGAGTTGATGCAACAGGCTGAAAACTTTCCTCTCAATTTCTTGACATTGCTGGATACCAATGAGTATATTCTACTCTTTTCTTCCTCCTACCTCATACCTCTCCTCAGTATGCTTTGCTGGGATCTTCATCCAGGTTATTCCTGCTAACTGTGGATGTCTCAGTTTTCTCTCCTGGACCTTTTACTCTTTCCCTATACTATTTTAATTCATCTCAGACACTCCCCTGGATTCAATGGTCAACTTCATACTGATGATTTTCAAATGCATCTATTTAGTTTTAATTTATCTACATACGCCTGAACTCTTAGCCTCAAGTTTCCACTGAAACAGATGCCACTAAGAAATCTTAAATTTAACATGTACAAAACCAAAATAATTATCTTTTTTCCAATACCCTTCCCTTTTACCAAATTCCCTATTACAGTTGAGAATATCACCATTCTAGCAATCACCCATGTTCACAATCGAGGTGGCATCCTTGATCCTTCTCACTTTATCTCACACAACACCACTCCCAATGATATCCAGTCTTTTGCCAAGACCTAATGATTTTACTTTCACAACTTAAATATGCTTCTTTCTGATATTGCTATTCCCTTGGTATATCATCACATTATGCCTGTACTATTGCAATAGCTTACTGGTAGTTCCACCTGACACAAATCTTCCTCCATACCAATCTATCCTCTACTCAACTGTCAAAGTGATCTTCCTCAGTAAATTTCAATAACTCTTTATAGCCTTCAGGATGGAACATCCTCATTCTCATTCTCATCACTCTCATTCTCCTCATCATTATCATCACAACAGTATTAATAACAACAAATAATATTTATTTAGCATTTTACTATTTGCCAGGCACTATGCTAAGCCATTTACAATTATTACTCCGTTTGATCCTCATAATCCCGGGAGATAGTGACTTGCCCTGGATCACACAGTTAATAAATACCTAAGATTTAAATGTAGGTCTTTTTAACTCTAGATTCTTAACATCCTCTGCTAGTCAGTAGCCTTCATAACCTATCCCTTTCCAGTTTTCTAATCTTCTTACATCTGCCCTTTTACCTCTACCCTACAATGCAGATTATGTATATTATTTGTTATCTAATGACACTGATCTCCTTGTTGTTCCTCACACAAGACACTGTACCTCCAAACTGAGCATTTTCGCTAAATTGTTCCCATGCTCTGAATGCTTCCTCTCCTGGTTTCTTTGGATTCATTGAGGTCCTAGGTAAAATTTCATATTTTAAAGAAAGCCTTTCCTGAGACCCCTTAATTTTACTGTCTTCTCTCTGTTGATTATTTAAAATTTAACCTGCATATACCTTCTTTGTACATAATTATTTGCATATTGTCTCCCCCATGAGAGTGTGAGTTTCTTGAGAACAAGGACAATTTTTTGCATTTCTTTGTACCTTTAGTAGAGAGCCTCATACATAGTAGGTATTTAACAAATGTTTACTGACTGGATGAATGATTGTTACAGTTAGATTGAACAGTGATAATCAACTATCATGTTTATAAGAGCTTGTTTATCAGAAATTCAAAAATGTATTATAATTGGTTCAAATGAGTAAAAAATCTTGCAGAATGCTTTCTCTGAACTGCTGGAGTCTTTTGAAATTAAACATTTTACTGGAGATGTTTTTGAGAAGTTTTGTTCTCAACTTACCACAGGCATTTCTTCCTGTTTGTTGGACTAAAAAATCCCTAAGAACAAACTCTTTCTCATGATATTTCAGAGAAATTTACTCTTAACCTTCTCTGATTGTTCCTGGCCACCTGAAGTTCAGAGGTGAATGAAAAGGAAAAGGAAGAGGGAGACATTTACCAAGTAGTTCAAAATTTTATAAAAGTAGACTTGCCTTATCTAATCTTAAGAGTATCTTGGAATTAGAGCTAATTATTTTTTATGAATGCACCAGTACTCATACTCTGAACTTGTACCATTACATTCTGTATAGCCAGGTGCTTTGGGGAATATTTTGTAAGTGAAGCAAATCGCATTATAGTTCATTAGAAAGAACAACATTTGGGATCTGGGAGATACGTTCTGCTCTTTTCTGCTGTAGCTATTTGTATGACCCCAGGAAAGTCCTTCAAAACCTTCCTGACTCTCAGTTTTCTTATCTACAAACAGGAAGAAATTTTATGACTTTAAAAGCACCACTTAAACTCATTTTTTAAAAAATAGTGTGGTTTGTTCATCTGCTGTTGTTTCCTTTCTTTTTCCAACACTCTGTGGGTGCAAAATTGAGCCACAATAATTGATATTCAATGACTGTCAATCTCTGTTTGGTGATGTTATGGCAGTTTTTCTCCTAGGAATTAAAACATCTTTAAAGCAGCACTATAACTACAAATTCTTACTCCAAAAGGCAAATCAAATTGAGGTTTGGGGAAGGGGGAGGAAGATATTATAGTGATACAAAGGATGGTTCTCTGAGTCTTAAATAGTCAAATAAAGAGATGTAATGGTGCTCTCCCAAAGAGCCTACCAAATGTCCCTATTCCTTGAGATCCCAGAAGGAAGAAAAGGAGAAATGACATTAGGCTTCCCCAAGATAGTAAAAGAAAGCTGGCCCTAGGGGAAAGGATATGTGTCGATTAGCTCCTGAGAATATCTGGAAGGGACCCTTGGGAGGAATAGCAATTGGATTACTGACTGGAGGCAGAGAACTGTCATAGTGGTTCCCCAAGATGTTGGTACTTAAGAGTTCTGCCCTAATTATAACCCGGCCTTCTTTAACAATAAAAATTAGTCATAGCATGGCTCAAGGACACCTAAAAGAAACTTAGGATTCAAGAAAGTCTAAGGAACTCAACAGTTATGGTGTACTCAGTTGCAACAGTGATTTCAGGAAATACAGTATAATTTTTGAGAATTGTAATTTGAGGATTTGGAAACTGGGTTAAAAGAATTGGTTTTGATTCTTAGTTCAAATACTCTCTGTATGAAGTTAAGAAGGCACACTTATAAGGGAGTGTAGGCTATTCAGGATAGATTGCAAAGTGCATGGAGGAAAGTCATATAGGAGAAAACTGGAAAGATTGGAAGCAGTGTAATTGTGAAGAGCTCTAAATGACAAATAGAGGAGTTACATTTGATCCTAATAGGAAGGCCCTGGGCCTAACTGAATTGGAGGGGGAGTTAAGTGGTCAAGGGAACATTTTAGGAAAATCACTTTAGTAAAATTACTTAGGCAATTCCAAAAAAGATGGATGGATTCAATCAGAGAAAGAGTTAATAACCAAGAAAGAGTTTGTGGAGGTGGAAATGATAATCTTCAGCAATTGATTTGAAATGTGAGGGAAGTGTAAGTGAATAATCAAAACTAATACTGAATTTGGGAATGTGAGGGATTGGAAACGTTCTAGTAGCTTCAATAAAAATATAGAACTTTGGAAGAAGGATGAATTTTGAGGGAAAGATAATGAGTTCAATTTTGTACACGATAAATTTAACATATCCAATTAGCTATCAGAAATGCACAACTGGATCTGAAGGGAAAGACTAGAGCTTAATATAAAAGTTTGGGAATACGCTGCATAAAGATAATTCAGACCCATAGAACTGAGGTCACTAATTTTAAGAATAAAAAGAGAGGAGAAAGGACCTCAGGCTTAGGGTTATTTTTACAAGTAAAGGGGCATGATATTCATAAACCAATCAAGGAAAATGAAGAGTGGTCAGACAAGTAAAGAGAGAAAAAAAAAATGTAAAATGAAGAAAATTTAAAGAGAAAATCCAAAATGAAAAGACAGGTAGCTATCAATTTCATAAAGAGGTTGAGAAGGATAAAAAGAAGATCAGATTTAAATGAACACTGGTCAGGGCAGCTAGGAGGCCCATTGGATAGAGCACCAGCTTTGAAGTCAGAAGGACCTGAGTTCAAATCTGACCTCAGACACTTAATACTTCCTGGCTGTATGACCCTGAGCAAGTCACTTAATCTCATTTCCGTGGCTAAAAAACAAAAAAATCAACTGTGACTTTGGATGAGTAATTCTTAGTGCTATAGTAAGAAAACAAATCACAAAATGTTGAGAAGTGATAGAAGAGAAGAAATGAAGACAACTGATATAAATAGCTTTTTTGGGAATTTGGCTATGAAAGAGGAAGTAAAAGACAATATTTTGAGGAGACAGTAACATGTTTCAAGCTGGGAAAACTTGTACATATTTAGCAATAACAGGGAAGAAACTAATATATAGAAATAGAATAAAGATTAGAAAGAAAGAGAGGATAATGATAAAGGTAATCTTCAATGAAACTGAAAGAGACACCATGAAGAATAGCACATAACAGTCATCCTTGGAGAAGATAAATTGTTGTTTGTCCTTTGTTCTCTAAAGGGATCAATAACATCAAGAATTGGGTTTAAATGAGATGTGCAAAGTCATTACCTTCACTGTGTCCTCTGAAGCTATCTGGGTTCAGTGGCAAAACATAGATTAACATGGCTGGAGTTAGCCTTGAAGCAGTGGGAAACCTTGGGCTTTTAAAATAGGGTCTTTCCCAAGGCTCACTTTGTCTGAAGCAACACCCATTCAGTGATTGAGGCTAGGTTTTAAAAACCTAAAAAAATTAATCTGGGAAGGGAAGAGTGTCAAGATTTTTGGTCAGAACAAAAGCAATTGCCTTTTACTCTCACTCAGAGCCATCAAAAGCCAAATGATGAACCAGTGAGACTTAGACTAGGACCTATTGTTGGCCAGTCATGACTTGGGTCTAAGCCAAAAGACTTGGATCTGAGGTGCAGTCAAATAGCTCCATTTGAATCTCAATGGACTTTATCAAAGCCTGTTTTTCCAGTGTTATATTTCAAGAAATGATAAATGAAACTACATGGGGCAAAAGAAATGATAGAATAATATTTATTTCCCCTATTTAGGGGAGAAAAAAAATCTAGCCCATAAAACCTAAAATATCTTGTGAAGTTTCAGCTGTCAAAATTAATATTCCTTTGGGCAGAACATCCACAGATAAGAGTATGATTTCCTATGTGGATAGAAACAAAAAAGAGAGAGGAGGAAAGAAGGGGAGAAGGAAGGAAGGAAGGAAGGAAGGAAGGAAGGAAGGAAGGAAGGAAGGAAGGAAGGAAGGAAGGAAGGAAGGAAGGAAGGAAGGAAGGAAGGAAGGAAGGAAGGAAGGAAGGAAGGAAGGAAGGAAGGAAGGAAGGGGAAAAGGGAGGGAAAAAGGGAGGGAGGGAAGGAGCACTGCCAAACTGGAATTGGCCATTTGGATCCCCAGTGAGAGTGCTACTTGGAAAAGAAAAATAGATGAGAAAATTAGAAGGGAAGACAGGCACGCACAGCCAGACAGAAAGCAGAGAGAAAAGACAGAAAGAGACAAAGAGGATCTAAAATTAAATATTAATAATTGATTTTATTTAGGGTCTTTATTTAGGGTTTCTATAAGCCAGTAATGAAGGGAAAAGATGATAATTTCTTCTTTAAAAACATGCTTTTATTTTGTTTATTCAAATAGGTTTTTCTTTTAATATTCTCCATGTAACCGATGGCACTAAGAAAAGATAAAGTACTCACTTTAGTCAATTTATTTCCAAGACTTTATGGTAAAAAGATCTAACAGGAAGGAAGAGGGAAAAAAAATACTTAATCTGAGATTTCCAACTTTTTAAACCACAATTTCTATTGGAAAGATAAAGAAGATAGAAAAAAAGTGCTATCTTTGAAAAGACTTTTTTCCCATTAAAATAAACCTTAAATCTATTGAACAGCCAGAAACTTAAAAAAAAGCACGATTTTTTATATCACATAAAATCTCATCATTGTTTTAATTCCTAAAAGAATTAAATGTACTTTTAGAAATATCCTCAAAAGCTTTAAAGTTCATTTGCAGAGCTCCCCCTGCTGATTTACAATAGCAAATATTAGCTGTTATGGAAGAAAATATTAACGTAAAAAACTATTCTTGCCTCTTGTGAAACCATGTGCAATTCCTGGGTGTTATACCCTCAGATTTCCTATTGTCTCCTAAAGAAAGATTTAAGTTCCTTAGCATGACATTCAAAGACTCTTCCCTCTCCCCCCAATCTGACCCCAAATTGCTTCCCACTATGGCTCAATTAAGTTCTTCATATGCCATTCTCCATCTAAAGCTGTCACCTTTCAAAGAGACTTTATGCTTTCGCACCTCCTCATCTTTTCCTATATTGTCCCCAGGCCTAGAAAAACCCGTTGCTTTTTTCTAAACATCCTAAAGATTCTTCCAGGCCCAGATAAAATATTTTCCCTACCCAAGTTATTTTTTATTTCCTCCACTAGACATAGTAATTTTTCTTTATCTGACCTCATAGTACTTTGTATTCCTCTTATGAATGTATCATGCTCCAATTAATACTATTTGTGGATATTCCTTATGAGACTGTATTGAGGATCATGTCTTATGATCACAAGATCATATATTTAGGGGTATAAACCATCAAGTTCACATGAGGAAATTGAGGCCTTGAAAAGTTAAATGAGTTTATCAGTTTTTAAATAACAATTAAGTTTCTAAAGTACAATTTGAACCCAGGTCAACCTGATAAATCCAGTACCCTATATACTATATCATTCCTTCTTTCTTTACACTCTCATATTCCTCAGTGTCTCTAACACAAGGCACTGAATATATTGCCTTATAATTATTTGTTGAATAAATGGATTATTGCTGAAATTGGGATCAGGAACTAGGGCTCCCACTTTCAATACTTACTATGAACAAATAGCCTATTGTGATACTATCTGAAGATTAAAATATTAGTTTATCTGTGCTCTAATCCTAGGATGAGAGGATAAATCTAATGAATATCCTCTATAAAATATCATTTTTCTCTCTCTCTCCCTCTCTTCCTCTCTTTGTCTCTGTCTCTCTGTCTCTGTCTCTCTCTCTCTCTCTCTCTCTCTCTCTCTCTCTCTCTCTCTCTCTCTCTCTCTCTCTTCCCCCCTCTCTCTCCCTCTCGCTTTCCCTCCCCACTGTTTCTGAAAGGAGTCATCCAAAAACAACAATAATCTTCACAGAAACAAAACTAAACCTAAAACCAAGACTTTAACAGGGTACAATATTGATCTATGCTAAAAAAAAAAAATTCTCTAACTATAGTCATAGGGGACCTTTTTAGATATTATTTTTAAAAACATCTACCTAAAATTAAAATAATGGATTATACAAATTAAGACAACTCTGAGATACCACTACACACCTGTCAGATTGGCTAGAAGGACAGGGAAAGATGATGTGCAATGTTGGAGGGGATGTGGGAAAACAGGGACACTAATACATTGTTGGTGGAATTGTGAATATATCCAGCCATTCTGGAGAGTGATTTGGAACTGTGCTCAAAAAGTTATCAAATTGTGCATACCCTTTGATCCAACAGTGTTACTACTGGGATTATATCCCAAAGAGATTTTAAAGAAGGGAAAGGGACCAGTATGTGCAAGAATGTTTGTAGCAACCCTCTCTGACATGGCCAGAAACTGAAAAGTGAGCAGATGCCCATCAATTGGAGAATGGCTGAATAAATTGTGGTATATGAATGTTATGAAATATTATTGTTCTGTAAGAAATGACCAGAAGGATGGTTTCAGAAAGCCTGGAGAGACTTAAATGAACTGATGCTGAGCAAAATGAGCAGGACCAGGAGATCATTATATACTTCAACAACAATGCTATACTATGATCAATTCTGATGGACGTGGCCACAAATGGAGCAGTAATGAACTGAACCAACTACACCCAATGAAAGAACTCTGGGAGATGACTATGAACCACTACATAGAATTCCCAATCCCTCTTATTTTTGTCCACCTGCATTTTTTATTTCCTTCACAAGCTAATTGTACACTATTTCAAAGTCCGATTCTTTTTGTACAGCAAAATAACTGTTTGAACATGTGTACATATATTGTATTTAATTTATACTTTAACATATTTAATATGTATTGGTCAACCTGCCACCTGGGGGAAGAGGTGGGGGAAAGACGGGAAAAGTTGGAACAAAAGGTTTTACAATTGTCAATGCTGAAAAATTACACATGCATATATTTTGTAAAAAAAAAAAAAAAAAATGCTATAATAATAAAAATAACGACTTCCGGCCAAGATGGTGGGAGAGGAGGCAAACAGCTGCTTGAGCTCCACAATTTCTCTCAGGACTTACTTCATGACAAGTCTCAGAATTAATGCTTGACCAGAAAAAAAGCCCACAAATAATCACCAACAGAAGACATCCTTGAAATTCACCAGAAAAGGTCTGTGTTTGCTCGGGGGAGGGGATTAACAGACTGGGCCCAGACTAAGGGCAAGCAGCGAGAGCAAGGGCTCTAATTATTGACAGCTTCTGTATGGAGAGAGAGCAGACTTCAAACCCTGAGGAGACTAAATGCAGATTGTCTCCAGAGGAATCCCCTAAAGGGAATATGAGCTGTTCCTTAATACACAAGACTCTCATAGAGGAAATCCAAAAGGCTCTCACAAGAGAGCTAGAAGAGAAATGGGGAAAGGAAAGGGAAACTTGGCAAGAGAGCTTGGAGATATTACCAAAGTGGATAAAGAAATCAAATCATTGAGGAAAGGGAAGCTTGGCAAGAGATTTTGGAGAAGTCATCCCAGGCATTTAAAGACAGAGTGGATAAAGAAAACAAATCATTGAGAAATAAAATTAGTGAGTTGGAAAAAGAAAACAGCTCTCTAAAAAATAAAATGGATGAAATGGAAAAAAATTCCATAGAAGAAAAAATCTTACTTAAAAACTCAATTGGACAATTACAAAAAGATATTTAAAAAGTGAATAAAGAAAATACATCATTGAAAATTAGACTCGAACAAGTAAAAATGAATGACTCAAGGAGAAACCAAGAAGTAGTCAAGCAAAACCAGAAAAACGAAACAATTGAAAAGAATGTCAAGTACTTTATTGGAAAGATAACAGACCTGGAAAACAGATCCAGGAGACATAATTTGAGAATAATTGAACTCCCTGAAAAATGTGAGGAAAAAAAGAGGTTGGACACTATTTTCCAGGAAATTATCAAGGAGAACTGACCAGATGTTTTGGAAACAGAGGATAAAATAAACATTGAAAAAATTCATCAATCACCTACTGAAAGGGACCCCAAAATCAAAATGCCAAGTTCAAGAACCATCAGATGAAGGAAAAAATACTGGAAACTGCTAGAAAAAAGCAATTCAGATATGGAGGAGCCACAATAAGGATAACCCAGAATCTAGCAGCGTCCACATTAAAAGAACGAAGGGCCTGGAATATGATATTCCAAAAGGCTAGGGAACTTGGTATGCAGCCAAGAATAACTTACCCAGCAAAAATTAACATCGTTTTACAGAGAAAAAGATGGATATTTAACGAAATAAATGAATTCCATCTACTCTTGATGAAAAAACCAGACCTACACAAAATGTTTGATCTTCAAATACAGAACTCAAGAGATTTCTAAAAAGGTAAAAATAAATCTTGAGAACTATATTACTTCCATAAAGATATGTAAAGAACACATGTATAATTTTTCCTAGAAACTAGAGGTGGAAAGGAAATTATATCATAAAAAAGGGTAAAGTGATGGTACCACAGCTCATGAAGAGGCAAAGGTTAAAGAGAAAGAAAGGAGGGAGATGAACATAGTGTGTATCAATAGATATATTCGATTTATGGTGAAACTTCTTCCACTTCATTGAAAAGTGGGTGGGAAGGAGTAAGCTAAGGGGAAGGGAATACAGAAATTGTGAGGAAAAGGGATAAAATAAGGGAAGTAACTTTAAGGTGGGGGAGGGATACTAAAAAGGGAGGGCTGTGACAAGCAAGTGGTATTTCACAAGTTTAATACTGGGGAGGGGGATAAGAGGGAAGGAAAGGAAAAAAAGCATAAGCAGGGGTTAACAGGATGGCAAGCAATATAGAATTAGTCATTCTAACCATAAATGTGAATGGGGTAAACTCCCCCATAAGAAGAAAGCAGTTATCAGACTGGATTAAAAACCAGAATCCTACTATATATTGTTTATAGGAAACACACCTGAAACAGGGTGATACATTCAAACTAAAACTAAAAGGGTGGAGCAGAATCTGCTATGCTTCAGGTGAAGCTAAAAAAGCAGGGGTAGCCATCCTCATCTCAGATCAAGCAAAAACAAAAACTGATCTAATTAAAAGAGATAAGGAAGGGCATTATATCTTGCTAAAGGGTAGCATAGATAATGAAGCAGTATCAATATTAAACATATACGCACCAAGTGGTACAACATCTAAATTCTTAAAAGAGAAATTAAGAGAGCTGCAAAAAGAAATAGACAGCAAAACTATAATAGTGGGAGATCTCAACCTTGCACTCTCAGAATTAGATAAATCAAACCACAAAATAAATAAGAAAGAAGTCAAAGAGGTAAATAGAATACTAGAAAAGTTTGATATGATAGATCTTTGGCAAAAGCTAAATGGAGACAGAAAGGAGTACACTTTCTTCTCAGCAGTTCATGGAACCTATACAAAAATTGATTATATACTAAGACATAAAAACCTCAAAATCAAATGCAGTAAGGCAGAAATAGTAAATGCATCCTTTTCAGACCACAATGCAATGAAATTTACATTCAATTAAAAGCCAGGGGAAAATAGGCCAAAAAATAATTGTAAACTAAATAATCTCATACTAAAGAATGATTGGGTGAAACAGCAAATCATAGACATAATTAATAACTTCAACCCAAGAAAATAACAATAATGAGACATCATACCAAAATGTGTGGGATACAGCCAAAGCAGTAATAAGGGCAAGTTTTATATCTCTAGAGGCCTACTTGCATAAAATAGAGAAAGAGAAGGTCAATGAACAAGGCTTACAACTAAAAATGCTAGAAAAGGAACAAATTAAAAACCCCAGACAAACGCAAAACTTGAAATTCTAAAAATAAAATGTGAGATTAATAAAATTGAAAGTAAAAATAACTATTGAATTAATTAATAAAACTAAGAGTTAGTTCTATGAAAAAGCCCACAAAACAGACAAATCCTTAGTAAATCTGATTTAAAAAAGAAAGAGGAAAAACAAATTGATAGTCTTAAAAATGAAAAGGGAGGACTCACCACTAATGAAGAGGAAATTAGAATAATAGTTAGGAGCTACTTTGCCCAACTTTATGCTAATAAATTCAATAACTTAAAT
This sequence comes from Sminthopsis crassicaudata, assembly GCF_048593235.1. NCBI lineage: Eukaryota > Metazoa > Chordata > Mammalia > Dasyuromorphia > Dasyuridae > Sminthopsis > Sminthopsis crassicaudata. Next base: position 260,382,342 of record NC_133617.1, on the reverse strand, counting down.
GAAATGGAAAAATACCTTCAAAAATATAGCTTGCCCAGATTAACAGAGGAAGAAATAAATAGTCTAAATAGTCCCATTTCAGAAAAAGAAATAGAACAAGCTATTAACCAACTCCCTAAGAAAAAATCCACAGTACCAGATGTATTTACATGTGAATTCTACAAAACATTTAAAGAACAACTAATTCCAATGCTATATAAACTATTTGAAAAAAGAGGAATTGAAGGAGTCCTACCAAATTCCTTTTATGACACAGATATGGTATTGATACCTAAACCAGGTAGGCTGAAAAGAGAGGAAGAAAATTATAGACCAATCTCCCTAATGAATATTGATGCTAAAATCTTAAATAAAATATTAGCATAAAGACTACAGAAAACCATCCCTATGGTAATACACTATGACCAAGTGGGATTTATACCAGCAATGCAGGGCTGGTTCAATATTAGGAAAACTATTAGCATAATCGACCATATCAATAACCAAATTAACAAAAATCATATGATCATCTAAATAGAGCACAAAAAGCATTTGATAAAATCCAATATCCATTCCTACTAAAAAAACTTGAGGGTATAGGAATAAATGAACTATTCCTTAAAGTAATGAGCATATATGTAAAACCGTCAGTAAACATCATATGTAATGGTGATAAACTGGAACCTTAGTCTGTAAGATCAGGAGTGAAACAAGGTTGCCCATTATCACCGTTACTATTCAATATTGTACTACAAATGCTAGCCTCGGCAATAAGAGCCGAGAAAGAGATTCAAGGAATTAGAGTAGCTAATAAGGAAATCAAATTATCACTCTTTGCAGATGACATGATGGTATACTTAGAGAACCCCAAAGACTCTGCTAAAAAGCTATTAGGAATAATTCAGAACTTTAGCAAAGTTGCAGGATACAAAATAAATCCACATAAATCCTCAGCATTTTTATACATTACCAACACAATCCAACAGCAAGAGATACAAAGAGAAATTCCATTCAAAATAACTGTCTATAGTATAAAATATTTGGGAATATATCTACCAAAGGAAAGTCAAGAATTATATGCAAAATTACAAAACAGTTGCCATAAAAATGAAGTCAGATTTAAATAATTGGAAAGACATTAAGTGCTCTTGGATAGGCCAAGCCAATATAATTAAGATGACAATACTCCCTAAACATCTATTTATTTAGTGCTATACCAATCAGACTCCCAAGAAGCTATTTTAATGACCTAGAAAAAATAACAGCAAAATTCATATGGAAGAACAAAAGGTCGAGAATTTCAAGGGAAGTAATGAAAAAAAAAATCAAATGAAGGTGGCCTACTGTACCTGATTTAGAACTATATTATAAAGCAGCAGTCACCAAAACCATTTGGTATTGGCTAAGAAATAGACTAGTTGCTCAGTGGAATAGGTTAGGTTCACAAGACAAGATAGTGAATAAAAATAGCAATCTAGTGTTTGACAAACCCAAAGATCCCAACTTTTAGCATAAGAATTCATTATTTGACAAAAACTGCTGGGAAAACTGGAAATTAGTATGGCAGAAACTAGGCATGGACCCACACTTAACACCACATACTAAGATAAGATCAAAATGGGTCCATGATTTAGGCATAAAGAACGAGATCATAAATAAATTAGAGGAACATAAGATAGTTTACCTCTCAGACTTGTGGAGGAGGAAGGAATTTGTGACCAAAGGAGAACTAGAGATCATTATTGATCACAAAATAGAAAATTTTGATTACATCAAATTAAGAAGCTTTTGTACAAACAAAACTAATGCAAACAAGATTAGAAGGGAAGTAACAAATTGGGAAAACATTTTTACAGTTAAAGGTTCTGATAAAGGCCTAATCTCCAAAATATACAGAGAATTAACTCTAATTTATTAGAAATCAAGCCATTCTCCAATTGATAAATGGTCAAAGGATATGAACAGACAATTTTCAGATGATGAAATTGAAATTATTTCCACTCATATGAAAGAGTGTTCCAAATCACTATTGATCAGAGAAATGCAAATTAAGACAACTCTGGGATACCACTACATACCTGTCAGATTGGTTAAGATGACAGGAACAAATAATGATGAATGTTGGAGGGGCTGTGGGAAAACTGGAACACTGATGCATTGTTGGTGGAGTTGTGAAAGAATCCAAACATTCTGGAGAGCAATCTGGAATTATGGCCCAAAAGTTATCAAACTGTGCATACCCTTTGACCCAGCAGTGCTACTCCTGGGCTTATATCCCAAGGAAATACTAAAGAAGGGAAAGGGACCTGCATGTGCCAAAATGTTTGTGGCAGCCCTTTTTGTAGTGGCTAGAAACTGGAAAATGAATGGATGTCCATCAATTGGAGAATGGTTGGGTAAATTATGGTATATGAATGTTATGGAATATTATTGTTCTGTAAGAAATGACCAACAGGATGAATACAGAGAGGCTTGGAGAGACTTACATCAACGGATGCTGAGTGAAATGAGCAGAACTAGGAGATCATTATACACTTCAACAACAATACTATATGAGGATGTATTCTAACGGAAGTGGATATCTTCAACATAGAGAAGAGCTAATCCAATTCCAATTGATCAATGATGGACAGAATCATCTACACCCAGAGAAGGAACACTGGGAAATGAGTGTAAACTGTTAGTATTTTTTTGTTTTTCTCCCCAGGTTATTTTTACCTTCTGAATCCAATTCTTCCTTTGCAACAACAACAACAACAACAAAATTCGGTTCTGCACATATATATTGTACCTAGGATATACTATAAGATATTTAATATGTATGGGAATGCCTGCCATCTAGGGGAGGGGGTAGAGAGAAGGAGGGGAAAAATTCGGAACAGAAGGTAGTACAAGGGATAATGTTGTAAAAAAAATTACCTATGCATATATACTGTCAAAAAATGTTACAATTATAAAATATTTAAAAAACTAATAATTTTAGCTATACTCAAGAAACTTTCCTGATAAATATGAGTATAACAAAGATGCCTCCTTCCCCCATTATTATTTGAGATAGTTTAGAAAAGCAAGAAATAACAATTATAAAAGGGGAATGGAGAGAAGAGCATTAATACAGGTAAAGAAGAGATAAAACTACATCTATTTTCAGAAAGGAGAAAGTAATAGAAAAAGTACTTCTAACATGCACCAGATTTAACAATAACCTGAAAGTAGAATTTGTATTTGTCCATGTGGTTGAATTTTCTTCTACATAGCTATACTCAAGAAACTTTCCTGATAAATATGAGTATAACAAAGATGCCTCCTTCCCCCATTATTATTTGAGATAGTTTAGAAAGGCAAGAAATAACAATTATAAAAGGGGAATGGAGAGAAGAGCATTAATACAGGTAAAGAAGAGATAAAACTACATCTATTTTCAGAAAGGAGAAAGTAATAGAAAAAGTACTTCTAACATGCACCAGATTTAACAATAACCTGAAAGTAGAATTTGTATTTGTCCATGTGGTTGAATTTTCTTCTACATATGTAGACTAGTTCATTTCAAGGATGAAATCTGTGAGGTTAAAATGTTATCTTTCAATTGTTACATTTACATCCCACCCCAATTACATTTTAAGTATCATTTTGTCCAGATAAGTTTGTTAGGTATTTTATTACAAATGTTATTGGCCTAATAATTGATATAGTATTTTGTCATTCTCAATGTATCTTTACAATCATCTTCTGAAATAAGTAGTAAAAATATCTCTTGAGTTCAGCTAAAAAAGGCAGCAAGGTGGTATAGTGTGCTGGGTCTAAAGTCAGGAAGACTCATTTCCTCTGTTCAAATCTTTTGCATCTAATAACTTTCTAGCTGTGTGACCCCAGGCAAGTCATTTAAACCTGTTTCCTCTGTTTCTTCATCTGTAAAATGAATCAAAAAACTAAATATTCTAGTATTTCTACTCCCCTGGCAAACCATTCTAGTATCTTTGTCAAGAATACTCTAATTGGTCTCATGAAAAATTGGACACACTTGAAATGACTAAATAACAACAGCTAAGAAAGCTCAGAATCAAAGGAGTATGAGTGGAAGTCCTCAGCTATAAAATGGGGGAGAGGGATGCTTGAGGAGAGATAAAAAATTATTTGGAATAGCTGCTGTAGGAAGTGGGAATAGTGAACCAATTAGTAAAACAGGAGAGTTTTGCTTCTACAGTGAGGACAAGATTGAAATTGTGTAGCAAATTTGGAGTGAATATAACATAGCAAGTGTAAAACAAGACACACTTGATAGTATCTGGTTAACTAAGTCATATAAGTCTTAAACAAGTTAGTATAGAATTGCAAAAGACTAATTTAGCATCTAATTAGGACAAATAAATATTCTCACTAAGAATTCCCCGGACAAGCCCGATTAGCCTCCATGTACCTCAAACAACTCTCAAGAACTCACTAAAGTCAAAGATGGGTTGCTGTCATAGGAGGGAGTTCTCAGATCAGGATAGATCTATGGATCAAATAAGCATTTATTAAGCATCTACTACTATGTATTAGGCACTGTGCTGTTTTACAAATACTCACGACCCTACTATTGTCCCCCTTTACAGTTGGTGGAATTGAGGCAAACAGAGGTTAGATAATAGGGTTATATTAATGATTAATAAGTGCCCAAGATTAGATTTGAATTCAGGTCTCCATGGTCAGCATTATATCTCTGCATCACTGTGCCACATAATAGCCTCCAGGATCATAATAAGATCATGAGTCTGAAAGGGACCTCACAGAAGCCATCTAATCCAAGTCCTAATTTTATAGGAATATAGGCATGCAGTAACACAAATAATAAACTTCCCCAAAGCTGTGTCTTTGCACTCTCCTAATGCTAATTAAATCATAACTCTTTCTCATATTCACATGTCCAATTTCCAAATGCTCTATGTTCTTAACCAAGTATCATTTGGAGGTGGGAGAGAGATCCAGACCTGAGATTTTATTCATTTAGGGAAGATTTTATTGAAAAAATTCCCTTATACTAATGGTGATCAGCACCTGACCCAAAATGTGTCATGAGGCACTGAGAGTTAAATGCTTTGCTTGTATGAACTAGTCTTAGAGTCAACACTTGAAAAACCATGTATATCAGGCCTGACCTCAAAGTTTCATTATCCGATGGAGCTTCTCTTATATAGATATAGATATAGACATAGATATATAATTGGCAACAAAAATTCACAAATAACCACCAAACTAACTCTACAACAGCCTGTTGTTCTTATCAGCTCCCTGACCTTCAAGTGCCAGTTTAGGGCCAGCCTCATTCATAAAACCTTCCTTGACTACTCCAGTCTATATTTCTACAACTCCTAGCACACAAAGTTAGTATTTAACTTTTTTTTGTTTTGATCCCTTGTGTTTGTCTATGTGTTACTTACTCTCCCTCTAACATGCTAATAATAAGCTTACATGCATATAAGAGCAAAAATAATCTACATCTATATGGCTCATGCATATTTATAAAGCATTCTTCTAATAACTCTGTGAGGTACACAGTACAAGGATCCTTACAGACAGAAACACAATATTATCCCATCTTATAGAAGAGCAAACAAAGCTCAGAAATTGTGACTTGACTGGGGCCATAAAGCCAGTCAAGTCCAGAACTGGGATTTAAACATAATGTTCTTTCCTCTTTACTCCATTGTCTCGTATATAACAGACTTCTTGAATATAAGGATCATGCTATATTTCTTTCTTTTTTTTTTAATCACTGATACACTTTAAGAATTTCTAAGGCTAGTGCTATAGAAGCTGATTATTTACTACAAGACATAACACCAGAAATTTGAAAAGCTGCTTCTAAGTAATATATAATGTCTTCAGATAGAATTATCTTGGCTAGTAACAATATTAAAATTAATACAAATAGCTAGCATTGAAAAGTACTTCATAAATATTATCTCTTTATTCTCAAAACAATTCTGGGAGATAAGCAATATTATTATCCATATTTTATAGATAAAATTGGGCAGCTAGGTGACATAATGGATAGATTTCCAGGCCAGGATTCAAGAAGACTCATCTTCCTGAATTGAAGGAAATTAGGAAGAGTTGAAATACAGCTTCAGATACTTACTAGCTATGTGATCCTGGGCAAGCCATTAAACCCTACATGATCCCTCACCTATAAAATGAACTAGAGAAGGAAATGACAAACCATTCTAATATCTTTGCCAAGAAAATCCCAAATGGGGTAATGAAAAATCAATTACAACTGAAAATAGCTAAATAAGGACCACAACTGGTCATTAACAAGTGGGACTAAGGAAGATGTTAAGTGATGAGGCTAAATTTGAATTCAACTAAACCAAAAGAGTAGATTTTTCACAAATATAGATAACTAAAAAAGAGTATAATAACCTTGATCCAGCCAATTTTGTTTGTTTTAATTCAAATAACAAGGTGGATTTGTGATCTTATTAATGTGGATATTTCCTCCACAATGCAGATCACAATCCATTCATGCCTGAATAACTTGTAGAATCTGGTCCACGCCTTCCCTGAAATTTAGCCAAATGGTTCCACATAATAAGTTTGAAGTTTTTGTGCAGTCTCTTAAGAAAACAATGATATAGACATTGTTAGTGATATAGACTGCTGATATAAACAACAAAGAAAGCCTATCCCTTGGTTATCTTTTGTTCTTAATAAGTGGCCAGTACAGTCTTTTTTGATCATATTTTCTTTTTTAATGGCATTCTGCACTCTAGTTCTTCATACTTTTTTTATTTGATATTTATTGCAATATATTCACACTTACCATTTGCCTCCTTATTATCTTAGGAGTGATTATTATATTTTAAAAATAACTTGTCAACTTTAACAGGACAAGATGTCAATGAATGGTTAGGTGATAAATGCTTCTGATTCAAGAAGTTTAGAAATATTAAGGGAAAATTTACAAGAAGATAAGTGAGCACAGATTGTGCTATTTTTAAAAAATTCCAGACAGAAATGTGAGATAGCCAGGGAGAGATGGGAAGGACAAATACTGGAAAAAGTCATTGGTACAAGAAGAGTACCTAATCCTCATGCCTTTAATTTGTGAGAAAATGCATTCTTTGGTTATGAGTTTACATGATACTATTTAAATGATGAAAATGAGAGCCCATAAGATTTCATTGAGAGGTTTCATTGACAGTCTGGTTCTCACATCAATAAATTAAGTACCTTCAATGTTGCTGTTGAAAATGGTAGCCTTACATCTGGCCTGCTGTATCAATGAGCCAGAATAGGGGACAGAAGAAAGAGGGTTCATAGCTTCTGGGAACAAAAGACATAGAAGGAGGTGATTTGTAGAAACAGATGAAAGAATATCCACTGTTTGTTTTAATATATTGTTAATTAACTTGCATTCTATTTTAATTAAATGTTCCTTTGCCTTACTGTGATGTCATGTTTATTTTAGCTTGTTAGGAAGATGGGGGTAGAGAGCAGTGATTCTTTTTCTAGACACATTCTAAGGGCAATGAGATGGTATAATAGAATACTGCTAGGCCTGGAATCAGGAAGACTCATCTTCCTGTGCTCAAATCTGACTTCAAACACTCACAAGCTGGCTGACACTGGGAAAATAACTTAACCCTGTTTGCCTCAGTTTCCTCCTCTGTAAAATGACCCAGAGGAAGAAATGACAAACCAATCCAGTATCTTTGCCAAGAAAACTCCAAACTGAGAATTCTTTCACCTTAACTCTTACTGATATACCATTTTTTGACTGATACATCATTTTTGTCTCTCAAAGCAAGGACTATCAACCAATGAGATTCTGTATTTTGTGTAACCCCTCTGAAGTGTGGAAGTTATAAATTTGGTAGTAAATCTTATAAAAATAGGCCTTGGAAGAAGGAGGCATCTCAGATTGTGAGAAAAGTCTTGGGCCCACTTTATTAGAGGGAATCATAGATTTTTAAATAAAGTATCATTGGCTCAGAGCTCTATCTTGGTGGTTTTTCTTATAAATCACATACATATACACAAACACACAGATTACCTACATATATATGTATATATATGCAAATATATATACATATGCATATATATATGTACATTTAACAGAAGACTAGTCACTGAGCCCAGTCCTGTGATTATAACAGAGTGCCATTTATACAATCCCCCATACAAAAGAGGCAGGGGAATTTATTTCTAAGGGAGCCTTAACATTGCATAATGGAAATCCTTGGAGAGACTTGGGAGCATGTGCAGAAATTCTATAATTGATTCTGCTGTGCTTAATGTATGATGAAGACAAACTTCTTTATTGGATGAGGCTTTATAGCCAGAATGGTAGATATATTCACAAGATATTAATTTTCCTAGTTGCTTCTTTCAGTTTGATTTCTCCTTTGCTGACTTCTTCCTGCCTGTTAGTATTCCAGTGAGAGAAGAAAAACAATGCTTTAAGAGTCTTGGAATCCTTGGCATACAAAGCCAACATATAGCCTATGAACAAGGGCCTCAATTTGGTATGATATATGCCCAAAATGTGTGTGTTTTTATATGTACTAAAAAAAAGGCTGCTTGAAGGCACAGAACAAAAGAATGAAGAAAATATTTTAAAGAGAGAATATCTTTTGATAGAACAATATTCTAATTTTAGCAATACTTTTAAGAGTTAACAAGAATGCTACACTTGACTATTCTGAAAAATGAAAATTAAAATATGGAATAATACAGTTCAGGAACGTGTGGCAGTTCAATCATCAATCTTACATATTCTTTGTATCATAAAAGTAACAATTCCTAAAGATTAACAATTTGTCCAAGTGTTTCACACATCTTAAAGCATCTTAACACTTCTAGTTTCAAAGCCAAGTTAATTCCTTTAATATCTTTCTTCTTAACAGTTGAATTTAATGGACACTTCCTAAACCTAACACATTCAAGTAGAACAGTTTCTTAGATCACGTATAATTAATAAAAACAATAAATCCTAGGTAAATTCCTGTTACTTCTATTCTTGTGGCTATTCTGTCTACTGATGAATATCACAACTTATCCCCATGCTCTCTTCTCCTGTGTCACTACTGCTCAGATACTTTTCTAATTTCCCAACTCCCCAACTTCAAAGGAATTATAATAAAAAAACTTGAGGGCAGAGAATTTGTTTTTGATTTGTACCTTAGACACAGCACAATCTCTGCTACATAGTAAGTGTTAAATAAGTACTTGTTGACAGACTAACTGATTGGGGAAATCCAACCAACCTTCAGGAAGCCTCCAATAGTTCGCTAAAAAATATTGCGTTTTGTTTTCCTATAGTTCTCATGTCATCCAGTATACCTATTCACATGTATAATGCTTAATTTATATGTTACATTCTATTAATGTACAATACATTGCAAATCAAGATTGCAGTTTGTTTAGGTTGTTCTAAGGAATATTTCCTTTAGAAGCAAGAAGCAAAATTGTTCATTTGGATTTTTTTTCCTATTTGCCTCTATCTATTCTCCAGTGGGTTTGCTAACAAGCAGTAAAGTTGAATTGAGCTTTAGAGAGAAAGCAAAAGGTCTGAATAATATTCAAACTGGATGATCAAATGTTAAATAATTGAGACTGAAATATATGTCAAATGTGTAATAATAAATGCTGGTTTCTTATTCTTACCTTATTATTATTCCTTCAGAGGAACAGACGCTATTTAGAAATGAAAATTATCTAGTATGTGATTCCCAAAGCTATATATGTTTACATTTTCATTCATAGTTGAATTTCTGTGGCAACAGTCAGCAATACAATCTGTCTTAGCAAGTCAGGCATAATTTATCAAAATGGTAGAGTGTATTTGAGTTGAGGTATATGTCTACATATCGGGGGAGAAAAACAACTTGTCCAGAAATAAATCTCTGAAAGAGTAATAATATGGAAGGTGAGCAGAGCATATTTCTTCCATGAAATAAGGATATGTACAGTTCCTAATTTTTTTTACAATTCTTCCTGTCTAAAAACCACTAATAATCTTGCTCTAAAACTGTACTTTAGTTGCTAATCAGGCAATTATAGAAGCATGCCATCTAAGTAAATATTTTCATCATATCTTCTATATTGATTTAGGAGATATGATTGTCACATGTATTTCTTTAAAGCCTTTAAAACACAATAAAAGAACAATATTTTCTGCAATAATTTTTATATATTAATATCTAAAATTCTTTGCCACAATTAGAGAATTAATCTATTCCATGGGTTTAAGTACAGTAAGTTCAAACAAATACCAACCAGAAAAAAAAATAAAATTCGTTACCATTTGTAAACTCCATTCAGGCTGTTGACTAGTTCCATCATGTCCTATTCTGATCTTGTATATTTTGCCAATGTTCTTTATTTGAACCTGAAAGAAATTAAAGGTGGGGAAAAATTCATACCTATATAAATTCATACCTAGTTGCTGCATGCTTTTTCCAGTTAAAAACATTTTGTAGTTTTCAGCAGTTAAAGGACTCTCTAAGCTGGTATCAGCATTTAAGGATTAACCCCTCCATAAGAGGCTATCACTGGAGCTTCACAGATAGAGAATGCAAGGCAGAAATAATATGTGATTCAACTAAAATATGACAGAAATAGTCAGATGAAAGAATAAGATTTAGGAGAATTGTACTGAGTTCTCTGCATGCCACAATTCTCTTTAGGAATCATCCTTTTTGGAAGACTGAGATGTGGTAAGAAAAATATAGGCTCTTGAGAGAATGGGAGGGAAGGCAGTCTAGAGAGGAGATTTCATCAAAGAAAAACTCAGGAAAGTGTTTCCTAAAAGAAGGGTAGGATCTAAAATAAATCTTTGCTATAATTCATCCCATAGGCTATAGAGGAATAAAAGGAAGTGAGTCTAGATTCCACTGGAATGGAAGCTCTCTGATGACATGATTTTTTTGTTCTTTTTTGCCCTCCACCAAGCAAAGTGCCATAGACATATTCAATAAATCTTTGCTGATTTGAAGTAAGCTTTGGCTCAATTACCTAAGGCTCTCTTCCTTTTGAATTTCCCAGAATTGCAGGCCAGGGGATATGTGTGCAAAACTCAAAGAGCAACAAGATAGTTATAAAATACATTCACTTTGATTTCTGCTCTTGCTCAGTGGAAGTAATGCATCCATCTAAGCCTTCAAAGATATTCTTGATCCTCTAGGTTTTGGTGCTTTATGAGTAGATACTCATAAAGTATTAATATCTTCAGATTACTTCTTTAAAATACAAGATACAATAGGATTGTTCTCTCCTTTCTAATAAAGTAAAAGGATAGAGGGCCATCCCAAGTTATATCAAAAGTCAGCAGAGAAATTCATGTTAGAAAGCAAGTGTAGTTTTTATTTTCTAGATACATTGGCTCCTAGTCAATTAGCCAAATTTATTGTATGATCACTATGCACAAGACATTCTGCTTAGTATTGTACATTTAAGGAAAGGCAAATGTGACATAACTGCCCCCAAAAACCTGATGGTGTTATGATAAACAACTCCTTTACAACTCCAAACAGCTATTGTTGAGATTCAGAGACTCTCTTCTCTGAGATTTAGCCTAAAATTATTTGCCCAAAAGGTAGCATAAGACCAGCTAAGTGGCATGGCAGATATAGTACTGAGACTGGAATCAGCAAGACTCATCTATGTTGTGTTCAAAACTGACTTCAATCATGTACTAGTTCTGTGATCCTGGGCAAGTCACTTAACCCTATTTGCCTCAGTTTTTATCTACAAAAATGAGTTAGAGAAGGAAAAAAAAATAGAAAACTCCAGTATCTTTGATGAGAAAACCCCAAATGAGGTCATTAAGAGTGAATGGAGACAAGACTGAAAGGACTGAGCAACAGAAAATGAACTATGGACAATGCAGTTCTAAAGGTACACCTCCTTCTCACTAGTTACTGCCAGATATTGTGAATCAAAAATTAATTTGCCTCTTGCAGATTCTTGTGAGTCTAAATTATTCTAGATCCAATTTTAGAATGCTCTGGGAAGATCTTTTAGAACCAGAGAATCTTTATTTTTGCTCTCCCTATTGCACTTATCATGGTATGGAGAAGGGTTTGTTGTATTACAGTTGTTTCAGTGAGTATCATTTTTCCTTAAAAGATTATAAGCTCTATGAGGGCAGAAACTAAGTCTCATCTAAACTCTTTATCTGTTCCAGTACTTATCACAGTATTCTAAACATATAACTCATTGAGTTCAGGGTGCAGAATTATGAGATTGTTATTCTAGAACTAAAATTTTATCTATTTTGATAATACTCAATTTTATCTATTTTGAACTAGAAGCGAACTTGGGAGATGAATGATTTGTCCAAGATCATACAGTAGAAAATAACAAAGCTCACATTGGAACAAGAGTCCTGGGACTCTAAGATAAGAACATTTTGAATGCTATCTGTTACGATGTGTCAGATACAATATAAATGTATGCTAGATTGAATCGAAAAAAAAAAAAAAAAACAATTTTAAGGGGAAATTTATTTTTTATCAGTATACCAAAATACCCCAAACAACAAAGGACTGACAGCAAACTAAAATGAATATAGCCAACCACTTGAGATCAGAGACTATCTTTTGCCTTTCTTTTTATCCCCAAGACTTTTTTTTTTGACACTTAGTAGGCACTTAATAAATATTTGTTGACTGACTGACCAACTAAACAGCAAAGGACTAGCAGAAGTTGCAGCAACAGTCAAATGGTGATCCAAGCTAGTGATGCTCACCATCAAGCCAAGATATGAGGGAAATTGTAATGAACCTTGAACTCCTTCCAATACATCACAATCCTATGGAGAAAGATATAGCTAAATAATTTCTGGTTGACAATCATTTCATATGAAAGTATAAAATTCAGTAGAAAGATTCTCTAAAGAAATGATTCTTAATCTTGAATTTATAAACTTCTTTGCAAATAGATATTAAAAACTATTTCCATAAATGTAATCTTAAATATTTAATTTTGTTCATTCAAAAATTATTTTGAGGGGTCCATAGGCTTCACCAACCCCTGCTCTAACTATTATCTAGCTGGGTTTTGCTCAAATTAATCATTCCTGGACTCAATTTCAATTCTAAAACTACCTTCTTTAAGAAAAGAGATTTGTTCCAACATTTTCCCATAAATGGACTATAGTGTGCGTGTGTGTGTGTGTGTGTGTGTGTGTGTGTGTGTGTGTGTGAGACTTGCATGTGCTGGTCAAGGAAGGAATAGTATTTTCTCAACTATTTTCAATAGATATGTGGTAATTTATAGAATTGTGAAAAATAAGTCTATGTAATGTAAATAACAAACACAAAAAATTAAAAATTATTCTTCTGTATGACAGAAGTATATTTTAAAATGGTGTACAAATTAATGCCAATGTCAGCTTTCACTGTCTACCTGAAATTCATCCTCCTTTCTTGGAAGGAACAGCTGCTCCTTATTATCCTTGCCAAGAAGTAGTGGTCCAGTAACTCCCTTGTCTCCATACACCCAGAGGGTAACATTGGCTTGAGTCCCTGTGTTTCCTGTCAGCACCAGCACCTGCCATTCATCATCTGAGAGAAGAACCCTGTCAGTGGTGGAGGTATTACGGATTTCTGCTGTGGGAACAATGACAAAAGATAACATTAGTAGCAGAGCAGATGAACCATCAAGTTAGTTGTGTCATTTGTCACAAGGGAGCCCAATGACATCAAAACTAAAAGGAGTCTATTATTACTACTCCAGGAAAACTCTTGGAGATTGTTTGTGAATTTTTTCATCTCTTAAGATTCATATTTGGTAAAGTTAAATGCCTGTACAGGTGACAAGGAGCAATAAATAGCTGACATGTCCAGTCAACTTTTACTCCCTGTACATTAATGCAATTTTGGACAAATTCTTTCAGCCTGTCTTTTCCTATTGATTCTTTCTTAAATTGCACTAAAATATATCAAAGACAGTAACAGAAAAGAAAGATGCACATGTAGATGAGAATAGAAAATAGCAAAGTAGAAATATAAAAATACCTTTTCAGAAAATGAATAGATAAAAGCAATGTCCTAGAAAAAAAAAGCATAGACATTGGAATTGAGAAACCTGGGTCCCAAATCTGCCACTAGCTGAGTGATCTGGGGACACTTCACTTGACTGACTCTTCATTTCCTTATTCATAAAATTAGGTGTAGATGATTTCAAAGGTCCTTCCTAGGTCTAAAAATCTCATTCTCTCTCAGCAGCAATTTTTTCTACCAGAAGGAAATTTGAAGAATAAAACTGAATGGATTTGACACCAAAGAAAAAAATATTTTTCATACTTGTAGTTCTCAAATAGAATAATAAATTTCCTTGTTTCTTGGGACATATCAGTCTATGTATCAGATGAACAAAGTAAATCTCCGTCAGCTAACATTCTTAGTTGTCTACCTTTTAATAATTCACATTTTTATTTTATTTAGTATCTACTATGTGCTTAGCCTACAATACTCAGAAGATACATTATATACACATTATACATTTTATATACATATATATACAAAATGTGTGTATAATTACATATATACATATATGAAGTTTGTGCTCTTAAGTAACTTTTATTCTAGTGGGGAAGTATAGGCAGCAAGACATGACAGATACTACAAGATAGGAATATTTAAGAGTTATAAACCAAAGTACTTTTCTCAAAATAATTCCATGACATCTTAGCATTTGAATTTTATCGCTGAGAAATTGATCCTCAGGGAGAGAACATGATTTTCCACAAACACATATAGGTACTAAGTTGGAATACTAACTCCAAGTGCTCTATTTGGCAACTTTAGCCATTTCTTTTCAAAGTATTTTCATGAAATGAACCCCAGAACTTTTTTAATTAATACATTCTTAAAGGAGGTGCTATCATGTGAATATTCAAGGGAATTGACCAAAGAAGGCAATAGTCATTTTAGAAGCAGCAAGAAGTGAATGAATTGATCTATGTGGCTTCTCAAATCCTTTCACAGATGAGTAATTGGTTGTTTGTTTTTCTTCATTTTGAAGAATATCAAAATGACATTACTATGTTGGAGTCATGGTGCAATGTACCCAATTGTAGATGCTCAGATCAATACAAGTTCAAAAAACTCTACCACAACTTAAACACAAGAAATTCATATGAAGATTTGGAGTGGAGATGTCTCTAAATTTGGGCAACTGCAATACTGTTTTGCTCATAGAGCACAGTGCCTTCTTTGATGTGGGAATATCATGTAGAACAGTTCTGTGCCAGTGTCTCCCATGTCTCACAATCAATGCCAAAGTTCTTCAGAGAGACTTTGAAAATGTCCTTCCATCACTTCTTTTGACCTCCATGTGAGTGCCTGTTCTATGTAAGTTCTCCATAAAATATTCCAGTATCCTGGAATGTCACAGTATGCTGTCCAGGTTTCAGAGACACACAACAATGAGGTCAGCACGATGGCTCTGCAGACCTTCAGTACCATTGGCAGTCTAATAACTCTTCTATCCTATATTTTCCTTTGGAGCCTCCCTTAAACTGAACTAACTCTGGCAATGCACACATCAACCTCATCATTTATGTATACACCCCTGGAAAGTACACTGCCAAAGTAAGTGAACTTATCCACAACAAACAATATTCCTTCATTTGCTATAACCAATGACTCCATATGTGGACGATGTGGTACTGATTAATTATTGAGCTAAAATTAGCGTAAGCAGCAGAAAATCTATACATACTTTGTTGCATTTCAACCTCAGAAGTGCATTGAGTGTACAACCATCTGAAAACAAAAAACATGCACCAATCTCCAACCACTCTAGTCTTGGCTTGTGTCTTTTTCAAGTTAAGTAATTTACCATCAGTGTGATGCCATTTTCATCCTTGTTGAAGGTATGCATCATTGAAAATGTCAATGTTAAAAAAAATGGGAACAAGCACACAGCCCTGCTTCTTCACTCCATTGGTGATTGAGAAAGCACAAAATCATTTTCCATTATTCATAATCTGTGCAAGTATGATCCCATGAAACACACAATTTTGATAAACTTCTTCAAGCAACCAGATTTTGCCATAATTTTGTACAAGTCCCATGACTGAAAGTATAATGGGCCCTGGTCAGATCAATGAACACTGCATACAGACCTCTGTTCTGCCACTCAAATTTCTCTTAAATTTGTCAGGCAACAAATACCATATCACCTATTGCTCATCCTTTTCTAAATCCATACTGACTCTCAAGTAGATGACCATCTTCAGGTGAAGAATCAGTCTGTTAAGGATGCCTGGCAAAAATATTTCCTGGTGTGACTAAGAGACCCCACTGTGATTATCATAGGACAATCTATTGCCTTCACCTTTCTAGAGATAGATAATGAAGGGGATAACCTCCTTTTTGCCATATAAACCAGTAAACTTTCATCTGCTTTTGTATGAGCAATGGACCTTCTGTCTTATAAATCTCAGCTGGAAAAGAATCAGTACCAAGCACTTTACTACACAAAAGGCATTGAAAACCTCTTTTTCAGTTGGAAGTAAAAGAGGAATTCACTCCAACCTGAGATAAATGGTCAGTGGTTTTAGTATTGATTGATGATAGTCTGTTGAGAACACCATAGAAGTGTTCAGCCTATCTTTCCAGTGCCATGTCCTTATTACTAATCAATAGGGCTCCATCAGCACTGAGGAAGTAAAATACACTATAGGTCTTTGACCTATAAATAGCCTTCAGGGCATCATAAAAATGCTTTGGATTGTTACTATTAGAGTAAAACTGAATTTCATCTCCCTTCTTACTGATCCAAAAATCTTGTCTCTCTAAACTTCACTTGCACTTTATTTTTAATGGAGTTAAACAGTACTTTTTTAGAGACTGGTGAGCTATCCTGCTGATATATCCTGAGGAGTTTTCATTTTTCATTTAGCTTCTGAATTTCTAATAATTTTCATCAAATCAGTCTTGACATTTGTAAGTGTTCTGATTGATCCAGAATAAATGTGGTGCTACACAATAAATTTCTGAAAGCCATCTATTCCTTTTCTGCTCTACTGCTGCCAATTGTGTTTTGGTTCAATTTTCCCCTCAACTTAGCAACAAACTGGTACAGCTTAGAGAAGACTCTGAGCTGTTGACATTAAGCCTTCTGATAAACATCTTGCCCTGGGGCAGCTGCTTTGATAAAATGTGAATATTTACCTTGGAAAGGATAAGTCTATGATCAGTTCAGCACTTTGTAACACACACCTTCATCATTCTAACATCCTATCTTTTTCTTTACAATTACATAGTCTATTAAATACCAGTGTTTGCTATGAGTGTACATCCATGAAGTTTTATTGCATTTAGGAAACAGAATACAGTGTTGGTGATGAGAAATTCATCAGATGCACAAATCTTCAGTAGTAAGTGACTATTGCTATTGCTGTTTACAACTGTATTCCTCCCAAGCATTCCCTGTGATGTCTGGTAGTCTATCTCTACTCTTGCATTAAAATCAATCAGAATTATTAGTTTGTCATCTTTTAGCCCATTGATGATGAGGGTCTCCAGGTCTTCATTAAAATGTTTTTCTCTGAAAATTTATGTATCCTCAACATACTTTGTCTTGGTGAGACTGACGATGCACTGACGATGATGATAATTATTTCCTGCAAATGGTAATTGCATTGTCATGAGCTTGTCATCCATTATGTTTGGTAAGCATACAATTTGTTGACTAAATTAATTTTGATTGCAAAATCTATGTCAGCTTCATGATGCTTTCTTTCACTATAGCCATTCTAGAAAAACATATTTCTAACTTCAATTTCAATAAACTGGCCTTCATTTACCAACTTTGTTTTACTCAGAGCTGCTATTTGGATGTGATACCTGCTGAATTCTCTCACAACAAGAGATGTTGTTCATCTTTGAAGTCTACTGAATTTTGTGTTTCTTGTCAGATGCTTAGATGGTAAAGTGTGAAGTCAGAAAGACCTGAATTCAAATTCAGTATCAGACACTTACTAGTTTTGTGACCCTGGCAAGATACTTAACTCTGTTTGCCTCAGTTCATCTTCTGTAAAATGAGCCAGAGAAGGAAATGGCAAACTACTCTAGTATCTTTGCCAAGAAAACCCCAAATGGAGTCACAGAGAGTTGGACATGACCACAATTCATTAATAGTTTCCCTAATATTCTCTTTATGGATATAGGATGTGCTCAGGGAAGACTAATATATTTGATGTGAAACCTGTTGACCCTTTTCAGGACTGCTTTCTACTTTTGGTGTCCACCTGATTCACTGCAGGAAGCTGGAGCATGCACAGTAGCCTTTTTGGCAGATGGGCTAAACTAGGCAGAGAGTAATCAAGAGGTCTCAAACCCTTTGGTGAGTTGAGGGTGGAGTATCTATCCCAAATATGTAAAGACTTCCCCCAGCAGAATGGACAGAAGATAATAATTTGTAATAACCTTACCTTTGGATTTGAACTAATACTTTTGTTTGCTCCTCTCATGTACTTTATATATTATTTTGTGTTATAGCTATTTGTATCAAAGATAGTCAAAATAATGTCATAGCTAACCCTTAGCCTTTCCAAGGGTACTCCACTTACAGTAAGTCCTCGATCTATTTGCTGAACTAAAATAAACAGTGGCCAAAAAATAATCAGACATTTCCTAATGTGGTAAATTTACTCTCAGATATTATGCAATCCCAGTCTCCTTGGACTTGCTAGGTTTAGTAGTAATCTGAACTAGGCAGCCACTTAGGTTCCACTTCATATGACTACAAAAAGCTATAGTGCAATCAAATATATCTTCTACTTTATAATAAAAAGTCAGAGCACAAGGGCACTTTCTACTTGGGTTACAGTCATTGATAAGATATTATGGCATGATCTGCAAAGTAGAACAATGTATTATAATTTATGTCATTCCCAATTAAAAATGAATATAATCGAGTAATGTGATCTTTTGGAAACAAACAGAAGTCCATTAGTCTCAAGCTATAAATTTCTCCTTCTGGGGAATCATAAAAGTGGAGGCTTTTGTTGACTAAGGACTAAAAATATTCTGTATTGAGAGGGCATTTTATGGCAATTCTGGGTTAATTGACAAAACACTCCTTCAGAGGTCTCACTGTTTAAAATCTATTCAAAATAACATTTATCCCAATTGCTTAGAAATGTTCTCAGTTAGTGTGACAGAATATTTCAATTCACCACCAATCATATGATAGTAATGATTCATTTTCCCTTTATGCCATCTTATAGTGGCTCTGGGACAGGGATTATATATCATAAATCTGATTATGTATAACTTATTTGGCATTTTGGCTTTGTGTTTTTAAAACATGTACTAAATTCAACATGTTAATTCCAAAAACTGTCCCAATTGTCTTTGACAATGAGTCAGAGAAATAGATAATAAACTAACTAATTCCACCAATTCATAGGTTAGGTCAAGGTTAGGGTCAGCCTTAAGGGCAGAGCACCTAAGGAAACCTAAGCAATAAGGAGATGTCATCAAAATGGCAAGACCATGCTCAAGAAAGTTGATTTATACTGAAACCTAAAATAGCAATTGAAAACCTGGGGGTTTGCATCAGTCTATACTGTATTTTGTAAATAAAATTATTTTTGAGACTCCAATTCAAATGTATATAAATGTATAGGAGTGAAGGACATGAAAATAGAAAAGGCATGCTCTCCCTGTGTATTTCACAATGCTGAGATCTCAATTTTGCTAAACCTAATATGAACAGGCAGCCAAATCCATTCACCAGCTTTAACAACTTGCATTGATCAATCAATTGATGAATCCAGAAATACTTATAAAATACATACTATATACCAGGCACTGTGTCAAGTGCTGAAAAATATAAAATATCTGCTGAGAAGATTAGTTATATACAAAGCTAAGAGAAAAAGCTAAGAAATGAATGGGAATATTTTTAAAACCATCATGACAGGCTGGAATCCTGGGTTGAGAACAGCAAGAAGAAATTTAAGATGGATGAAAATAAACCCTTGTGATAAGATCTTTTTATGATCTACATCATAGGAAGAGCAGCCTGGACAAGAAGAAACTAAGGAGAAATATTACAGCTGTCTTGAAATATTAGACAGGTTGTCATGTATAGGAGGGAACAGACTTGTTTTCTCTTACAAGAGAAGAAAAATATCAATTGGATGTGTACTCAGTGTTGAAGACTTGGCTTGGTTTAACCAGAATTTATGTTTAAAAAAAGATCTGATGGTTGAATTTGATCACAGATTTAAAATGCAATAATATGATATGGCTAATGTGATATGGCTAAAATCAAATGCAACCAGCCTGCATTAATAGAAGTAGAATTTCTACAATAGGAAGTAGTAACCCCATTGAACCACATCTGTAATGTCAAGTTCACACCTGGACATGCTATTTTAATAATGGGCAAACTAGATTGCTTCCAGCAAAGGTGTCTAAGAAAATGAGCTGTTTAACAACATTTCATACAAGGACCTGGAGCTATTTAGCCTGAAGAAAGGAAGAATAAAAAGAGACATAATATTGTTTTCAAATATTTGTTCTATGTTGTCCAAAAAGCAAAAACTAAGAGAGATGAAACATTAAAGGAACTTGTTTTCAGGACAAATAAAGAGAAATTTTACAGTAATGAGAACTATCCAAACACTAAGCAGATTGTTTTCTGAAGGTAGTGAGTTTTCTATCACTAGAGGTATTGAGACAGAGACTAGATGATCACATTTCAGGATTTCTTTAGGAAAATATTCTATTCTATGTAAAAAAGACTAGATAACTTCTGATATTTCTTTTAATTCTAAATTCATGACTCACTGAAATTTTCACTACTGCCAAACTATGATTAAGAACTTGAGCAATTATTAAGACACCCATTATGTACAATAAAATGTGCTAAATGTGGAGAAAAATACAAAAACAGATAAGCTATAATACCTCCTATAATGGATCTTGTGATGTAGTGGGAGGTAAATATTTATATGGTTAACTTACTAAGTAAAATAATACACAAGTCCATAACAGGAGTACAAAACCACATAAAATCAGATGACAGAGCATTTGTAGCTAAAGGCAAAGCAATGTGGGAATAAACTATCAATATGGTGTCAGAAGATTTGGGTTAAACCTTGACTGTCACTAAATCTATGTGTTCTTGAATAAACTAGTCCTTTTCTCTGGAACTCATTTTACTCATCTGAAAAAGTATGTCATTGAATTAAGTAATCTAAAATTTCTTCCCAGATTTAACATTGTTAAGTATGATCTATTAGCTTTTAATTTTTAAATTTTTATCATTCTGAATTTGACAAGACACCAAAAAAATATTTTCACATGAAAATAAAATAACATATGAAATATAAATCTGATTATGTATAATTTATTTGAGATTTTGGTTAAGTTATCCCAATTGCCTGTGTTTCCCCCGAATCTTTCTGTTTCCTTCTCTGCATTTTTAAAGTACTTTATGAACATTCTTTCCTTTTTTTTCATTCTTTTCATCATTATCATGAGTACTCTTTTCCCCTCCAGAAATAAAAGTCCTACTTTGTAACATGTTAGCATAGTCACTCAAAACAGATCCATATATCAGTCATGACTAAACATATATTTCTTATTCTATAGCTCTAGTATATCATTTTCCTATCAAAAAAATGGAAAGCATGCTTCTTTGACAATCCTCTGGAATCATATTAGGTCATTGCATTGTCAACTAAAAACAATTATTAAGCACTTACTATGTACAACCCTGTGCTAAGAACTAATAATAAAAAGAAGAAAAAAATCAGTCCCCACCTTCTGTGTTCACATTTTAATGGAATAAAAAGCATGAAAATAACTCTCTCTCTCTCTCTCTCTCTCTCTCTCTCTCTCTCTCTCTCTCTCTCTCTCTCTCTCTCTCTCTCTCTCTCTCTCTCTCTCTCCCTCTCTCCCTCCCTCTCTGTATGTGTGTATAAAGAGTATATACTATTAAAGTCAGTGAATAAATCAAATAAAAAATTAATGGATAATATCAAAAAGGAAACTATTGCTTATTGGAAGAACTAGGAAAGTCTATCTGCAGAAGATAAGATTTGAGTTGAGACTTGAAGGAAGCTCAGGAAACTAGTAAACCAGAGTGAGAAGAAAAAAGAGCACTAATCAAAATTCTTTTTTTTTCTTTGTTAAATAGTTGTTTATTGGAAAAAGTGGGCTGAGGAGGGGGTCACTAGATTCACCAGAGAGCAACAAGACCACACAAGTTAGGAGTGATGGGAGAGGTCAGCACAAAGCTCTGGGATCTCAGCCTCTTCCTGGACTGTGAGGGATGGCCTGGAGTGTTAGGGCATACCCAGATGGAAGGCCTTGACTTAGTAGGCATGGTTAGAGACAAAGAGCGATTCGCTGGCTGCAGCTCCTGACTTTCCACTTGGAGTATACTTGCCTTGAGCAGCTTGGCTGTTAGCCGTGGCCCACTTAATATATTCTTCTTGGGCAGCCTCGACATTTTCCTTCTTTCTGCCCCAGGTTTTAAGGGCAGATGCCTGCAGGGCTCGGCCATAAGAAAAGGTCAGGGCCCATGGCTTATGCAAGGGGCAGGTGTTGATGGCATTGAGGTTGATGGAGGCATCCTCCTCACTCTGATCCCCAGAAAGGAAGGTGATACCAGTGACTGCAGGAGGCACAGTCCAGCGAAGGGCAGTTACAGTTGCCATTGCAATCTCCTCATGTGAATACTTCTGAGTACAGGCATGGCCAGCAGTGACCATGTTAGGCTTCAGCAAGGTCCCTTCCAGATAGACATGGTGGTCACTCAGAGCCTTGTAGACAGCAGCCAGAACCTTCTTGGTGACATACTGACAACACTTCAGATCATGGTCTCCATCAGGGAGGATCTCTGGCTCCACAATGGAGACAATACCATTTTGTTGGCAAATGCTGGCATCGGGCCAACACATTGGCATTCTCCATGATGGCAAGTGGGGAAGGTGTATTATGCCCAAACTTCAGAACACAACGCCACTTGGCAAATTCAGCCCCATCCTTCTTATACTGGGCACAGCGCTCACTCAGCCCATCCAGACCTTGAGTGGTAGTCTCGCCATTGGTCCCTGCCAGGGGCACTACACCTTTGTCCACCTTGATGCCCACAATGCCACCCTTTGCCTTTATGACTTTGGTGAAGGGACGTCCATCATCAGCTTTCTGGTAGAGTGTCTCATGGAAAAGGATAACACCTCCAATACAGGTGTTCACTGGATCATCTGCTGTCAGAAGTAACTGCCTGTAAAGGCATCGATTTTCTTCTGTGTTCTCAGTTCCAATGGATTGCAGTCGCTTTGCAATGCTACCAGTGGACTCATCTGCTGCCAAGATTCCCTTGCCTGGAGCAACAATTCGGTGAGCTATGTCACACAGTTCTTTCTTTTGCTCTGGTGTCAATGCTGGGAATTGGGAAGACATGTTTTCCTTGGCTGTGTTGGTAGTTTCCTGGCCTTTGGAAGCGGGCTGCAGGCCTCAGTGGTGGGCTTACCGGCAAGAAGAAGACTGCTTATGGTCGGAGCCGAACTTCTGCCTAATCAAAATTCTAAAATCTTTGAAAGTTGTTTTCCTTTCTAACAATGTAGCTAATAAATAAATTGTTCTACTGATTCTTCTTTCTTCATTCTGCAATAGTTCATTCAAATCTTCCTAGGGCTCTATGAATCCATCTCATATCATTTCTCATGATGCAATAATATTTTATTATATTCAAGTACCATAATTTGTTGTCATTGCCCAATATATGAGCTACGGTTTCTAGTTCGTCTCTATTTCAAAGAGGGTTGTTATGAATATTTTTGTATTTATGGATTTTTCTCTTCTCCTTCTATGATTTCTTTGGGGTATATGTCTAATAGTGGTTTTTCTGGGCCAGCATAGTTCCATATTCCCTTCAGGAATAACTATTCCAAA
This sequence comes from Sminthopsis crassicaudata, assembly GCF_048593235.1. Taxonomy (NCBI): domain Eukaryota; kingdom Metazoa; phylum Chordata; class Mammalia; order Dasyuromorphia; family Dasyuridae; genus Sminthopsis; species Sminthopsis crassicaudata. The sequence continues at coordinate 260,358,445 of NC_133617.1, read as the reverse complement.
TTGAGATATTAGTATCCCTGTCCTTCTTCAGTCACTTTAACAACTGTAATTTTCTATTTTTATTATCTGCTAATTTAATGAATATGAAGCAGTCTTGTAGTTCTTGTAATTTTCAGGTCATTTTTTTATTAGTGATATTGATGTGGGTTATAGCCCCTTTAAGATTCCTTTCTGATTCCCAACCCCCATGGCTGATCTTTGATTCACAAATCCTGATCAAAAGCACCCTTTTGAATTCCAGTGGGAGATATCTGGGCTATCCCAGCCCCCATTGATCTGAGCCAACTTGGGCTATTCCAGCCCCCATTCTGATGATCTGCTCAGGTTTCCCAACCCCCACCCCAAGCACAAACAGCTTCCTCCTTATCTAAAAACCCATTGAATTCTATTCAAATTCTAGTCCTGGCTGAAGCTCAAGCCAGAGGCCAACCTGGGACTCCACCCGTGAGCCCCTTCAGATTACTAAAAGCCCCCTATTATAAAAGGGGCAAAACTGGAGTCCACTCTTTGCAGAAGTCTCAAACATGGCATCCTTACACATGTCAAGGGTTTCTGCCCACCAGACCTATAGCTCCAGTGTCCTTTTATCTCTACCCTCAACTTTACTAAACTTTATTTCCAAACTCCACAATAAACCTCTTTTTATAAATCTAGATTTTTGGATGTGTAAATTCCTTTACAGAGGACTCTTGCGCTGCTACTAGACCTCATTTAACTCTGTATCCTTGCACCGAATCCAAAGGGGTTTCAGGGGAGCTCTATTTGACTCCCTGTACCCTGAGCCTGCCACTAGACCTCAATTAAACTTAATTTCATTTAGATACTTCTTATCTTGTTCTCATCAATATGAACTTTTCTATGTGGTTGTTAATAACATGGTTTTCTTCTCTTGAGAACCAGTGTACATCTTTTGACTGTTTATCTGTTGGGGAGTGGCTCCTGTTCTTACATATTTGAATCATTTCCTTACATATCTTGGATCATAAGCTTTTATTGGGGAGAGTTAATAAAAAGATTAAATCTTAGTTAATTATTTCTCTTCTGATTTTGATGTACTCGTTTCATTTGGCTAAAAGAATTTAATTTTATGTAATCAAAACTGTTTATTTTATCTTCTGTCATCCTCTTTTCTTTGGTAAAGTAGTCTTTCCTGATCCAAAGTTTAAAAAGGTATTTTCTTCTAGTATCCTCTACTGTGTTTATGATGTGATTTTTATTTCTACCATAAGTCATATATCCATTAGAGCTTGCTGTGACATATGATGTGAGGTGTTTGTTTAAAATTAATTTTCTATGATCTATGATTCATAAAATGCTTCATGGAGAAGGTAGTATATAAGCTGGTCCTTGGATCATGGACAGAATATCAATAAGAAATTTAATATGATCCTAGTATATGATATGACTGCTGAAAAAAACTAATATAACCTTGGGCTACAATAATAAAAATAGGGTCCAAATCAAAGGAGGCAGCAATTCCTTTATATTACAATTTCATTAAAAGCAAAATCTAGACCCCCAACCACTGTCTTTAAAGAAAATAGGTGAAAGAAAATTGTCAAATTCATTTTGCTCAATTTTATTTACTTTATATGGTCATCAGATGAGAGTTTAGATTTGGAAGTAAACTTAGAAGCCAATTAGTCTAACCTCCACACTTAAGAAAACTTTTTTTTAAATCATTTAAACAGCTAAAGGAAAATATAAATTGTAATTCCATTTCACCAACACAGTTATATGTAAACAAAATTATAGCTGTATGATAGTCTTTTTGGTTTTTTGGGTTTGTTTGTTTTTTTGTTCTCCTTGCTTCTAGTCTCCTTCCTTTTTAATGAACTTAGATTAGCTATAAGGATATCTAAGTAATATGCTGGTTAAAGTACCAGCCTGTAGTCAAGAAAAACTGAATTCAAATCTACCTCAGGTAATTAATAGTTGTGTGACTCTGGACAAATATTTATTTGCCTCAGTTTCCTCATCTGTAAAATGGGGATAATAATAGCATCTATCTCCTGGGATTGTTACAAGGATCAAATGACATAATAATTGTAAAATGCCTAGCATGGTGTCTGGTACATGATAAGCCTATAAAATGTTATCATTCTTATTCTTATTTTTAATTTATATTCTGACCATGTTACCTCTCTGCTGAAAAATTCAGTATTCACTACTACCTCTAAGGCAAAATACAAAAGCCTTAAGTCTAAATTTGAAACTCTTCACAATCTGGCTGCCATATTCCAAACTTATTTCCTATTAATCCATTTCATTCAATCTACATTATAAGTAAATCAACTTCTTAGTTGTTTTTCAAATTCATGCCCCACTCTCATGCTACTTACTGTACAGGCTGTCACATACATTGCCTCTTTAGACAAGCTCTTAGCACTCATAGTTGCCTTCAAGAGTCATATATCTCCTATATAAATATTTTCTTGATTTCTCCATTTATTAGAACTCTCTTACTTTTGAAAATGCTCTGATTTTTCTTATATTTTTATTTGCTGTGTGATCGAGACCTTCCTTTCCCTTCTTCACCAATCTAGAAAGGTAATGTTCTCTTTGAGAACAGGGGTTGATTTGGTTTTGTCTTTGTATTCTGGGCCTTACAATATAACAAGCATTTGATAAAATGTTAAATGATAGGAAAAACAATGAATTAAGCTAAAACTAACAACATAGTAAAACTATTCAGGATGCCAATTATGTCAGTTATATATTTACTCATATACATAAGGGTCAGTATTTTAAATTAGTAAAAACTATGAAAAATTATTAATTAGGAATTAGGAAGGCTTTATTAGTACTTACTATTTATTTATACTCTAACCCATTTGGTAATATCTAAATGGTAGTCACCTCAAATAACAATCATTTCATATAAAAATGAATATGATCCCTAAAGTCTCTGAAAATACTAAAAATGCTTGATTTGCACACACACACACACACACACACACACACAAAGAGAGAAAGAGACAGAGAGAGGGAGGGAGTTCTGGTTGATGTAACCAGTTTACTGAAATGTGAAGTTTAAAGTTTTAATATCATATAAAACCAATTCATTTTCTTTTAAGATTTAAAACTTATAGAAAAAATTCCATATAAAAAGACACCAAATATTTTCAAATGTAGTGACAAAGCAAATAAATATTTTTGACTCTATTAACAGTGACTAACTATTTAATTAATTAATTGCACAGTGACTAATAATAGCTGGCATTTATATAGTATTTGTAGGGCTGCAATATGCTTTGTAATAAGAATGTCACTTGAACTTTACAACAACCTTGTAAAATAAGTGCTATTTCAGAAATGAGAAATTTGAGATAGATTTAATGATTTGACCAACATGGCAAAACCAACGAGTAATATTTAAATTCAGGTTTTCCTAACTCTGAGTCCAGAATTCTATCAATTATACTGCCCAGTTGTCCTATAATTGCATTTTGTCTCTTATATTTGTACCTTCCTTTCTTTCTTCAACTGCTTTATTTTTTCTTGGATTATTGAAATTACTTTTTAACTGGTCTTAAGGCCTTCATTTCTTCCATTTGACATGCTGCTGATAGTATGTCAATCTCATAAAACATATGTTAATCTCCCAAAATAGTTTCTAATCTAGTGGCAGAATTGTGTTTAGAGTGGGATAGTGCCATTAGAGGGATACAAATCAAGTGCTTTGAGTATTTTTAGCAAGGAAATATCACATCTGATTGAAGGGGACATAGAAGAAGCTTTGTTAAAAGGTGGTATTTGAAATGAACTCTGAAGGATGTGTAGCTTTCACAGAAAAAGAGCTGGGCACAGGATTAGGAGAACCTTCCAAAAAGGGAAAACCTAAGTGAAAGAGGGAAGCATAGAAACAAAAAATTATGGGACTTATTCCCATAACATAGTGAGAATGTGTTTTGTGGGTTAGGAAAAAATAGGAAATATGGCTGGAAAGTTATATTTTGTCCAGATCACAAGTGCCATTGAGTTTGGATTTACTCCCTTAGGCAGTGGGATAGATGCAACTAAAGGATTCTGAGAACATTCTCCAATTGGGAAGCACCAAGTATATAGTAACTTACACAGAAAAGTCTTTTAATAAATAGATGTTGGATTAATGATTGAACAATTTACATAGCTTCCTTTTCTAAGTATCCTATCACATTCTTATAAAACAGGAGATAGAGACTGTATCATATGCACTTTTCAAGATAACTAGGATGAGCTAATAAAAAACTATGTCTTCAACCAATATTAATCAAAGAAATCTACAGTAAATGCAGAAAAGTTATCCAGGTCTTTTAATCTCATCTAGGGTCATATTCCTATTAAAAGCTATTTTCCAGATATAAATTCATACAGTTTTAATGAATATCAAACCTTTAAAAAAATTAATATTTCTATTCCCACAAATGAAGTCATTCTATCTTGCTACTACTGAGTCTTAATGTGAATAGATTTTCTAAAATCTTGTATAGGATTAAAGTCCAATTCTGATGCTTTATCATGGAATAGATTTAGTCCTTAGTTCCAAAAAGTTAGACAAGCTGAACATCTTAAAGTTCCCAATAGTTGGAAGTTTTAAAATTCAAGTCCAGTGACAACTTATTGTCTAGGCATGCCAGGCAAGTTGGGATAGGCTCATTAAAGTTGGCAACAACATAATACATTTTATCCCAATTATTTTTAATACATTCTACTAAGTCAAAAAAGTATTGTAATTATCTCTTATGACCAGAGTACCCATAATAATGATAGCACAGGTTTCTAAAGTATGTTTCTCAGATTCAAGTATGCAAAGGGATCTTAGAATTTGTCTGGCTCATTTTCTTTTCCAATGTAAGAATCTTTTCTACAGAATCTCTGGTAATTGGCTATCCAGTGTCTTCTTGAATACTTGCATTATGAGAAATCTAGAACCTGAAGAGATAATCTAGTCTCTTGTTCAATAGTTCTATCAAAAAAATTATTCTTGATATTAATTGAAAAACTACCTTCCCATAGCTCCCATCCACTGGCCCAAATTCTGATCTCTGGAACTACAAAGTCAAATTTAATCCCCTATCCACAAGATCATATCTTAACTTTCTGAGGACAGCTATCATTTTTCCTCACTTCTTCTAAACACAACATTTTTTAATATGGCATCATTTCCAGAGTTTCACTTTACTAGTCACACTCTACATATTTTCTAGAATGTCAATATCATTCTTCAACTCTCATACATTTGAATACACTATTCCACAGCTCAAGAAAATTAATTAACACCTTATTGTCTTTAGGCCAAAATGCAACTCATTGTTGGCAATCCAACTCCAACCTGCTTTTTGAGGTTTAGTCCACGTTACTTTTTTCCATCCTCTCAATTTTCTAAGTCAATACATGACCTGCAGGGATCCTTGACATAGTCATAATGACACTACTATACTAAAGTATAAAGAAATAATTATCTGTGTAAATTAGAGAGTATCCTCAGGGATGATAACCTAGATTTTTGGAGTATTTAACTAATCAAAAGATATCTACTTGCCATATCATTTAATTCAATTCTCCTATAAAAGTCACTAAGTTTTTCTTGAGGAATAATTGCTGTTAAAACAATGAAATATTTTGTTTGCCAAGAGAACTGACTTACCAAACTTCTTCCTTTTGTTCCATACACTATGAAGTGTAAAGATCATTGAATTTGAAATCAGGGGATCTGACCTTGAATCCCAATTCTCTTATTTACTATGTAATTCTAGATAAGTCATTCATCTAGGCCTCATTTCTCTCCTCTATAAAATGAAAGAGTTTGAGTTCCAATGTCTCTTCTAGGTCAAAATCCTATAATGCTTTGATCCCATATATGGGATAACTTACCTATATCCTGATGGACATAAGTGTATGTCAGGAACCCAATATCCTTCTTCCAGTTTCAACTTGGTTCTGTGTGACTTTGGCCACATCATTTACCTCTGAAAAATAAGATGACTGAACTATATAGTCTCTGAAGTTTATTCCTGCTGTAAATTCATGATCAAAGTCTCTGTTATCCTATGGCTCCCCCAAACAGCTTTCTCAGGCAGCCAGATATTACCTCTTCATCTGAAGATTAGGCAGATAGAATTTCAGAAAGAAAGGAGGAAGGAAACTGAGAATGTTGCCCAGGGCTCAGAGGAGCAATGGATAAGCAGCATGGAAGAACTTTTATGCTACAGGAAGCCAGACTAGAGACAGAACGTAGATAAATAACAGAGATAGACAACAAAAGTTGGTATCATTTGTTTTCAATGTGAGAATAGCAGGCAGCAATAGGCAAGCAAACTATTTTGACTAAGAGAAAAAAGCTAGCCATGTAACCTAGGCTCTCTTCTCTAATCTTCCATGTGTAAATTCACAAGAAACTAATGGTTTGGGCAAAAATTCAATGTGGTGTTTTTGCAAGAGCCTTGTCATGTGCACCCATCCTTTGGAATGAATTAATATGGATGAATGAAGGCAAACATTTCCACTCCTCCCAGCTCTTCAAAAGCACTTTTGGAATTAAAGAAGCAGAAAATTTTCAAGTTGAAAAGAACCTTGGAAATCATTCAACCAACCCCCTCATTTTATCAGAGAATAAAGTAAAGTCTCAAAGGTCTTGCTCATTCATTTAACACAAATTAATTAAGCACCTATTCTATTAAAGACATAATGCGAAACATGGTAAGTTACTCACCAAAAACAAAAGAGAAGCAAGGACTGGACTAAAACTCACTCCACCTAACTTCCAATACAATATTTTTCATGATACCACACTGCCTCAACATTCCGTATGAATGATTTCATTTTATCTACACTTACTAGTTTCAAAATCAAAAAAAACAAAAAAAAAAAACAAAAAAAAAACCCAAAAAAAAACAATGTTAAGCATCTTCCTGAAGAACAGAATCTTTTTAGAGTGAAAGGAACAGAACCAGGAGAACATTGTATACAGCAATAGAAATATTATTCTAAGATTAATTGTGAATGACTAAACTATTCTGACTTAAATGAACATTCAAATTACCTATGAAGAACTTATGAAGGAAAATTAATTGATTTATGGAAGTATGTATATGCTTATATACACACAAGGAAAGAAGACAAACTCAAAATGTAATAAAAAAGAAGGAAATTTTAAAAGAAAAGAATTTTAATGAATATGACTTTCAGTTAAGTTCTCTCTTCCTCCAGGAATTGCTAGATTTTTTAAAAAACTAGATCTGTGATACCTTGTTTTAAACACATACACACACACACACACACACACACACACACACACACACACACACACACACACACACCATTACTATCACATCCCATCTCCTGAGGAATTTCTTCTACCAGTACAGATACCTGTTTTGCTTTTAGAAAGTTGAAGGTATTTTCCTTAAGTGGGTTTTTAAGGAATAAAAATTTTAAGGAAAATAAATTTGCCTCAAAAAGAATTTTTCTAAAATAATATCCATTAACATATTTATACACAGTGAATACTTAGCTTTTTTCTCATTACTATTTAGCTTCAATTCCCAGTGTCCTTCCAGCATAGGTAATATTAAAGATCCCAGTAGAAGTTATTTTCTAGGGGACATATGACTTATGCTTTCCTCTGAGCTTCTAGAATTTGTGCTCTTTGTAAGAACCCTAATTTGAAAAGGCTTACATTCATCATAAGGTCTAGATAGTCAGTTTTCAGAAGTGACTTGCCCTACCTTATCAAAAACATTACTGTCTCCACGCCAGGCAAAGGCCAAGACAAAAACAGTGTTTGTCACAGCTGACAAACCTATATAAGTCAGAAAATTTGAAAAGTGTTCATTCTGAAGTAATTTCAACCAACCCTGCTGTTCACAGTAAGATCTTACATTTATTTTGTGCTTCCCAACCTGATTGGGGCTTTAGCACTTCATGACTTTTGTAAAAAGTTTTAAGAAAACAACTTCATGTTCCTGAAATACTGTCTCATTTCATTTTCTAAGAGGCTTCAGTGGACTCTTGATATAATCTGGGAGTAGAGGCCCAAGACTGTTTAACACAGCAAAAATGGGTTTCTTTTGCAGCAATGGAAGATATGGTAAGTACCACAAAAATGTCCAAGCTTCCCAGTGAGATGCACTATGTTGTCTGTCCCTCTGCACACAAGGAAGATTGCCTAGGGCAGAAGTTCTTCATCTTTCTTGTGTCACAGATGCATTGAGTGATTTGGTGAAGTCTGTAAGTCCCTACTCCGAATACAATGTTTTTAAGTAATTGAAGGAATGCTAAATTTCAATTAGAGGTCAGTAAGAAAAAAAAAAATGTAATTGTCTTTCTGAACCAATCTAGTCATGATCTGAAATATAGTCATGGGCTTCTTTGGGCTCTAGCACAGGTCACTGCACAGCTGAATTATTTCAATAGACTTCTGGTTGTTCTTTCTGCTTCAAATCTCTTCTCACTCCAATCCATCCTACAGCTGTTGAATTGATCTTTCTGAAATACAAGTCTGACCAAGTCACCTCCCTACTCCAATCAACTCCAATGGTTCCCTATTGTCTCCAAAGTAAAATATAAAATCACCTGTTAGGTTATAAAACCTTGTATAATCTGACTCCTTACTACCTTTCCAGTATTCTTACACTGTGACTTGACTACTCTGTATTTACAATATAGTAACATTGACTTCTTTGTGGTCCCTCATACACAACACTACCCCATCTTTCAAATGAGCATTTTTATTTGTTGCTTCCTATATCTGGAATTCTCTCTGTCCTCATCTCCACTTCCTGCCTTCAGTGGCTTCCTCGAAGCCTCAGCTAATGACCTACTTTCTACAAGAAGCCTTTTCCAGTCCCTCTTAATGCGGATACTTTTCCTCGGTTCATTATCTCCCTTTTATCTAATGACTAGATTGTTAAGTTGTTTTTCATTGCATGTTGTCTCTGCTATTATACAGTGAGCTCCTTGAGAGTAGGACTGTTTTGGTTTTGTTTTTTTTCATTCTTGTATCCCAACCACTTAGCACTGTGCCTGGCATATAGTGAGTGCTTAATATATGCTAATTGATTGATTAACTGACATAAATGTTAGTTGTTATTTTGAGGGATGACTAGGTTTTCTTTTTCAAACTAAATCATTTAATATAGGTAAACTGTCTTAGTGCATTATATAGAAGTTATAATATGTGATACTCTTGAAAGAATATACCTTAGTAGGTAAATGAATATTGAATTCTAAAGAGAGATAAATACTTTATGATTTATGTGTGGACAATGATTTCAAAGGATTTGTGTGATATGATGTCATCCTCTCAAAAAAGCCATTCTATGTTACCCTGTAGTTTGCCACAAAGGAAACTCAATGTAGGCAAAAAATAACAGAATATTATGTAAAAAAGTATTCCCTCTACCCCCTTATATTTCTCAGCAGGTAAACCTCTATTCAGACAGATATAACTACCGAATTATGTAGCATCTTAGTACATTTCAGTATTAATTGTAACTTACTTGAGGCTGGAGTGTGGAATGGGCTGCGGGCCATGCTCTGGGACTCTGCCTCCACTTGGTTCCCAAACTCTCTGGCCTTTTCTTCCTGTTGGCTAGCTGTTGCAGATGTTCCCATCGGTTTTTCCCTGCCAACTGAAATAAAGATTTTTTTAAGGATGTCATCCACACAAAGTCACTTATTTCTTCTCTGAAACTCGCCATATGTTCAGCTACACACACTAAGATCTGCTATTGTCACCATTTCAATGCTTTGCCAAATCTTTTTCCTCCACATTGCATAGTTACCAGAAAGTGCCTTTTTATTCTTAGCAGCAGGCTGCACGTGGATGGTATTCCAATAAAATCCATTCGCTGCCTTGAGAATGCAAGAAACAGGGCGGCACTGCTGTAGGAATCAAATGACTTTTTCAAAATGTAATTTTCTTATGGCTTCAAATGTTGCCTCCTCCAACCCCCTGGTGCTCTGCTTTTCCTAAAAAGGGACATTGACTGTAAAATGTCTTTCAAACAAAACTGCTTGTGGTCTTCTAAGAAATGCCAATGCAAAGCAAGAGAAAAATCTCTCCAATCTGAAAGAAAACACTCGCCACTTTACTTTTTTTTTTTTTTTTTTTTTTTTAGAATTGTATTATTGTTTTTGGTGCCTCATGCTGATAGCAAATATCTCTGATCAAGTGCATTTTTTTTAATGACATGTTCAATTGTTCAAGATCTTCATGTATGCGGGGTTTTGTAATAGGAAAAGTCATTTTCTGTGATAAAGCAAAGGGTTTTTTTTGTTGTTGTTGTTTTGTTTTTTGTTTTTTTTTTAATGGACAGGTTTTGTATATTACCATACTGTGGTTGTCAGGTCTTTGGAAATCTCAACAGCTATGAAATATCCTATACATGTCTGCTACTACATAAATAATAAATAACAAGAGCAATTTCTTAATAGTCTGAATGCAGTCAATAGCTTAGGAATTAAGTATATGTCAATGTGAGAGATCAGAATGACTTCCATTTCCTGCTTCATAGGAATTAAAGGTTTCCACGTTGTTTTTGATGCAATGAACTGTATAAGCTTGACCTCTTCAAAACTCTCCCTAAACATCACATAAATTACCCTTTCTGGACTCAAAAAAATACAATCACAAGTCAGTAACGAGCCTTAATATTCAAGGGTATGTAGAATCATTTTTCTTCTGGCTTATATTCATTTATACTCTTGTGACTAGATTGTTGTTTTACATGTTCTACTTTTCATGATTTGCCATTTCCTTCTCTAGTTCATTTTACAGATGAAGAAACTGAGGCAAACAGGGTTAAGTGATTTGCCCAGGATCACATAGCTAATAAAACACCAAGGTCAGATTTGAACTTCCTAAGGTGAGTCTTCCTGACCCAGGACTCTATATATTATGCCACCACTAATAAAGGCTAATATAGATAAAATGGTTTTTAATTGTAGAACCCTGAAATTGAATATAGCAAATTATTCACTTCTAAAAATCTCTCCAATGAAAACAGGTCAAACTAATATGTGATTCTTTGAAATAATGAATAAATTTATCAGACAATCCTTTGATTACTAATTTCAAATATATCAGAGCCTAGCTATATCCCATTATTATTATCAAGTGAAGGATATGCCCCTAAAATATTTTCCAACATTTTACAGGATTTACAATTCAGAGTTTGAATGGAAGAAATCTACCCTATAAAAATAAAGGATTTCTAAAGGTTTCTTGGAATACCTTAGAACTTCCTAAATAAAAATAGTAAACATTTTAAATTGTATGGCCTAAATATTCACCCTAGAAAAACCAAATGGATGAAAAATGTCTGTTGCCCTGAGTATGATTTGCATATGAGATCAATGGACCACCTACAGAATTGTTTCAGACGTACATTTATCATGGACAAACAAGGTTAATGAACAATGAGAAAAAGGGTAGGCTGGATTGTCTTTGGGAACTGCTTTTTATAACCTGATACTTTTTCTTTAATTAAAGGTACATACTTTTAACAATAATATTCATCTGGTAATGTTTCACAAGTGCAAATCATGGAATACCACAGAATTCAAGGTAAGGTTCAAACAAAAGACAATAGAGAAGGAAATGATAGGCATAAGTAGTAACAATATCAGTATCAGTAACAACTGCACAAAAGAAACTGTAAAAGATATCATCAGAGAGATAAATGACTTGATTAGTCATATGAGATAAAGAATAGCCAATGAGCAACCCCCATGCTCAACTAGTGTCCTTGGGATATCAGAGGAATTCAAGAAATGTTCTGATTATGACAGGTAGAGGATCTACACATACAAGGACACAGAGAAAAAACTGCACGGAACGAAACAGCATGGATGGTATATAATCAACATTATTAGAAGGAATAGCCATATTGATGAAAGTAAGGTTTACTGAAACATCATAGCAATTGTGTTAAAAGCTATATTCTATGTCTCCTGAGACTTTGAATGTGTCAATATTGTATCAGCAATTAATATCTGCATTCTATTTGGGAAATTGTCATTCATAGTGTAGTTTCATAGCTCCTTATTCTTAGACTCTACCAAAATTTAAAAAAAAATCTTAGAAAGGGGATAGTGATTAAAACCTGGAATCGTATTTTCCATGAAACATGGGTCAAGGTTTTTGGTTTTTTTCTCTTTTTTTCATGAATTTCTGTCATTTGAATAAGATAACCAATATAAAATGTATAATATAATATGAAATATAAATATATATATATAGGTAAATATATAATAAAATATTAAAAAATTAGGCATTCAATTTAAAATAACATACTTTTACCTACTCTGAAAAAAAGAAGAGCAAGGAGAAGAATAAAAGATCACCTGACTTTTAAAAGTGGAGAGTATTATTATCATCTCACAATTAGCTAATGGAAGTGCAGGGTCAAAGGGATTATATGTATATCAAAAACAAGTAGAAAGGTTTCTTAGTTGAGGGCCTATGTGGCTTGTAGAACCTAGAAGGACATGTTTCATGAAGTAATAATAACAATAATAATAACAGTTATTGTTAAAGAATTCTTTATGGTCTGCAAAGTACTTGACAGATATTATCTGTCATTTTCACAACCACTCTGAGAAGTAGGTGCTATTATTATCCTCATTTTGTAGATTAAGAAACTGAGGCAGAAATGTCAAGTGACTTCCCCAAGTTGCATGGATAATAAGTGTTAGAAGCTAGAACGAATCCAGTTCTTCATGACTCAAAATCCAGTTTTCTAGCCACTGTACTATCTGGTGGCTTATCAAAAAAAAAGTAACAAGAAATTAATAAATAGGAAAAAACATTTTCAAATTCAAAGTTATGAGTCAAGAGTTAGAGAACCAAAACTACTTCAATAACTCCAAAATCATTATTTGTTTTGAAAACTCCTTCCACCAGCAAAACAAAGCTTCTTTCTACAACTTGGTGATACTGTTTGTCCTCCATTCTTGAAGAGGAGCAAGAGGAAGGTAATGCTGTGATATGTAAATGAATTGGATTGAAGTAAGAGAGCTGTGCAAGGTCACCTGCCTTACTTTCCCCTCCAGAGCCATATGGGTCCAGTGGCCAGATAGAGATCAGGACAACTGCAAATGGTCCCTGGATACAATAGGAAACCCTAACCTTTTTAAGCTGAGGTCCTCCACAGATCTCAGTCTGACTGAGGCTGCACCTAGTCAGTGATTACGGCTAGTTAGCAATTGAGGCAAAGAATGATCTCTTTTAACTAGTCCAAAAAAATCTAATTTGGGAGGGGAAGATCCTCAGGAAGAAGCTTCAAGAATCATCATGGTTAGAGGTGGAGTCAAGATGTCAAAACAAAGGCAGGGGCTTTCCTAAGTTCTTCCCCAAAACCCTCCAAATATCTTTAAATAATGACTTTAAATAGGTCCTAGAGCAGCCAAACCCACAAAAAGACAGAGTAAAAAATTTTCCAAGACAACTTGAAAGGTCAGTAGAAAAAGTCTGTTGAATCAGAGTAAGAGAGGAGTGCAGTCCCATATGGGCTGCATCAGAGCAGATTGGCCCCCACAAACCAGGAGGAGGCCTCAATGCAACCAAAGCAATGGGAGCAGTGGCAACTTCCAGACCTCAACTTACAAATGGTAAAAGAATCTGACAATGGGTCAGAAGGAGATTTGCATCCCTTTGCTAACAGCAGATGATGGAACAGGGGTCCCTTTGACCCAACAATACCTCTGATTAGGTCTATATCCCAAAGATTTTTTTTAAAAAGGAAAAAGACCTATGTTTACAAAATTATTTATAGCAGCACTTCTAGTGCTGACAAAGAATTGGAAACTGAGGAGATGTCCATCAATTGGGGAATGGCTGACAAATTGTATATGATTGTGATAGAATACAATCATGATGAACAGTATATACTCTCAGTAAAACCTGGAAAGACTTAACATGAAGCAAAGTAAAATGAGCAGAAGTAAAAAAAATTGTACACAATAACAACAATATTGCATGATGATCTATATTATGAGTAACTTAGTTGTTGTCAGCAATACAAAGATTCAAGACAATTTTTAGGACATGATCTCTAGAGAAAGAACAGAATATATATGAAAAATAAATTTTCTTTATTTTTCTTGGAATTTTTTGTATGTATTTTCTTTCATAGCATAACTCACATGGTCAAGTGTTTTGCATTTCTACACATATATAAATTATGCCAAATTGCTTGCCTTCTCAATGAGATGGGGAGAGGAAAGGTGTTAGAACATGGAATTCCAAAGTAGAAAAAAGAATGTCAAAATTGTTTTTACATGTAACTGGCAGGGGGGGTAAAAACAGGATGAAAGAATCACCATGGCCAAAAAAGTTCATCATGCTGTGGCCAATCTGATATTATGAATCGTTTGTCCTTTTCTAGGTTGGTCCTTAGGGAGCCCATCATTGAACCAATATCCATAATCTTTCCTATTAAGTAGTATTTGCCAGAGCTCATGCATGTTCCTTTGGCATAATCTTAACTAATGATCTCTGTGTTATGATAAGATACCTAAGGAAGATGTATTAAAGCCAACATAAAAGCTAAGAAACAGAATAGTGAAAGAATGGGCCATATTATTTGCTTCACAGAGACAAATAGAGTGGATGTGAGACAGAGATTGAGAGAGAAAGAGAAGATAGAGACAGAGACACACAGAGACAGAGAAGATGGAGAGAAGAGGAAGGGAGAAAGAAAGAGAGAGGAGGGAAGGAGGAGGAGAGACAGACAGGCAAACAGAGAGACAGAGAAATAGAGAGAGAGAGAAGGAGGAAGGGAGGGAGAGCAAGAGAGAGAGAGGGTGGGAAGGGAAGGAAGGAGAGAAAGAGCGAAGGAGAATAAGAGGGAGGGAGGGAGGGAGGGAGGAAGAGAGGGAGAACATTCAGGGCCAACATGATGGCTATCTTCAAGAAGAACTGTCATGTGGAACAGGGATGAGGCTTGTTGTGTTTGGCTCTAAAAGACAGATCTAGAAACTATGGGTAGAATTACAAAGAAATATTTAGGCCTAGCAAAAATTGTCTAATAGGCTGTGCCTTGAGGACATGGTGGATTTTCAAGGAAAGTTTTTTTGTAGTAAAAAAGTCCTTAGAATTAAATATTGTACTAGTTGGCCCTTGAGATCGATTCTACATCTCAAATTCTGTGATTCTTGTTAAGAAGTTAGTGGATACCCCTCTCTACAAGCAATCCTAACAATTATTAGTGCTAAGAACTTCACAGGCAGGGCACCCAGACAAAATGTTTTCTCTCCAGCAGAGCTTAGCAAAACAATGCCTGCCCATTAACCTGATTGCAGGAACTGGCTAAATACTATTATCATGTCTATGATTACTATAACAGGTATATCATTGCTTCCACTCATAGGAAGTCTGAGATCCATCACTAAGATAACAGTTTAATTAGCCTCTAGTCTTAAGTCAATTCTCATAAGTGATTATCACTAACAGACAAAATCTGACTCCTGTCTGTCCAGAAATGTAATCAGGCTATTGGGGACCTACTGAGGAAAGTGGTGTTCAAGGACAGGTACATGTACAAAAGTATGTGTATCTTTTTACCAATGTTTAAGATTCTGACCCAATGGGAAGGAGAAAATCATCCAAATAGGGAAGGAAGCCAATAAAAGTTAAAATCCCAGGTGGGCAATGTATAAGCTTTTTTTAGGTGGCATTCTGGGATACAACTTGGTTAACAGACCCTTTGCAGAGTAATCTGAAATTCTGTTTTTACTTGAGAATAGACAGTATTAGAATGGAAGAACTAGCCAACCATGACATTGCTGAAAGAATAGTGCAATTTTCTTCTCATGGGATCTTTAAAAATGGGCTATACTTTTACCTTTCAGCAATTGCTTAAAGTTTGGAAGGCTTTCAAAGTAAAGGGGTGGGTTCAAATAATAGCTTAGAATCAAAAGGGCAAAAGTAACTGTTGGTTTAATATTTCATCTGAAAGAGTGCATATACCTCAAAATATAGAGATTTCTTTACTTATTATGAGGGCAATTCAGGACCCAAAGTGTTAGGTAGTTTTCAGGTGTTATATCTCAGAAGTTTCAAAATGATAAAATAGAAAGATTAAATTGGTTGGTCTTAATAATTATTTTTAATATGCTCTGATTTTCAAATTATAAAACTGTTTTCAAGTTTTGCCATGCTTCACAAAGATTCAAAGATTAGGATTTTGAGAGGATTCAAAAGCATTATATATGTTATTGTTTAAGGACCTAAGATATATAATCTAGGCAAGTAAAACTTGATAGGGAGATAAGATATCTGTCTTTATATATCTGAAGAATATAAGGGATAAAAAATGTTTCAAAGGAGAAACCAAGAGCAGTGAATGACAATTGCAGAGAGGCATATTTTGACTTTGTAGAGCTTCTAAAAAGTTAGAGCTGAGGAAATCTGAAAGAGACAACACTGGAGCAAAAGAGTTTGAAGTTTTTCAGGAAAGTTGTAAAATTCTTGCTATAATATAGGTTGTCATAGATGCCTTCAGAGATGCTACCAATTCTAAAGTTTTATGATTCTATCAAGAACCAAACAGATTCCGAGAATAACAAAATATGATAGTTGAAAAGGATTTTATCAGTCATCTAGTTCAACCCATATATGAAAGAAATCTCTATTACAATAAAGAATCATCCAGCAACTGTTTAAAGACATCTAAGAAAAAGAATCCAATAGATTAAAAAAGTATTAATCTCACTTTAGCAGTTATTAATTCTGTCCTTTGTTTTATACATAGAGTCAGCTACAAGTCTGCACTCTTATGTTACTCTGTGGTTCTTGAAGACCACCTTAACAAAAGACAACTCTGAAAAGTTTTGCCAAGCTGGAAAGGTTTTGTGTATGGACCCAGTAATGGACTGAATAAGAGTGATTCATAGAGTGTAAACTACTTGAGAAGAGAGTGTGTTTTATTTTTTTACTTTCTAGAATAGTGTCTGGTACATAGGATGTGCTTAATAAATGCTTGCTGACAAACCAGCCTAGGTAAGTTTGAAAACCATGATCAGTTAATATAAGAGCCTCATGAGTAAAAAAAAATAATTGAATTTTTTTTGGCCCCAGAAACTCTCAAAGACCATGGACTAAGTTATAAAGTTATTGTGATCATGGTATCATGTTATCCTGTATATGATTGCTATAGCAGGTATGATGACATTGCTTCCACTCATGGAAAGTCTGAGACCCATCCTTAAGATAAAAGTCCAATTAGCCTAAGCTTAAGTCAATTTTCATAAGTGATCATCACTAATAGACTAACATCACTAACTGACTTCTGTCTGCCCAGACATTAATTAGGCTACTGGGGATGTGGTAAGAGGATTGCTATTCAAGGACAGGTACAAGTATTTTATCTTTTACCAGTGTGTAATATTCTGACCCAACGGGAAGGAGAGAGAGACACTACAAAGTCATCCAAATGGGAAAGGAGGCCAATGAAAGCTATGATATTAATGGAATGAGTACCCATAATGGTAAAATTACATATCCTTGTACTATTGAAGCAACAATAAGGTTTTTTTTAAATCTCAGAATTTCTATAATACATTAGTATTATAGAAATATTATATATAGAAATTTACCTTAAAGGTAATTATTGCCTGCATATATTTTTAAAAATTCAAACCCCATAATATACTGCCTAAATAAGAATATTACATGACACAAGAATAAAATTGCAATTGATCCAAAAAATAATGGAAAGATATATAATAGGTATAGTAGTTTGTTACTATTGATGGGTGCAAATAAGAAGATGCTGGAAACACCTCACCAAGGACATGTATGAGCATATTTTACTATGAACAGGTCAAGAGTAACAATATTTAGAGAACAAATGGAAAGTCCACATATTGAATTGGTATCTGTAACATTTAGAATGGACCAGAAAATGGCTTCCAATACATTGGGTAAAACTCCTCTGGAAGATTTCTAGAAAGATGCTCATTAGAATTATACAAAATGAGAGGACAGATTGGAATCTATATCAATGGAGAAAGTACCTGAACCAATGAGATCATTGATCTACTGATGTAAATAATATGAATAAGTAATAACAAATGATTTATGGATGAAAACGTTCTATTGGAACTGACTAGTGAATCAATGGTATACAGATAAATAGGAGAAGGAAAATTATTCACTTAGATACATTTTAGTATAGGCAAATATATATCAATAAGCCCATAGCCTGAAAAAAATATATACTTTTATTTTAATGTAAATTTAAAATAGAAGCTACAGCAGATATCAGCTTCCCCTGATTACTCATGGTTACAGTCACCAAGAGCTTTATGAAAGAATCACTTGAATTACATAAAAAGAAGGGAATCTTTTTTTAATATCTTGTGAGAAATGCTGTAGGTGCTAAAAGCATAGGTTCTTTCTTCACAGTCCAATGCAATATAAATAAATTCATTGTATATGGAATGTGTAGAATTAGACTTATAAAAATCCAGATACTCCAAGTATAACATCTAGACTTTTCCTAATCTTGATATACAAGCTGATAAAAGACTGAAGTTTTCATACCTTTTCCTAGGTAAATATCTAATTATTATATCTAGAAAAAAAACAAAGAAATATCAGTGAGTAATCCAGTTTTCTCAAGGGGAAAAATGGTTTAATAAATTGTGATGTACTGGAAAAAACTGAGGTCAGAGGACATTCTGACTCTCACAATTACCATCTATGTAAACAGGAGAAAAGTTACTTAAACCTTCCTAGACTTCAGAATCCACATATGTAAAATGTGGTGTTGGACTAGATAAATTCTAAGGTCCTTCATAACACTAAATCTATGATCTCATTAATTGAAACTGAATAAAACAGTTGTATTGTGCCTTCTACACATATAAAAATTCAATCAAACATGCTGATTAAAATGAAACTGAAACAGAGATACAGAAAAGCTAAGAAATTTGCTAAAGTTAATAAGAAAATGACAATAGTGTTAGCTTTGATCATAACTCTTAGAAGTCTTCAAGTAAAGTTGAATAACTACTTATTGGGTATATTATTTTTGATGAATCTGCTGGACTAGACCTTGACCTGTTTTGGTTAGTTCTTAACATCTTAACTATGTTAATTCTTAACTTATAATCAGTAAATTTAGTTTTTTAAAAAATATTTTGATGATTAAATATCAGTATAATTAATTTCTTTTGTAATTCCATAAATTTTATGTTATGCATTTTAACTTTATTTTGAGAAGTTCATAGACTTCACCAAACTTCCAAAGGGGATCATGACACCAAAAAAAGGTTAAGAATTCTTGCTATTTGGTCACTGTGGCCCACCTTCACCTCCCAAATTCTATGATTCTATGATATCAGCCATCAAATAATCTCTCAATTCTATCCAGGGTTGCAAAATATCAACCTTGAAAGGATATTTGCCTTTCCCTCTTGTATCCACCAATAACTCTACCAATCTGTGAAGATCCCATTAAAGGGTATGGGGACTTTTGTCACTAGAGAGGGGCAACAAGAATATTTTCAATATAGGCTTTCAATAAAGCCTAAGGTGGAAAAAAAAAGACCACTTGAACCTCAGGAAACCAACCAATGGCATATAACACAGATCTACATGAGATTTAACTACTTCTCCTCCATACATCAAGTGAATATTTTGTCATCAAATTCTTTTCTCATCTGGAAGGCAAGAGTCATTCTGGAATCTTACCCTTCTCCTTTGTAATTCCATGAATAAGTTCAGGTTTAGGTGGGGGTTTTTTGACAGAGAGGATAGTTTTCATGCTCTTTTTTGTTGTTATTTTTTCCCCACACCTTCTATTCTTATCCCCAGGAAAGCAGGATGACAAGGATTAACTGAGGAGAACATTTGCTAGAAAGCTGAACTCATCTATCTCAGTGCTAAAAGGCTCACCCACACTCCAAAACTTCAACTCTAAAATTGGAAGATGTGTTTGAATTGGTGACAAGTTCAATCTGTCTTATAGTAAATTCATGTTTGTGAAAACAAAACATTTTTCTCATTCTCTTGTAAATTAAATCACCTGACTACATCACAAATTCCTATTTTTCAGAATAATCAGAATGCAATTGTCAATCACAATTCTGATTGAAATATAGGTTTAAAGAGTTCAGTCATTATGAAGATTCTAATTCTTCTTCAAAACAATTTAGTAGCAATTTTCAGGTGTATTTGTCAAATGAGATAGAGGAAACAGTCTAGCCAAGGATAGCCAAGACTAGGTAATATGAAATGTCCATGTACTAATTATAATTACCCCTCACTATAACCTCTTTCATGATGTCTATGTCTCAGAACAGCATTATTTGTCCAGAGACAGGAGTTGGAAATGAATTGTGTATATTTCCTTGCCTTCCAAGACAAGAGATTGACTTAAAATACATTTCTGCCCTTTAATTCCAAAACTCTGTTAACAAATTCCTGAAAGAGCAAGGGTAAGTAAATATAAAAAATAACCCTTCAATGTCTGCAGAAAAAAAAAACTTGTTTTGAAATATGAAAATTACATTTTTACATGTTGTGTATATAGTGACTATCTTCCAATTCCTCCAAATGGATATTTTTAAATCCCTTAAATACTTAAAAAAGAAATCTATCCACCCATTGCTTCATAAACTAAAGAGTCTACAAAACTTATATTTCTATCCTCAGTATTTAGTCCACTGTCTGCCCCATGTTGTCCAGTGTCTGGCCCATCTTGTTCAATTGGTCAGTCATGTACAATCTTTGTGATCCCCTATGGGATTTTCTTGGCAAAAAACTGCAGTAGTTTGTCATTTCCTTCTCCAGTGAATTAAGCCAAACAGGGAGTAAGTGACTTGCCTAGCATCATACATCTTAGTATCTGAAGCCAAAGTTGACCTCTGGACATTGATTCCAAACCTAGTACTCTATTCATTGAATTCCCTTACTTGCCTCTACATAGTAAGTTCTCAATGACTTTTTCTCATTTAATAATTGATTCAATTACATAGAAAAATCTAAATTTTAAATTAGGAATCTTTTCTGATACCTCATTCCCTGCCAACATTACTCAAAACTTCAACAAAGTTAAGAAAAAAGACCTTTTTAGGTGATGAAACATTGAGATACAAAGAGCATTATTGTATCATCTTAAGCAAGTCACTTAATCTCTGAAAGCTTCACTTTCTTCATCTATAAAATCAAAATTTGGACTAGATGTACTCTGCTTCCTCTTTCAACTCTAAATTAAGGATCTTATAATCTTGTGGACAAAATAGTTTCTGTACCTGAGGTGTTTACATTCTCCATTCTACTTTTACACATTCTAACCACTTAAAAAATATCTCTAAAAGGAACAAAGCTTTATTTAAAGGAATTAGGGGAAAATTAGTAATTTTTTTCTATATATCTGGTTCACAGTTGATTCTTTGGAAGAAATAGAATAGGAATTAAGTAGAACTTCATCCTTTGTTGATTAATTGATTGAAGTAAAAAGCTAGATGTGTTGATGGTACTAAAAACAGATTTGATTTTTTGGAACATAGCTTAAGACACCATGATGGATTCCTTCTAAGTAGGGATTGTGGCACAGAGGATAGAGTGTTGGACCTGTTGTCAAGAAGAACTAAGTTCAAACTCATCTTCAGACACTTGCTAGCTGTGTGACCATGGACAAAGTCACTTAACCTTGTTTCCCTCAGTTTCCATATCCATAAAATGACCTGGAGAAGCAAATGGTAAATTATTCTAGTATCTTTGCCAAGAAAATCTCAATGTAGTCACAAAGAGTCAGACAGAACTGAAAATGATTAAACAGCAATATTCTTTGTTCATGAGTATATAGGACCTAGCCCAGTACATGACACAGAATAGGTCCTTAATAAATTCTAGATAATTGATTGCAGTAAATAGCTAGACTTATTGATAGTATCGAAAACTACGATATGGTTTTTTAGATGATGATACTATACTAAAATGAAATACACTTGCTTAGGTATAAAATTCTACTTCTCTGAGAGATGGAAGAATAGAAAGACTATGTTTTCTCTAAGATTTTGGGGCCTTATTAAGAGGGGTTTAAATTTTAACAGAGTGGGAAGGGGAGATTCTCTGATAAAAAAGAAATAATATATCTTTAAGTCACCAAGAATTTTGACAAAATCTCCTATACTGATAAAGAAAGAATGAAAAAAAAAATATTGGGAATAATCTGGAGCTGAGGTCTGGTAAGACAAGATCAATAATGGGATAAGGGGGCAGGGGACTCAAGAGAAAAGGACAACGTATTGTTGACTTCACTAGAACAATACATTCATCAAAAAATTAAATTTGAGGATCACCCAAAGAGCAATGAAGAGGCATATGGGAGAGGAGGGAGTGAAGGGGAGGACAGTGTGAAAAGTAGGGGATGAGCAAGCTTCCCAACAAGGAATTATTTAGGGAATGTGATATAATATGGAGGATCAGAAAAATTTATGTGTGGAAAAATGATGAGCCAGTAGGTTGAGGGAGATGGTGGAACAAGCAATAGAAAGTCAAGGTACTCCTTCAGGTGCCATGTGAGAGAACTTGAGGAACTTCATCATATTACATAGCTCCCATGGAGCATGTCTAGAGAATGGTTGACAAACAGAACACTAACTTAATAAAATCAAAAAGAAGAAAGAAAGAAAGAAAGAAAGAAAGAAAGAAAGAAAGAAAGAAAGAAAGAAAGAAAGAAAGAAAGAAAGAAAGAAAGAAAGAAAGAAAGAAAGAAAGAAAGAAAGAAAGAAAGAAAGAAAGAAAGAAAGAAAGAAAGAAAGAAAGAAAGAAAGAAAGAAAGAAAGAAAGAAAGAAAAAGGTAAGAGACAAAGGTAGGCAGATGAAAGTCTGGTGACCAAACAATTTAATTACAAAACAGAGAGTATCTGAGAGTGGCCTATTGCACAAGTTTGATAGCTTCCCTAGTCTGACATAGAACAGTGCTTAATGAATGTTTATCAATTGATTTTTAAAAGTTCATCAGTAGCTAATTAAAACTCAGGAGTCCCTTTGATCATAAGCCCCAATTATAACCATTATTCAAGGTCTGTACAAAATATCATTTCCTTTTCTTTCACATCTCCACAGGAAATGTAATTATTTTCTCTTTCTCTTCACATTTTAATTATAAGCAAATATCTGGTATCATAGTATACATCCCACCTTCCACTTTAGTTATCCATGTATTTGGGGCAACTAATTCACATGGTGGATGGAGTGCTAAGTCTAAAGTCAAAAAGACCAGAGTTCAAATGTGCACATCACTAAACATCAGACACTTACTAACTATATAAATCTGAGCAAGCCATTACATTTTTATTTGCCTCAGTTTTCTCAACTATGAAAAAGGTATAATAATAGCAACTACTTCCCAGTACAGTTTTGAGGCTCAAATGAAATAATAATTGTAAAATGCTTAGCACAATATCTGGTCCACTATGTGCTATATAAATGTTAATAGTTATTGTCATTATCATCATTTTCCTGACTAAATTATAAGCTTCTTGAGGGAAAGGAATATGCATTATTGATTTTATTATGCTATAATTCCAAACACAATGCTCTTACACATGGTAGGTACATAATAAATACACTATATTGAATTGAATGTGGATTCACTACATAAAGAAAAAATTCAGCAGAATAGATTTATTCTATCCTAAATATAAACATATTCTTTAATATTTTACAATATAATTTCTTGGGTTTATTAAAATATTTAAGTTTTGTTTGCCAACATACATTGGATGACTTGTGGATAGAAGAAAACACTTGTGTCTTTAATATAAAGAACTGGTTTTGTCTGACCATCCGGCAAAAGTCCCACAAACAGGCCTGTGCTTTTCACTGATTCCAGACTTATGGATCCATTTTCCAAGTTCTTCTGAATTTTAAAGTGACAATCAACATCTCCTGTGCCCTAGAAACAACACAATATAATTTCATACATGTGAATCTCACAGTGGGGGAAAAAGAAATCTGTTAGATCTAACTGGCCATTTTCTCAATTGTGTCATTTTCTCCAGTCCTCATTATAAACCAAAATAACCTCTACTCTACATTTGCCTATTGGTTATGCCTTTAGAAGATGTAAAAATCAAATATTCTGCAGCAGAGTGCTATCACATGTTTCTCAGAGTGACTGAATCATCTTTCAAAGCTTCTCATCACAGAGGAGTATAAATTCAGATAGAGTTTCAATTGGGATGGATCTTACACCAGAATTACTTATTTCTTTGACTAAAAATACAAACATTTCGCATGGAAAAATAATTTAGCATGACACTGAGAAAAGTAGAAAAGAAAATTTCCTTCTGTAAATGTATTTTTACATTTTCAAGTCAGTTAAGTGTAATTTCTGCATATTATCATTACTATGATGTATTTAATGTTTCCTTACCATGACCTTTAAAGTTAGTTTTAATACTTTGTTCCTATTCTTTTTAATTAATACTCATTATTCCCAATATGAAAGGGGACCAGTTGGAATAGGGATGAGAAGGGAAAAAATAGAGGAATGTAGTTGTAAAGATTATGAAATACTTTGCATGTCTTGCTTATTAATTAATGAGAACTGCTTTGTGGAAGAACTCCCAATGATTTTTACATTTTACCTTGCAACCCTTTCAACATATAGTAGTTACGCTTCTTTTCCCTTAGTCATCATCTCCATCATCATTTATAGTTCTAGTTGTTGCTATCACAAAAATACTGCTATGAATATATGTGTGTATAATACTTATAAACATATATATATATACATATACATGTACATTATGTCTGTACATTATATATAGTATATGTGTACTATGTACATGTGTAATATGTACATTACATATAGTATATATACATATATATCTACAAACACATAACACATCATTATGTCTTTGACTTTGTTGGAATATATACTCAATAATGGATTGCTTATTTGGCTTTTATTTTATAACCCTTTAAAAAAATAGTTACAGCGGAACTCAAAGCAGAAAAGTCCTGGATTTGAATTTCACCTATGGTCCATACTGGCAACATGACCTAAGCAAATTATTAACTTTTTCACACTATAGGAAACTTTAGAACCAGAAGTTGCTGACCTTGCTGACCTCTGAATAAGGCTTTTTTCACTGAGAAGTTTCCTGTAACCATGAAATCTTAGATCTAGTATCTATCCTTATACTTATTAATATTAATTCCCTCTCATGTTGTGAAGACAAAAAGCAATCTGCAAGTACAAAATGAGTTGGAAAGTTAAGGCTATTTGTGAGTATTTCAAGGGAAATAAAAAGAAAAAGACAATCTATTCTAACTATAATTGTCTGCATGAACCACAGGCTTACATAAAATCAAAATTTTAACAAATTGAACTCAGCAAAACATTGCTCTATATCAACAGATGAGATCAAGTAATCTGTTTCACTGGATATTTCACTTTTCAACCACTTGTTCTGGGCATATATAGACGCAATCTATCTGAATGTTTTGCATCAAAGTTATTTTTGTTCGACATTATCGGAAATATTTTTTCCAGTTCTTTGCATGAAGAGAGAGACATTTGCATTTTGCACGTGTGGGCAGAGCCAGAAAAAGAGTGTGACCAGTGCTGAGCAGAGTGGGAAAATCATTTCCTGGTTCCTGCAAAATCATCTTCTTGTTTATTGCATGGATCATGTTTTATTCTTTTTTTCTTTCTTTTTTGAGATGGAAATGCAACATTGATGACTCATATGTTACTTGTTTCTTAAAACCCTGCCTTTTTTTTTCTTTTGTACTATTGCTTAACCAATTCCTCTCCCCAATGTATCTTTGAAATTCTTTTCTGGTACACAATAATTATTTAATCAATGCTTGCCATGAAACTAAATACAAGAAAGTAATTGTGAACAAATTATATGAGTATGTTTTCAATTCAGTCATTTGGAAAATATCTGTTAAATATCTATTATATTTAAGGTTCCTGAAGGAGACCCAAATAAAAATAAGCCTTGTCTTTAAGGATTTATAATATATATTTGAATCCATGTTTTACAAAATCATTCACAGCTAGTCTTTCCAAGATACTGATATTACTTTGTTTTCAGTACATTTCACTTTGCTTAAGTTCATGTAGGAATTTCCAGATTGTTGTTGTTCCTTTTTTTTTTTCTGAGAGCATCCTGCTCATCATTTCCCATAGAACAACAATATCCCATCACAATATTCTAATAGAAAATAGAAAAGAGAAGTACCAACAACTGGTGATGAGAGTTCAGAAGAGGGGAAGATTACTTCTTTGGGGAAGAATCAGAAAAAAAATTCGTGTTGAAAGAAGAGATGGGTAGACTATCAACAGAAGCATATGGGGGCAAGGGAGGCACACAGAGAATGATGCTATTTTTATAAGCCTTGTTAAGATAGCATTTTGTAAACTTGAAGCATTATTTTAAATGTCAGGTTTGTGGGGGGGTGTTATTATTATTGTTGGATTAGGATGGGCAGCCTGGGATTTTATCTACTTGTGTGGAAACTACCTTTACCAAAATAAACATTCCTAACCAAACCAAACTATATCAAACCAAGCCAAAAATTTCTAATTCATCAGCAACTTACAATCTTAGAGAGTTGACTGTGGCACTGAGATAAGTGTTTTGCTCAGTTATTCAGTATATGTCGAAGGAAGTATTTAAATCCAAGTTTTCCTGGCTCCATGGCTAGATCTTTATCTACTATATCATATTGTTCAAGTTATTGTTAATAGTAATGATAATTAATATTAATAGATAGAGTTTCTATAGTATCTTAATGTTTTCAAAATGTTTCACATGTATTATATCATTTGATCCTTTTATAACAATTCTGGGAGCCAGGTGCTATTATTAGTTCTCATTTTACATTTGCAGAAACTGAGGCAATCATGGGTTAAGTGATTTGCCCAGAATCACATATCTAAATAAGTAACTAAGACAGGATTTGAACTCAATTCTTTATGATTCCAGGTCTAGTACTCTGCCTCCTCACTATTTCTCAACCACACACACTACCCCAACCCTCTCTCTAATTGCCAAGACCTATAGATTTCAATTTTGTAACATCTAATATGTCCCCTTTTCTCTTTTGACACAAGCCCTCATGACCTCAAGCATCTACTATTTTATTTTAATTTATATTGTCCCAGTTATTAAAAACAGTTTTTAATTTGTTTTAAAAATTTTGAGTTCTAAATTCTCTCCCTTGTCCCTATCCACAATTAAGAAACCACATGTGGAGTTATGCAAAACTTTTCCATAAAAGTCAAGTTGTGAAAGAAAACATAGATCTCCCACCCTAATGAAAATAAAAACCCTCAAGAAAAATTGAGTTTAAAAGGAAAGAAAGAGAGAATGGTTTTTTGTCATCATCATAACAATAACATTATTGTTACAAGAGTATCAGTATTCACTAGCTATTATGATCCTGAAATATAGCCATCAAAAAACAATAATATAAATGCTTTGGAATTAGTCAGAGCCTACAAGAGATTTTAAAGTTTCCTACACTGAAGTGTAATAAGGTCCTGAACCTAATGGATGTTGAGGGAGTGACATATTACTACATAATCATAGCAGCCAGAACCCAAATGATTCTTCTGACTACAAATTATTTTAAAGCATTCAATGTGGCCTGTAGAATGAACCATGACAGAACTAGATTAACTGAATTAATGTTTTCTAAGTAGCAAGGCAGTGCAAATGGATAAAGCATTGGACTTGGAGTATGGAGGTCCTGAGTTCAAATCTAGCTTTGAACCATTATTATTTGCTTACCCTTAGATAAATCACCTAACCTCTCTGTACATCAATTTTCTTATCTGTAAAATGGGGATAATAATAGTACCTTCTTTCTAGAGTTGATATCATAAAGAAAAGAAATAATATTTGTCAAGTGCTTTGAAAATCTTATATTGAAATTTAAATGCTAGATACCTATCCCTTTGCTACCCCAGAACCCAGGCTATTTATCTAGTAATAAGCTGAAAGTCCATTAAAAGGAAGAGACAGATTCAGAAATGGATTGGGAAACAATCTTCATCATGAAAAAACCTGAAGAAAAAGTATAGGAGATCCCTTGGAGCCTCACTCCAAAATGATCATTCTGCAAGGATTCATGTTTACACTCCTGAAAAATGCTATCTCTCACTTCCACACTGAAGCTGATTTTCACTTACTTTTATCTGCACATTTCAGACCAAGAGCAGACTTTATTAGAGATAAGTTAAGACAAAGCAAAGTACATTGCTCTGGAATCCCTGGGACACTAGAACACCACTGAGTTAAATTATCATGTTCCCAACTGCAAGCCTACCCACTAAATACTTAAATATGGAATTTATAAAGTACTAACATGTAGTAAGGACATTACAGAAGTAAAATGACATGATGGGGAAAATGCCTAATGCCCCTACTTTGCATGAAAGTAGTTTCATATTCACTCTCCTCTATGGGCACAAAGATGCATATACCTTGATGGTCCAGGACAGAAAATACTTAAGTTTGTTTAAACTGATGTGGTAAATCAGGGATCAGAATGGAGTGGTATTAATCCCACATTACAATGTCATTCGAAGCTCAATACACAAACATACACACATACATATACACACACATATCTAGAATTTCTATAGAATAGAAATTATGCAATACAGATTTCTATTTATTAGTTGTTTCTCTGAATGCAGATAGCATCTTTTTCATATATCTTTTATCATTAATTTGGGTATTTAAAAGTCAAAATTATTTATTCACTCAAACTTTAGCATATTCTGACCTGTCGGAATTTCTATAGGTCCTGTATTTCAGCCTCTAAGGTGAGATAAACTTGTTCAATTAGAGTCTGTAATAATAATAGTGATTTAAAGATTATAGGGTCACAGAGATTTAGAGCTCAAAGAGATATCTCTCATTTTATTTGAGGAAACCGAGCATGAAGATATTAAGTGTTTTCCCCCAGATCTCACAGCAAGTAAGTGTCTGCAGGCAGAATTAGAACCCAATGTACTATTCCATTTCTCTTTTAATAACTTTACAGGATCCATTCTCTATATCACTGAAGATATATTGGACATACTGGGTTTTCTATCATAGCATAGCAATCCTGGCTATGGGTAGGGATTAATTGTACTTAAGGGCATCTAGATGAAGTTCTCAAAACAGCAGAATGATTGAAAGACTAGTTACCAAATAGTTGAGGTCAATGAATGATATTTTTTGATCAGTTTCAAATTCCTCTAAGTAAAGCTAGGATTTGGTACTGTATGAGTCTTTCCTTATTAGACCTGAAACATTCCATCAGAGGCTAGGTTTCATGCACGTTAAGACCTGAATCCCAAGGGTCAGTATCTTCTACTTCTGAGACAATAGACTTGTGGCAAATAGCAGTTGCTTTTGCTGGATAAATGTAAAATCTCTTAAAAGGGACTTCAGACTGTCTAGAAATCAGAAAGTGGGGATTCTGATACCAGAATCTGGGGTCAGATAGGGCAGTTTATAGGTAGAATTCATGGAGTTCATCTGATAATTATTACAACATTGATTAGCTGTGCCCACAATATAAGCAATCTATCTTTGGACACATGCATATTGGAGGAAATAAGAGGTCAGAAATAACTACTTATAGGACCCTGAAATGTATTGGTAGGTGAATCGGAGAGAGGGAGATCCTAGATAACTGTTTAAGATGCCTTTACTCTGAGACATTGATGGATGAGTTCTGACAAAAGGAAGGCCATTTACACTTTACATTTACAACAATTTTTGGACCTAATCAACAAACTCTTCTTGGACAAAGTCAGCCAATCTGATTTCATTTTTATTCCAGGCTCCATGTCAACAGGAAAAAAAATGCCTGCATACTTAAGCTAATCCATAAAAACCACCATCTAATAACTAGCAGCTTTTTCCTGTAGAAATCCAGAATTTTCCTTTGAAGTCTATAAAATAGCCTGGAAAAAGATCATCCTCATTAACATATAGGTTGAAGACTGGGCACATGAGAAACCTTGATTTTAAAGATAGTTGCTAGGGAAATAAGAGGACCAGAAAACTCCTAACACTCATGTCAGCTTCAGGAAAGGGAGTGTGTCTTTGTTGTTATTCACTCATGTCTGATTTTTGGGACTCCATTTTGGGTCTTTTTGGAAAGATACTGGCATGGTTTGTCATTTTCTTCTCCAGCTCATTTTACAGTCAAGGAAACTGAGGCAAGCAGGATTAAGTGAACTGTCCAGGCTCATACACATAGTGTCTGAGACTGGATTTGAACTCACAAAGATGTGACTCCAGACCTAGCATTCTTTCAACTGAGCCATCTAGTTGTATAGTTTTTTATTCTTTTTCAATTTTTTCTAGCAGATTGGTGATATAGAGACCAATCTGATTGGCTAGTTGGGGAGGATGTCTGAGTCCAGAATTATGCCTAATTGGTATCTTCAGAAAAAGTAAGGCTGTCCAAGTCTACAGTGCAAGTTTTCTTCCTTTGAGGTTTTGTCTTATCCTAGAAGGGAGCATTATCCCCATATAAGGTAACATATTTATGCTACTGAGTGAAAAGCCAGACAATGTTTGAGTGATGAGGAAGCCCAGAATCAAGAATATTAACAATTAACCAGTGTATAAGCCTAACTATATTATCAGAGGTCATCAGAAAAATCTACCCAAACGTTTACATGAAATAATATGTGCTTTGAAAACATCAAAATGCAATACAATCTATATCTATTTAACGATATATATCTGTATCTCTCTCCCTCTCCCTTTCTCTCTCTCCTTCCCTCCTTCTCCCTCTCCTTTCTATCCCCCTCTTTCTCTCATCCCCCCTCTCTTTTTATGTATCTACACATTTGTCTTTATATCTATCATCATCACAGCTATGGTAGAGAAATACCATTTGAACAGTAGGGTCACAAGGTTCTTCCACTGTCAATGGAATCTGGCAAGAAAGAAAGACTTAAACCAGTTAAGTTCCTGAAGAATGAGGGGAGGGGGGAATTATGAGTTGATGAAACTCAAGAATAATTATGATGCAGAATGATTAGGCTAGATGCCCTATACCTCAACCCTTCAAGCACAGGGAAAACCCATAAACAAAAATGAATGAGAAATCCATAAATGACACAAAAGGAACCAACCCCAGGTTTGAGCTTCTCTATCCTACTCGTGATTTAGTACTCTCAATAGTGCATGGGGTCTATTTACCCTGAACTGGTATGTAAGTAACCAGCTCCATCCAATAGTTTTTCTTCATTCTCAACATGAAAGAAAAAAAAAAAGAAAATCAAGTTTTTGCCTGTCTTTACCATTTTTGACTCTTTCTGGGGTCTAGATGAAGACTATGGCTTGGTTTGTGATTAGCATCTATTCCCACAACTAGACTAAGTCTGGAACCCAAGAGATAGATACATAGAACTTCTTGTATCATATTGGGGTCAAATGAATATTTTATCTTCTTATATCATATTGGGACAAATGAATATTCTATTACTGATTGATGTGCTAATAAATAAACCCTGTAGTCATATTAAAAGTGATTATTGTTGTGTCTATGTTTGAGAATTAAAGGAAGAATTTCAAGGTCCGAGAGAAAAATCTAGTTTCAAAATCGTATAGAGCAAAAACTAGGTAACTATGGCAGGATAAAGGAAAGTCCATCCAAAACAATTAAAAGAGGTAGGTGCTTGTGAATGGAGGGAGCATTGAGAAGTCTCTAACTGGCCTCTAAAATTTCCACTAGACAACTTAAGATTGAATCCTTCCTTTGATGGTTTTGTAAAATGTGACCCTAAGCAATTTCTCTTTCTTAGTTTCCTAATCTGGAAAATGGACATAATTATAGATCCTGCCTTACAAGGCTGTTCTGAGGATCAAAAGTATTAACATATGCAATGGGTTTTGAAAATTAAAGTATTATAAAGATAAGTATCATCATTACTATCATCATTATTATTGCTGTAACAATTAAACTTGGATAGAATTTGAAAGATAATGGAGGATAGAAGGGCCTAGGATTCTATGATCTATGAGATCAGAGTCAGACATAATTGAATGACTGAACAACAATGAGCAATACCTAGAAGGAATATGGACCATCAGACTAGCTTAACTCAAAAATTACCTTTACATTAATGCCCATTTATTCTTTCTTGGGAATCATCTTGTATTTTTAATAACTACTTCGTATATCTGGATTTAATATGTTGTGTCTCAATTTTTTAAAATTCAGTTCAAAATAAATATTAGCCCATCCACATAATTTTAATGTTCATCCCTTTTGTCCTCAAATAAATATATATATATATATGCATCTATATATACACACATATGTATGTATGTCTCTATATGTATGTGTGTCTAAAATAAGATTATTCTTCAAAGAATCTAAAATGGCAATGATATGAGGATTCCCTCCATTAGCCTAATTCATTCTTCCTCATCTTCTGCAATTCTCATCCATGTCCTTTCCCAAATCCCCAACAGAAGATCCACCTCTGGCAATAAAGACCTTCCTATGGGTCACGTTTATATTCTGTGGGTAATAATGAAATATTTAGACTGTTTGCCTATCCTTCCTTCTTTCCATGGGACTGATGAATCTATCATTCTAGCAATATATTTTTTCATTAAGATTTTTTGTGCTATTTCTGAAATGTACCCACCTTCTATCCCATCATCTTTTTGGTCATCCACCCACAACTTTGATTCATCAGAAGTTATTATGGTTCCAAAAAGTATAACCATATTGAACCAGAAATCCAAAAAGGGAAAAAGGGGAAGTGCATGGGTCTAAAAGTAGTGTGTGATCCAGTAGAGAAGAAGCCTTACTTGCCCCTATCTAAAGCTCAGCTCCATCTCCTACACTTCTTCTTGAATACCTACCAACATTTTTGGCCCTGGGGGAAAAATGTGAAGTAGACATAATTTTTTCTGTGGTATTCTCTCACTTCCCATTTTAGTATCCTTTTTTCCTTGGCTAAACTTAATTCCTCCTAGGTGACTATACTGTGTCTCATTTACACTTTCATAATTCTACTTGAATGTGATAATAGAGAAACAGCATGGTAGAGAAATAAGCACCAGAAATGTAGTCATCAAAGACCAGTACCTTCTCTGAGTTTTATCTTCCTTGCCTATAGAAGGGGAATAAAAATACCTATAGAATTGAACTCAAACAATTATTATAAAGACCAAATGAGTTATATTTTGGACAGATATTCATTATCTCAAAAAATGAACTGGACCAAGATTGGACAAAAAGCAAGAGATCTGGATTGTATGTAGGAAAGAAATTGCATAATATTTTTAATGAAGTTAAGCTTCTCCCTGAAAAAAAAGTCCATTATTTTATAACATCAATTTTTTTTTCAGCAATAGCTGTGAGTCATGAAATACTACAGTATTCAAATAATTAAAGTTGCAGATATAGCCCAAAGGGCAATAGAGAAGCATGTGCTTTATGAGAATAGATCTGATAAATTGACAATGAAGAATTATGCAGAAGAAGCAATATAAAGGATATCATGAAAGGGGTTAAGAAGAGGTTGACTAATCATGTAGTGAGAACAAGATAACTCATAAGTAGTCCATGTGTTCTACTTGAATTCATGAAATGCCAAGAATCTAGAAAAAGAATCCCAGTATACTCTCTTCTCATGGAGTATTTCCTGCAGAATGTGGATAAAAGTCATATAGAATGAGAAGGCATGGATGGATTGTAGTCTGTATCTTTGGGGAAAATATCACAGATTGGGGAGATCACAGATTAAATGTGATTTTATGGAATAATAATACACTATAAGTTTATAGTGTTCATTCCTTCCAGAGGCAGTTATATTTTAATATGTTAGTTATCAATATTGATCTAAAAATTGTGATTAATCCTATCTTCTGTCCTAGACTACTTAATTTCTACCACTCTTATTATAGATATGAAAGGAGATCACATAGGAAGAAATATTGTTTTGCATTTTTCATTCATCATAGCAACTCATGAAATGCAAAATCATCCATTAGTGACAAATCTATTGGTTACATATCTTTTTCTTTAGCTAACTTGGTCATCAACAAATTTAGCTTATCGCCAGTATCATACTCAAAGGTTACCACATACACAATGAAGTATAGGAATAAGATCTTTGTGGATACCTGCAAACAAAATAAAACAAAACAAAACAAAACAAAAACTATTAAAATTCAAAGGGAAAAAAATTCTAGTGGCACAATTTCAAATGTGTGCAAGAGTCTATTTGGTGACAAGGATGTACTTCATATAAAGTGACATTATCATCATCAAACATGCCCCTGCCTTCAAATAAATAGCTGCTTACTATATATAGTTTTGAAGCCAATCCTAATTATTGACAATCCTACAAATAACTGGCTAGTCAAAAAGTATCATTACTATCTAAAATTCACATGCCACTCTCCAGGATGCTCATGATTTTAAAAACAAATAAATGACAGATTCTAAAACATCATCTTCATTTCTATTATTGGCAAATTACTTAAAACATTTGCTAAGAAAAAATGAGAACAGATGCTTACTCTTCCATCACAGTGGCCATTCTTGATCCTGAGAAACATTCTTGAATTTTTCACACTTTCAAACATGCAAACTCCAGAGCTGATTTTATGCACTTTCCAGTGAGATTCTTCAGACTGATTCCCTGCACCACTGCAGCTTCCATCAGACTGGAGGGTCAGCGCCTGGCATAAGCTTGTGGTGAGTAGAACCACTGCACTGTTGTGGAACACACCCTTTAAATAAATTGATAGAAAATCTAAGCATTAACAGCCTTATTCTTCTTTCTGTTGTTGTGGATATTTATGCTCTGACAAAGATTCCTAATCTGGGTATCTTAGGAAGAGCAGAATGATATACAGTAACAGTGATAAAATCAAAGTCAGAAAACCTATACTCATATCCATCTTTGCTATTAATTTCCTGTATGACTTTGTGCAAATCACTGAGGCTTCTCTGAACTCAAAAACATGGGAAGACTTAATAAGGTGATGGAGAGTGAAGTAAGCAGAACCAGGAAAAAAAATTCTATACAAGGACTATAACAATCAGAAAACGAAAGAATAAAAAAAAGAAAATTAGAGGCTACATAATTATAATGGCCAAGACTGGCTTCAGAAAAAAAATTGAGAAAAAAACATTTGTATCCCTTCATTACAGAGTTGGCAGACTACAGACAAGGAATGCCGCATTCATTGTCAGACATGGTGAGAGTTTTCATTTTGCTAAAATATTTTTTTTCTTTTTTAATCTTTGGTATAAGAAAAAGCCCATCATGTTAAAGGTGAGGAAAGGGCTATATTTGCAAAGAAGTGTGATATACAAAATTTATCACTAAAACCAAAAATGGATAAAAATAAACTAACCAATGATTATTGCAAAATAAAATGTCTTCAAGGAGAAAAGTGAGAGTGCTACATTAGATCTCTAAAGTCTCACTCAAGTCTAAATCTACAATGTCATTATTTAACCAGGAGGCAATTGTGGACACATGAGCAAAAAGTTTTGTCTTAGAAGCAAAAACCATATATGCACAACCAAAGTGATTCTTTTTAGTCAAATTTGTCTAATAATTTTTCTCACTAGTCAAGAACTTTTAACAGTATTTATACCTACCCAAAAGGAAAAACATTGATTGCAACAGACATATAATGCTATCACTGATCCAGAACAGAGGATGAAATCTAGCATTTGGATCTTAGAAAAAATATGAGTTCTTAGTTTACGAATCAATTATTGTTAACCAAATATGTTGTTCTCTTCATTGAGGAATTACAGCAGACTTCTGGTACCAAGATGGCAGAGTAAGGAACGAACTCCCGGGAGCCCTCTAAAATTCCCCTGCAAACAATTTGAAAACTGCCTCAAAATTGACTAGGGGGAAGCAGCTTACCAGCACAGCTGGAAAGATCTGTCTCACTGAGGTAGAAGGGGAGTAAAGTGGGAGAACAACAGATTAGGATGCACAAGAGAAGCTCTGAGCCCCAGGGCAATCCTCTATCCAGAGCTGTACCCTCATGCAAGGCAGCAGCCCCAGATGCAAGCCAGCCTTCCATGAAGTCCCACCTCCAGTATGGGTCACCAGCAAGACCTCACTCCCATTGTTGACCAAGAGAGAGATCCTGCTCCCAGCGTCACTCAACAAAAAATTCCCATATCCAAGGCTAGCCAGCAACAAAACCCCCTAACCAAGGGGGGACCAATGGAGTGGAGTCCTGCCCCCCCCCAGCACAAACCAACAGAGAGGCACCCCCCCATATAAGCCAACAGCCAGGCCCTGTGATGCAGGAGCTCAGGTTCCCCAGCACAAGCAGCATGAGACAGTACAAGAACAGAATCCAACTCTCAGATAAAAACACCAAGTCACCAAAAAATATGAACAAAACAAAACAGCAACAAACCCTTGACTATATAAAGTTACTATGTTGACAGAAAGGACCAAAGTACAAACAGAAGACAACAATGTCAAAATGGATAAAGGTGAAACCTTAAAGAAAAATGTCATTTGGTCTCAGTCCCAAAAAAAATTTCTTGAAGAGCTTTTTAAAAGGATTTTCAAAAGCAAATTAGAGAAGTAGAAGAAAAATTGGGGAAGGAAATTAGAGTGCAAAAGAATCATGAAAAAAGTCAATAGCTTGGTAAAAGAAACACAGAAACATATATACACACACACACACACACACACACACACACACACACATAATACAAAAATTCACTGAAGAAAAGAACTCCTTAACATTAACCAAATTAGTACAATAGCTCACTAAAGAAAATAATTCTGTAAAAATTAGAATTAGGCAAGTGGAAGCTAATGATGTCCCTGAGATATCAAAAGGGGAAAGAAAAAAAAAAGAAAATGTGAAATTTCTCAAAAAAAAATTTGACCTGGAAAACAGATCCAGAAGAGATAATTTAAAAATTCTTGGACTTTCCCCCAACCCCTCAAAAAAAGCCTGAATAGAATTTTTCAAAACTTATTAAGAAAAACCACGCAGATATCATAGAAACTAAAGGCAAAACAAAAATTGAAAGAATCCACCAATCACTCCATGAAAGAGTTTCCAAAATGAAAACTCCAAGGAACATTGTACTAACTGACAAACATTTGGGAATCTAGAAAATTGCTATAACACAAAACAAGAAAACTTTCTTGAGATATTTCAGAGTTTTGACTTTTTTTTGAGGGAAAGAAGGCAAATTAGGTTCCAAAAGAAATGTTCTACTGCCTATAACTATTTGTATTGATTTATCCACTACCACACTAAAGAATCTTGGAATTTTAGAACTGAATGAGACCTTGGAGATCATTAAGTCTAGTCCCATCATGCTACACATGAAGAAATTGGGTTCAGAGGGTTAAATGATTTGTAAGGATTTCAGTCAGTTAATCAATTAGCATTTATCAAGCCCATATTATGTGCCAGAAACTGGACTGAGCACTGGAAGCATTGTGCTAAGATTGAAACTTTATAGGTCCTTCAGTGAAATCACTTCCTTTTATAAATAAAGAAACTAAGGCTGAAAGACATGAAGTGATTTGTCTAAGAGCACATGGGTAATAAATATATGACAAAGTCAGACTCCAACCCGTATCCTATGCCCCAAATTTTATGCTGTGGCTGTGAACTATGTTCCTGAAAGGTTACATAACTATAACCCAAGTTTCCTGAATCTAAATCTAAGCCCATTCTACTACAACATATCCACACCTCTAGGAGAACATGCTAATGTATTGCAATCATATTTCACAGCCATATATTTAAACATTTGTCAATTTTCAGAGAAGTTTACTCTTGACAAATGTATAGGTCTTGAGCATTTTTATGCTTAAATTCAAAAAGACTTAAAAAGGGAAAAACATGAACCTTAAATTTGTCCTTCACTAAGCTTATGTAAGATGAAAAACTTTAAAGGTTAAAATTCAGTAAAAGTATGGAACCTACAAATCTGATAAGCTTCCAAATTCAGATCCTCCCTACTCCCATAATGTCCCCCATTTTAATTCCTTCAGTCATAATTCTAACTTTTACCTTCTATTATGAAACATTACTCTGATCACGATTCAATTATGTGCTAACCTCTTAACTCTGTTGTCCTCAAAGGATGAAAAAGCAGAATTTTCTGAGAACACATACATTCGACAGTATATATCCCTAAATACTAAAAGTTCGTGTAAAATATTATGGTAGGAGACATGGGCGCCACCTAGTGGGAAACTTTCTGCAAAATGATTTTAATTACTGAAGGTTTTCTTAAAATTGAGGGAAGATAAACCGTTATTTCTTCAGATACCTTTCCTCCATCTTACCTTAGCATATATCACAAATTCTTTTGAGAGCCCTGCATAGCTATCTGTTGATTCATCAGCCACTTTTCCTTGACAATTGAAAGCAACTGTGTGTCCAGGGACCATGACTGATTCCAGAATAGCACAGCGATTGGGCAGATAAAGTACTCGAAGCTCACTGGAAACTCCACTATTAGCCTATGATAGAAAACTTTAAGTGAGTAAAATGAAATAAAATTTTAAAATAAAGTCTATGCGGTGATACCTAGTACACAGCCTAAAACTAAACCCATAATTTGATTTTTTTTAATATACTTTTATTGTTCCTTAATAATATAAAGTCATTGGTGCTGTTGGTGCATCAACTTCAACTATATCATTCTTCATTACAATTGAGATCCATGCATGCAAGGCAAGTATAATGTAGCATATCATAAGTGAGTTCTAAAACTTGACCAAGTAATATAAATAATTATCATCAGAATGTTCTTTATTTTCCTGAATTATAGCCCTTAAAGTGATTTTAAAGAGTCACATAGCTAATACTTTTTCCTTTACACAGGTATAAATGAGACTTACATTGCTAGGTAGTATAATGGCTAGATAATTCTATAATTATCTATAATCTATAATTCTCTATAGTTCTACAATGTTTTATACAACACAAAGAACATTGGCTCTGAAGCCAAAAAACCTGAATTCAAATCTTGTCTCTTATACTCTTTATGTATCTATGGACAAGTCATTTAAACTTCCTGGTGCTCAGTTCCCTAATCTGTAAAATGAAGAGGCTAAAACTAAAAGAATTCTCATTTTCTTTCCATATTTATTTCCATATTCCATCTTTTCCAATTAATTATCTCAAAATCACATTTGTTAAATAAACTACTCATTTTCTATTCAAAACCTTTTGACTTAGCCAGAAAGAAATGACTATTACACAAAGGTGAGAAATCTATAGGTGAACAAAAAATTAAATCAAAAACTTTAAAATTATTTAATGAAAACAATTATTTTCACTTTGTTTTTTTAAATGGTAAGTATTACTATCCTATGGCAATAAAAAATAATGACATACCTTTCCAGTGGCCATTCCAGAGATATTATCAAGACCAAGACAAAGATTTCTTGTTTGATGACTTTGGAAAATGCAGATATTTCCTCTTTTGAGAATAACATCAAAAAGACCTTTAAGAAACATATTAGATATTGATTTATTTTTTTTCTTTAAAAAGTACTTTATTTTTAGGTTGAACTTAAAGATTACCAGAAAATAAAGAACATTTCCATGTACTGAAGAGAACCGAAAAGAGATGTTATGTGTGAAAGCCCAAATCTGTTTTACATGTACCTTTCTTTTAAAAAACAAAAAGAATATTATATAGAAACATTATTTTCATTTTAAATGCATTTTATTGATATATTTTTTCATATAGCCAAATGTTTCCCATTACTCCTGCTCCCAAAGGCATCCTATTTGTAACAAACAAAATTTGTTTAAATAAAAAAAGGAAAAAAGATAAAATGGGCAAATCCAATCAACATACCAAAAAAGTCTAAAAATATAGTGCTTCACACTCATATATACCTCAACTCTGCAAAGCAGTGAGGTAAGCGTATCTTTTAACATCTCTTTTTTGGAGTCACTCTGGTTCTTTAGAATTTTGCAGTATTCACTTTTTATTTTTTGTGGTGGTTGGCCTTTCCATCTAAATTGTTGTAGACATTGTGTTTACCAACACATTATTTAAAAAAAAAAAAAAAACCTGCCTTGGCTATGTGCTTTCTTCTGAATTTCCTTAAGTTGTCTTTTATCTATTTTAAAATATATTTCAATTACAATAATTTCACTTTATTTCCTTTCTTTTTGGCAATCTTATCTTAACTGCTTCACTTCTAACAAAGCCCTCTTCTAAATTAAAGAAAAACACAATCCTTCCAACAAATAGAGGCAAGAAAAAATTCATACATTTGCTAACCCTAAAAATACATAAACAATTCACTTTTATGAAGATTTTTTATCTTCTTAAAAATATATTGCAAAGAGGTTTTTAATACTATAAGTTGCTGTTAAATTCTCAGATTAAACATTCTTCTTTAGCTGAAGTAATCATCAGGTCTGTATTACAAATCATATACACTATCCATGGAAAATTTTTAATTTAAAACTTACTTTCCACTGTAATTCAGTATGTTTCTGCTCTGACAATATTGAGGTATGTAAATGAATTTTAATGAGTAAAATATAAAAAAATAAATAAACAACAATGCTATATTATAAACACAAATTGAAATAACTTGGGGATTAACAACTAGTTTCAATTTTACACACCAATGCTCCCTTCCAACTATATTTGGCCATTATTCAGAATTGACAAATTGCTACAAGACTCATTTTTCTTAACAACAAAGAGCAATGACTACCATCTTTAAAGAAAGAAAAAATAAAAGCAATTCAAAGGTTGAGAGACAGATTTAGGAAATAAAATTTTCTGACTTCCCATCCCTCCAATTATAAAAATGTTCTAAAATGGGAAGGGTTTCCAGAAATAAATAATTCCTTTCCCTCAACTATCAGCTTAGTGTATTCCAGGTCCTTTTCATAATAGTTGCTAGTGCCTGTTTATATAAGGGAACTGAAAGGCTGTTATAATTACCTAGAAATTTAAATCCCATCCAAATGTTCATTTTTATTTAGAATTAAACATATAATTGTCTAAGGTCTCCATTGCATATATGGATGCAAAGTCAAAGGTAAACAAATGTGTGATTACTTGGCCAGAAAATACTCATAACCTCATTCATTAAATAACAGGTTTTATACAAAATTTTTAAATGATTGTTCAAAACTGGACAGAATTTCATATTGTATATAAAGGAATATATATATTTAAATGAACCCTCCTTTTCAAAGGTGAAAGACTTGTACATAAACTAAACACCACTTCTCACTGCAAGGGTTCTGCTTAATTAAACTCTAATTTATTTTTATCTTTCTAATAAAATGTTTCCTAATGGCTGAGAATTAAAGATCTTCATAAAATGAAACCACATTGATGATACTCCTGGGGGGACAGAATAGAATGAGTAAAGATCTAAGAAGCAGGGATTTTGATTTCTCATTCTGATCCTGATATGAACTTTTTTGATGACCTTGGGCAAAACATTTAGTGTTTTTCTCCCCATGCCCTCATCTATGAAATCAGGGCAAGAATTCCCAGAAGACTGTTGTTCTGAATGATTTGCTAATTGTGTGGACTAATGAATTAATAATGGAAGATATATTTAAAAAACAGAGAAGGGTTACTAAAAATGTGCTAAGAATAATTATCATTTCTTATATTGTATTCTATTTTGATCTAATGAATTCACATAAATATAAAAAATAAAAAAGTCCTTAAACATCACAATCTGAATCCGTGAAAGTATAAAGACACAACTGTATCAGTTTTGGGATAAAGCTACTCCAGATGTTTTCACTGACTATCCCCCACACTCCCTTCTGCCCATGCTTGGAATGCTTTCCCTCTTCAACTTCACTTCGACTTCTCCAACTTCTTTCAAGTTCCAGCTAAAATCACACATTCTACAAGAAACTTTTTCTGATCCTCCTTAATTATAGTGACTTCTCTCTGTTACTTATTTCTAATCTATCCTGTATGTAGCTTGCATCTGCATAAGTTGTTTGTATTTTGCCTCTCCTATGAGATCCCTGAAAGTAGGGATGGCCTTCTTTTGTGTCTCCAGTGCTTAGCAAAGTATGTGGAACATAACAGGAGCTCAATAAGTGTTTTTGATTGACTTGCTTTTTTTAAAAGTCACTAAATGATCCGTATCATTTTTTATTTAAAGCTCAAAAATATCAAAATCTGAGCCAAATTTATTTCATTATTATTACTGTTTGGAGATTCATAACATACTAAGGAATAACCTTTAGCTTATTCTTTCTGAATTGTGATGTGAAGTAATACAATATATCTGAAATCAGCATCTAATTATTCAATGTGAATGAAGACTATAATCATATTACTTACTAAAAATTCTAATCATGATACCTCCTACTAATTTGAATCATGTTCCTTTCTACAAACTCTATTCATGCTACTTACTAGAAATTCCAATTTTGATACTACAAACTTCACCCATGTAGCTTTTTGCCTACTCTAATGATCTTATCATATGTTACATATCATAAATTTCAATCATGATATTTGAGTAGAAGAAATGTTCTGTAGCCAACATATACCCCTTCTTTACCCTCTTCCAATACATCTTTTCATTTACTTTTGGATCAATTACAACACTGGTTCCTTGGAGGCTGTAGCATCATAAGATAGCATCATTGAAAGAAGACTGATGGATTTTTTCATTGAAGGGCAAGTCAGAATCATTAGACGCACTGCTCAATTGCTCAAATTCAATTATCAACTCTC
The DNA here is from genome assembly GCF_048593235.1 of Sminthopsis crassicaudata. Taxonomy (NCBI): domain Eukaryota; kingdom Metazoa; phylum Chordata; class Mammalia; order Dasyuromorphia; family Dasyuridae; genus Sminthopsis; species Sminthopsis crassicaudata. The sequence goes on along the minus strand of NC_133617.1, from coordinate 260,315,724 downwards.
TTACTCCTATTCAATTCTGGAGCTAACTCAAGGTCTGTCTACAATCTATGTGCTGAAAGAATACTTAAGTGGACTAGCCAATCAACTAAATATCTAGACAACTAGCTTTTTTCATAAACTAAGTTTTTCTTTATGAGCTGTTTGAAATGCTGGAGAATCATGAATTATATAACTCAAAGTGTTTTCTTCATCTATAAATCTAGGATCCTGTGAAGCTCATTTGCCAATGTACTATATAAGGAAGCTAAAGTGAAACAAGACAAAAGCAGGAAAAAACAGCTGGACCAAACCAAGTACACATCAAAGAAATGTTTTAAATCTTTTTAAATAATCATGGGCCCCATTGAGGAGGTCCTGTAATGTCTTGGGCCTTGGTGTAGTCAGTTGTTTACAAACAACAACATCCTTTCCATCTTTAGTGTATCCTTTTTTGTGAACCATGTAGAGAGCATCCATGACAGTATGATGGGAAAAGCAATAGCTCCAGGTGCAGAAAACCTAGGCACATAGTCTACCTCTCTATAGGTGTTACCTTGGACAAATCACTTAACATGCCTGTAAATGAGGTTTGGGAGAGAAAGGAAAAGGAGAAGAGAACAAGCTAGGGAATGAATAAGATGGCCTGTGATGTCTCTTCAACTTTCAATCTATGATCTTATGAATCTTATTGGAGGAGAATCCTTAATTAATATATAATATATGCTAATAAATGTTTAATAACTGGCTCTCTTTTCTCTCTCTCTCTCTCTCTCTCTCTCTCTCACTCTCTGTCTCTCTGTCTCTGTCTTTGTCTCTCTCTGTCTCTTTCTCTCTCTCCCATACACACACATACCTGTGAAATATATTATCATATATTAGTATATATATATATATGTGTGTGTGTTGTTATATATTATATTCATATATATTATAGAAAGATAGGTGTGTATTGGCACAGTGAATAGAGTACTAGATTTGGAATCAGGAAGACCCATCATGAGTTCAAATCTGGCCTCACACTTACTAGCTATGTGAACGTGGACAAGTCACTTTATCTCATTTGCCTCTATAAAATGGACTAGAAAAGGAAATAACAAACCACTCCAGTCTCTTTACCAAGAAAACCCCAAATGGGGTCACAAAGAGCCAGACATGACTGAAATGTCTGAACAATAACATACACATATACTTTATGCACACCCCATTTTAGGTTTAATTTACATTATCAACATTTCCTCATCACATTTTTAGAAAGCAACAAAACCATAAATTAAGACTTGATTTGTAGCATTTACTTATTCCTGAGGTGTAAGATGCTTACATTGAAAATTTAACAACTGACTCAAAAAGGAATAAGCTCTTTCCAGCACATCACTATTTTAAACTATATTTTGTTCTTTTGAATCAAACACTTTTGTTATAGTTTTAAAAACAGTATTTAATTTTCTCTAAATCATTCAGTCAATTAAGTGAATGTAAAGATCCAATCTGCTCTAATGAATCATTTGAAAATGTTTACCTGCTCTAATGAATCATCTGAAAATGTTTATCTGGTTCCTCTCTGAATCACATAAAGAACACTCTGAATTTACCTGTGGTTCACAAACATAAAGTTTTTACAGGAATTTCCTTATCTTTGTAGGAAAATAGGCCCATGAGTCAGTACTTAATTAGTTGTCCAATCACCTTTTAGGGAGTAATGAGATCACCTATAACTGATTCCTCTTTTCCTCTCAGAGATATCTTGTAAAAATGGAAGCTCTCTGCAATGCTTTCAAGATTTAATTGCCTCCAGAACAGCTATCTTTGGTGGACATTTGTTCTATTCTAGCTGCTGTTTCTCACTTTAGCTTCTTAAATGACATTTCAAGTTTGCCTCAAAGCACAGTAGCAAGTGAAATGCAGAGGATTGTAGATTAGTCAGTCAAAAGAATTTACTAAATGATTACTCTGTACCAGGCACTGTAGTATAATGGCACTGGGCATACAAAAAAAGTGCAAAGCTTAGTCTTTGAACTCAAAGAGATCACATGATAATAGAGGATGAAGGGCGAGGAGACAACATACAGACAACTATGTAGCTACAAAATAAATGCCTGTTAAATGAAGGTACTAAAGAAGAGGGTAAGGCATGAAGGGGTTACAATAGGGATAAAGGAAAGTCCTCTAATTGAAAATTAAATATTGAATGAAGCCAGGATGCAGAGACTAGGGCAAAAAGCATTCTGGGCATGGACTTGGGAAGGAAGGAAGAACCAATAAAAAGTCACAGTGTTAAGAGATGCAATGTAATATGTAAGGGAAAGCAAGGTAGACAGTGTTGGTGGGTCATAGTGAAGGGGAGTAAATTGTATGAAGAATGGAAAAGTCAAACAGACTGAAATGTTAGAACAGATCATTGTATAAAAAATAAAAAAGAGTCCTAAAGTTTATTGTATGGAGAGAAAAGGGAGGTGGGTAACATGGTCAGAGATGCATTTTTGCAAAATTCCTTTGGCATCTGAATATTTGATGTTTTGGAAGGGGACCCAGAGGATCCAGAATAATAGTACAAAATATCTATCTACCTAGCAAAGTAAATTCTGTTAGCAAATACAAAGTTCTGTAGGATGATATAATGCTAAAATTCTAAAAGAAATGAAACAAATATCACTTTATCATTTTAATGTCTTCAAAGGGAATTGATGGAGTTTTAGAAGAAAAACAAGTCGTAAGGGTGAATTTGGTTTGTTAAGATATTTCTGAAGAAGGGAAAGAGAAGGGAGAGTAAAAGGAATATAGGAGGAATAAAGTAGGTAGAAATTGACATTTATCATAACTTGTTTTGGATGTGAGAAAGAAAAGTATATAAACAGAGGATGGAGTAGGAAAATATCATTCCTACCTGAAATGGATAAAGGAGAATGAACACATATAGTTTGACATAGACAGCAGGAATGATGGAATGAATGGAAATGGATTAAGATGGAGGTTAATATCCACAAAAGAATAGCTATAACCAAAATAAATTCCCTAATGCTGAAAAGAGTTTAAAATGATATTTTGTGGTAGTAGTTGCTTTTAAAGAACAATATTGCAAGGCAGGTAAAGGCTTTAGATTACCCTTTTGATAATTGTGGAATGTCTAAACAAATTGGAGAATATAAATATATTGTTTTTCAATTTTTTCAGTCATATCCAACTTTTCATGATCCCATTTGGGATTTACAGATAACTGTAATATTTTGTCATTTTCTTCCCCAGCTCACTTATAAATGATAAAACTGAGGCAAATAGGGTTAAGTGACTGGCTCAGTTCACAAAGCTAATAAGTGTCAAAGACCAGATTTTGAATTCAGAAAGAGGAGTTTCCTGATTCCAGGATCAGCACTCTTTTGCCTGCACCATGAAACTGTCAATATGAATGAAGTGGAATATTTCTGCACCATAAGATATGAGAAAAGAATAGATTTGAGAAAACAATACGGTAATATGAATTTAGAAAGATCAAGTTGAGCAGAACCAGAAAAGTTTATCCAAGAATAACTACATAGAGAAAAACAACTTTGAAATATTTAAGAACTCTGAACAAAGAAATTACTATATCTCCCTAAAAGATCTATGATGAGGCAGATTATTCAGTTTCCAAAACAGCTGATCAGTACAAATACACTATTTTGGAAATAAATGCTGTGTGGCTTTTTGTTGAAAAATATATTTTTATTTCTTTCATTTTGAATTGGGAAAATTGAATTATCAATATTGAGAGAAGAAAGGGGGAAGGGTGAGAGTGACAAAAGGAGGAAGAGAAAGGAGAAAAGGAGGGAAGTTGGGAAAGAGAGAGAGAATTTTTCTTCATGCATAAAAGCTAGATATGGTAGGCTATAACTATAATTCCTGTTACAGAAGAAGGCAGAGGGTGGTAAATTATTTTAAATTCTGAAGTTCTGAACTACAGTAAAGATGATTAGATATCAGTACTAAATTCAGAATTATTATGGTCACTACTTGTTCTCCCAAGCGGGATACCAGGATGCCTATCAGGAATGAAACACTGACTGAATTCTAAAAATGGAGTAGATTAAAACTTCCAAACCAATCTGCATTAAGACCCAGATCTGTCCAATGAGTGACTGCTGCAATTTCAATTCAGACTAGAAAAAGTTCAGAAGAAAACAGAAAGCAAAACTTTTGATAAGAACACATAGAATTTCTTATATTCCTTTTAAGAAACCAAGTAGTGAGGAATATAGTCATGACAGAAAACTAAAGGCAAAGATTTATATAAGCTCTATCAAATTCCCCACTGAGTAACCTTAAAATCAATTCTGTAATGGCAGAACCAACAAAAAAGAATGGAGTGAAGCATGTTTTCTAGCCCAAGACAAATGAGAATGTTGGCAAGAAGAAAAAAAGATCTGTGTCAAGAAATATGGAGATTGAATGTAAATCAACACATGCTATGTTCACTTTTTTTCTGTTGGGTTTTTTTTCTCTCCCATGGTTTTCCTCTTTACTCTTGAGTTTTCTCTTTCAACATTATTCATAAAACAATGTGTATTAAAAATAAATAATTTTTTTTAAAGATCTGTCTCACTGAAGTAACTGAATCAGCATTGGTTGCTTCTGAAGCTCTCAGTTCACAGATAGAACAGGTCATACAATAAATAAGAAAGAGATTACAGGGGACTCTTTTCTGACACTGGATACAATATTCTATGACTGAAACTTGAAACAGTGCCCTTTCCATCTTCAGAATTGAGCCCAAGTTTAACATAAAGTTGAAAATCAAGAAGTAGCCTGGGGAAATGAATACACAATAAAAAAAAAAAGAACAAAAAACACAATAAAATAAAAATAGCTGTAGGCAAGGCAAAATGTGAATTGATCTCAGCCCTCCCAATGCAAAAAAAAAAAAAAAAGGAAGGAAGGAAGGAAGAAACAAAGAAAGGGAAGGGAAGGGAACGGAAAGGAAGGGAAGGGAACAGAAGGGAAGGGAAGGGAAGGGAAGGGAAGGGAATGGAAGAGAAGGGAAGGGAAGGGAAGGGAAGGGAAGGGAAGGGAAGGGAAGGGAACAGAAGGGAAGGGAAGAGAAGGGAAGGGAAGGGAATGGAAGAGAAGGGAAGGGAAGAGAAGGGAAGAGAAGGGAAGGGAAGGGAAGGAGAAAGGAAAAAGGGAAGGGAAGGGAAGGAAAAAGGAAAAAGGAAAGGAAAAAGGAAGAAAATAAATGCTTAAAAATTATAACTGAGAAGGCAACAGCTAATTATTCCATGACACATCAAGAAACAATAAAACAAAATCAAAAGAATAAAAAAATTGAAGAAAATGTGAAATATCTTATTGAAATAACAAAGGACTTTGAAAATAGATCAAGAGAGACATTTTAAGAATTATTGATACTTGTAAACCATGATTGAAAAAAAAAGAAAACTTAGATACCATATTACAAAAAATTTTCAAGGAAAACTGTCCTGATGTTGTAAAACCAGAGGATAACATAAAAATTAAAAAGAATCTGCAAATAATCACATCCTGAAAGAGATCCCAAAATGAAAACTCCCAGAAATATTATAGTCAAATTTTAAAGCTCCTAGGTCAAGGAGAAAATTCTGCAAGGATAAAAAACAATGCAAATATCATGGGGCCAAAGTCAGGATCATACAAGATTTAGCAGCTTCTACATTAAAGGAGAACTTAGAATATGATATTCCAAAGGGGAAAGGAACTAGATTTGCAACCAAGAATTACAACCCCCATTTACCCATCAAAACAGAGTATAATCTTTCAGGGACAAAAATAGACATTTAATGGCATAAGGATTTTTTTAAGTATTCCTGATGAAAAGATCAGAGCTGAAAAGAAATTTTGACTTTTAAATAAGTAAGACTCAAGAGAAACACAAAAAGGCAGATTGGAAAGATACATCATAAAAGAGCCAATAAAATTAAACTATTTATATTCCTACATGGGAAGATGTAGGACTTTCTCATCACAGCAGTTAGAAGGAATATACTTAGCTAAAGGATATAACTATGAGTTGACTGTGATGGGATGATAACAAGAAAAATAATAATAAGGGATAAAAAGAGAAATTTCAGCTTTAGCAATAAGAAAAAGAAATTGAAGGAATTGCAATAGGTAATAAGGAAACAAAATTATAATTCTTTGCAGATAATATATGATATTATCATATAAAGAGAATTGTCAATTACTGACTTAGCACTTCCCCCAAAGAGAACATTGTATATAGTAAGAGTACAGTAATGACTAATAAGTCATTTTGACTATTATAACTACTCAAATTAACTATATAGGACATATGAAAAAAGATGCTATTTGCATCCAAAGAACGAACTGATAAATAGAAGTATGCATAGAAGTATTTTACATACAGCTGTACATATTTTTGTACATGTACACACACACATATACATATATATACACACATATTTGTGTCTGATAGCCATCTCTAGGGAAGGAGGGAGAAAGGAAGAAAAAAAGGAAAAAAGGAGACATTTACATGAGAATTTTCATATATTTAAAAGGAATAGCAAGTTTTACATAATAGATTTGCAGGTTCATGTGTAATCATCTATTTTATTATGTTGCTTTATTCCGTGAATTAAAAATAAAATAAAGAAAAAACATTTTTTAAAAAGAGTACATATAAGTAGAACTCCAAAGCAAAAGTGCCCCCAAGGCAGTAAGTTGAGGCTCTAGAAAAGTTTGTAGGAGACTTGGAAATGAAGTGAAATATCGTTAGGACTTTTGTTGAAATGGTATTTAGATCAGAAAAAACAGTTAACCAATCAGAAGAACTAGCTTCAAGGAAGAAGGGTTTCCAGGATGGAAGAATATAATCCTTTAATCTCTTTCATTTCTAAAACCTAAACCATGACCACCATTCTTTTCCTGGTGATGGTGATATTAAATATAATCAAAATTTATTCCCTTATTTGCATTATGTTAAACATTGACAAAATCTATTAACAAAGTATCTTAGAAACTCCTTAGTCAGAAATGTTCCAGGAGCTAATAAAAAAAATCTTAAGTACATAAAGAAAACAAGATAATTAGAGATGATGCACCAATAGAAATTGATATTTTCCATGCTGTACAAGAGAGCAGGAAATGTCAAAGCTCAACTACTCAGGAGCCCCATAAAGATTAAAAACTGTTCAAGATCAAATAGCTATTAATTGCTTGAAAATATGGGAATTTGTGGAATTGTAGCAGAAAACACAGCACTATCAAACTGAAGAAAACTTCAGAGATTATCCAGTTCAAACCTAATGAGTTATGAAACTAAAGTTTGCAAAGGCCAATTGACCAGTTCACAGTCATACAAGTAAACAATGGCATAGTCCCTCAATATTAAATCCAGTATTCCTTACTAATTCTCTTTTCTAGAGTATTTTAAGGGTTACAAAGTGGTTTTTTCCTCATAAACAAGCCTATGGATTAAGTCAGGTAAATACCCTACATCCATTTTAGAGATGAACAAGATGAGGCTTATAGAACTAAAATGATTTTCCTATACCACTCAGTTATTAAACATCAAGTCTCAGATGTGGAAATAGGTAATCTGACTCCCAGTTCGCTGTTTTTTCCACAATAGCATGCTATCTCCTATATCAACTTTCATAATATTTTTCTTACTTGAGTTTCATTCCTTTTTAACCTGTGAACTATCAATAGTCAGGAAAATATTGCTTTATTTCAGCAAACAAATAATGGACGAGTAGACTTAAAAGGACAAATGGGTGGGAAGTCTTTCACCCCCCTGGAACTAATGGCATTGTTATTCGAGATTTCTCCTCAGTGTACTCCATTCACCATTACCATCCTCAGCTTCTACACACATGTTCTCTATCTCATTCTCTCTTATAAATTCTGAAGTGACTTAAAATAATAAATGATAGTATCATCTCGTTCAGATCCTTTACCTGACAGCTGAGGAGCTGAGATTAAAGAAACTAATTAATTTGTTCAAGGCAGTAAAAATTGGGCAAGGGTTTTTTTTTTCTTTTTGTTTGTTTACCTTTCTTTGTGACTCTAGATCTTAGTAAAGTGTCTGGTAGGCATTTAATAAATGATTGCTGACAAGTTGCAGAACTCCAGAAACTAATTCTCCTGATTACCAATGCAAATATACTCCTTAATACTTGTAAATAAATACTATTCTAAAAGTATTCAAGTATGATACTTTATAAATAATATTTATATTTTAATACTTATAAAACTTTAATAAGATTATAGATTTAGAGCTAAAAGAGAATTTAGAAATTATCTAATCCAAATCACCCTCTGTTTTTCAGACCGAGTTATCTGAGATACAGAAAGAATAGGTATATTATCCAAGATCACAAGGCTCTTAAATGAGTCATTAAGTCATTCATCTGAATCTAAAATCCTTTTGCCAGAGTAACAATTTACAAATTCATTTCCTTAAAATTAAATCATGAGAGATATAAATATGAGTTATTATTTTGGGGATTTTGTCTTGTTTTGTTTTTTCTTTGCAAAAGACATTCAGAATGATTATAAAATATTTCATCATTGCCATCCAGATAAAAGGGTCAGGCCTCAAATCAGATTGTTATTGTTGTTTTTTTAATCCAAAATCAATCCTCATGTTATTATAGCATATTAACTTCACACAAATCCTCACAAATCACAAAAGTGTTGAATTTGGAGTCGGAAAGGTCTAATTTCAAATTCTGCATCAGATCTTTACTAGTTTTATGTGAACGTGGACAGGTTATTTAGGACAGGTTTCAGCTTCAATATGTTCTTCTGTAAAATGGGCATAATTATAACACCCACCTCACAGAATTATTGGGAGGTTCAAATGAGACCATGCAATAAAGCATTTTGCATTTTATTACATATGCACATATATATAATACAATATTACATTATATATTGCTTTATAGAGTGTGTTAGAGAGAAGCCCAAAAAGATAGTGATACACAAATATTAATTATTATAATCATCAATAGGATAGATATATGCATGTCCAGATAATCTCATCAGAAATTTTGGAAGAAAACAGCACCATGCTTCTGCCTGCCTGCAGTGTGATGCATCCCACTAAATAGTCTGATTAACCCTTTTAGGAAGTCAGGTATACTAGATTTATAGCTGGTACACCTGAATCCATAGGATGAACAGTTTTTTTAATGAGCCACTTCACATACAGGAGACAAGTACAACGGATGTAGGTTGCCGTAGGAAGCTGGATTTTGCCAGCAAATCTGTTAAAAAATCTCAGCAGGAACCCTATGAAACTGGCTCAGCCATAAATCTATCCATCAAGGATTTAATGTGAAAATCAAATAGCTTTACTTGTTGCTTCAGTCTGGATGTGGAGTCTTGGGGATGGATTTGAGGACTAAGAAGTAACGGGTGGGAAGATTTTTGTTCTTGTCCTTGTCCTTATTCTGCATTGATTATTTTTTTAATAGCTCATAGCTTATGATCATAAAATGAAGCTCCATTTGGGATTTCCAGAACATTTCTGTGCTATACAACTACAATATATTGGACCCCACAGTGCTACAAAATGGTATAACAGTTCTTAGAGAAATGAGCAATCCAGCTCTGTGAGTCATGCAAATGGTAGGACTTAGATCCAGCTGGACAAATGGCTGGAAGAATTGATATGTAAGTGGGAAATCTGCCTATTTTATGGACTGAAAACTGCAATGACAGGAAGATGATCTTCAGAGCTTTCACTGACAACTTGTCCACAGGTCAGCATTGTCCATTATAACACATTCCAGAGATATAAAGAAACTGCCTCACAGTGAGGATATATGGACCACCAAACAACAGGAAACCACATCTCATGCAATTATCAAAAAACCTGCTGTTACCAGAGAAATGCCAGCTAAGCCATGGAATTCTATTCACCACCCCGAGGCACTTACCTACTTTGGACTGCCCATTGTGGTTTACATAGTATTAGCACATTAAAAATGATTGATAGCTCTTAAGGGCAAAATTCCGCTCAACCCTCCCCATTTTGGCAGTTGGCAAGCTCAGCCCATAGATCTTTATTGACTAACTTGAGCTCTTGTTTATTACTAGCTTTAATCCACTGAAATTCAAGAGGATTGAAAAGAAAGAAAAAGAGAGTGTGTCAAAGAGAAGCACAGCAAGCAATATTTAGAAAAGGGAATGTTTTAGCCAGAGGAAAAATTGGGCATAAGATGGTTATGGGAAATATGCAACATTCTTAACTGGTAGATCTACAAGAGTTGATCCAAGAACTGGGTATTCAAAAGTAGAGCAGCAGGTAAAATATTATA